>NC_041405.2:7879984-8192484 GCF_900747795.2 Erpetoichthys calabaricus | reverse complement strand
ATATTAGTTAACGATTAACACATTTCTATATGTATTGTAAGCATACAATACAACTGATAATATGTTGCGCTTATTTATCTGGTGTACTGACATTTTTGCGCGTTTAACGGCTGAAATCTAACGTGGTTTGTGCCCTTCAGAATGAAAAGAGTTTGCATTTACCTTTTTAATAAAAGGCGAGCTTTTAAGACTGAGAAATAACCCCGTAAATGTACACGTTTAATTGCACATGTGTTAATATGTATGCTTACACAGTATTAAAAGACACTCAACAAGTACACAGTATTAAAAGACAGTCAACAATTAACGTCATTTACCTTTGTTCCCGCGTTTGACTTGTGCTGTAAATCTCTTCCTCGTTTTCAGTTCACGTGATTACATAGGAGGCGTAATACGTGATGACGCGATACGTGACTCCGCCTCCTCCATTAGAGTATATGGACAAAAAACAGGTTCCAGTTATGACCATTACACGTAGAATTTCTAAATGAAATCTGCCTAACTTTTGTAAGTAAGCTGTAAGGAATGAGCCTGCCAAATTTCAGCCTTCTACCTACACGGGAAGTTGGAGAATTAGTGATGAATGAGTCAGTCAAACAGGTTCCAGTTATGACCATTACGCGTAGAATTTCGAAATAAAACCTGCCTAACTTTTGTAAGTAAGCTGTAAGGAATGAGCCTGCCAAATTTCAGACTTCTACCTACACGGGAAGTTGGAGAATTAGTGATGAGTGAGTCAGTCAGTCAGTCAGTCAGTCAGTCAGTCAGTGAGTCAGTGAGGGCTTTGCCTTTTATTAGTATATATATATATATATATATATATATATATATATATATATATATATATATATATATATATATATATATATATATATATAGTATATCTAAATATCTAAAATTATGCTTAAAGCATTTGATTCAAATTAATTATTTGTCATTGTTGCTATGTTTTTTTTCTACAGATAACTGTAAACAGCAGGCTAGAGAAGGTAAGTAAGATACTTTCTGTACATGTTAAAAGAATACCTACAGTTCATGCTAATTGCTTATACAGTGGAACCTCAGTTTGCGAGCGTAATTCGTTCTGGAAACGTGCTCACAATCCAAAGCACTCATATATCAAAGTGAATTTCCCCATAAGAAATAATGGAAACTCAAATGATTCGTTCCACAACCCAAAATTATTCATATAAAATGATTAATACAAAATATAAAGTAAAAACACATGAAACAAATTAACCTGCACTTTACCTTTGAAAAGAATCATGGCTGGTGTGAGTGAGTTTCTAAACTCTTGTGGGATTTCACCCAAAGGGACAACACGTGACACCCAGAGCTGTAGCAGTTCACAGTAAAAGCGAATCTGAAAAGATTGCAGACATGCTATAAGCGCCTGCTGTTGTAGGGTGATACAAGGAACATTATAAATGCGCAGGGCACAGTATTACTTGGCCACTAACCCGGCCATGACCGTGCCTGATTGCTGTGTCTGTGTATAGGAGAGTGGCAGATCCCGTTACAATAAACAACCGTGCTGTTCCTGTTTCAAGCTGAATAAAGCTGTTGTCGCTAAAGTACTGAGACTCAGCTTTGTGTTTTGGGGTGCAAGACGGGGACTCACACGTTACAACACACACACATGGTCACAATACTTTTGTAAACAGTATATGCTCGTATGGATGTTGACTATATGAGTGAGGCACGCCAACTGACGATTACCCACAATCCCGCAGCAAGAGAGAGAAGAACCATCAGCTCGGTTGCGATCACGTGACACTCGGCAGACAAAGCATAGATGTACTACTTGTATTGCAAGACCTCGCTCGTTTATCAAGTCAAAATTCATTAAAAATTTTAGCTCGTCTTGCAAAACACTCACAAATCAAGTTACTTGCAATCCAAAGTTCCACTGTATATAGCTCCTTCACAATGTATTCATTTTTTCACATTATTCTGCAGTCTTTTGCTAAAATCATTTAAATCTATTTTTGCCTTCATCAATCAACACTCAATACCCCAGAATGACATGATTTTAGAAATTTTTGTAAATTATTTATATTGAAGCCCATCCTGTTTTTTTTTTATTACAATTTTTTTAACCAAGCTTAACTTAAAAAAAGAAAGGATTTGAAGCAATATCTCCACATATGACATAGAGCATCAGTCACTGGTGGTGGTGCGGTGGCGTAGGAGTGTTTCACAGCACCATGAGTGGGTCTGAAAGCCAGCCCTGCTCAATGTCTCTGTGGAGTGTGCACGTCCTGCTCAGAAGTTTTTCTCCAAGTATTCCTGTTTTTCACAGAGATCTCAAAGTCAGATAGGGACTGGACCATTCACTTTGTAATTTAAAGTTCAAACAATGTAGTTTATAAGAGGTCACACTATTTGTCAAGTAAGCCTGTGAAGTCATTTCAATAATTTTACAATTAGATGACCTGAAGTCTGCAACGTATACATAACAAATAAAAACGGAATAATACATATTCGTCATTGATATTTTTAAGTTCTTTGAAACTATCTAAAATTTTATCTTTAATAATATTCATGTATTTAATGTTAAACATTTCATTTACATTTGTGTGGAATCTGAAGCATAAAGAGAACAATGGTGCAGAATATATTATTTTAAAATACAACAAAATGTCTTTATTTTATTAGAATAGAATTCTTATATTTTTATTTCATGATAGCTGAGCTAATAAATACTTTAACAAATATTATTAATTTCTTCCACAATGTATAAAGAAAGAAACTTCTCCTCTACTAGGAAGATTTTGATAAACCTCTTGGAGACAGAAACCAGGCAGGAGGAAACTTGTCCATTGCATCTTTAGTTATCTCCTCAACAAATGCTGATGAGGGAGCATTCATCACAGCAGTCTGTTACAAAATGATCAAAAAATAAGTGCAGAGGTCTAATTCATAAACAACTGAATATACATAACAGTGCTAATACATACATTTACTCTGATTGATTCAGTTGGCTTACACCCAGATAACTAATTGAAATAAACATCTATTCTACCACACACTTGTTCTTCTTGTATCTCTTAGGTTCAGTTATTACCCATGAAATCTCTGTGTATATGACAACTGTCCAGGCCTGTTGTTTACAGAACATCTTAATCATCTCTTACTACATTTTGTGTATGACATCAGCCTTTCTCCTAGAACGTTCTTGTCTTTTATTTATTTAACCATTTCAACTTTTCTCTTCATGACATTTTGAAAACAGATGTTTATATATTTCATTGTGCACTGCAAACCAAACTGCTTGTCTATTGTCTAAATTATTCTATCACAATATACGCAAATGTGAGACTGTGTTGCTTTTTTGCTTTGTGCTTATGCTGCAATGGAGAAAACATTTTAATGAAACTGCAATTCAACTAAAATCTCCATTTATGGTTGGACAAGCTACTGTTAACTACTGCCCCGAGAGATCAAGATTATGACAACGCTAGCTCCCCTCACTCAAATGCTTTGTGAAAAAGCCAGCATCGTTAAAGGCTCCTGTTCCTATCCAACTCTGACTTTTACAGGACAAGCTCAAAGCTTGGACTGCAATATTTTTGACGTATTTAATTTCTGTAGGTCTCTTATACAAGCTGAGTACCTTCTTTTTTATTTCTTGACAATAGTTTTTGTTCTTGTCCATCCTGTACAAGTGGCAAATCCCAGATTGTGTTTTTAAAAGTAGGAAGTCAGGGGTTCAGTACTATAATTGAATTAAATTTGTTTTTGCAGAAATACAGAAAGCACGCGAATATGCATGTGAGTATATTTTTAATAATTGCTTCCATTTTTTCTGCTATGGACTGCCAATCTGTCTGTTGATATTTCCTGATTTGGGACAGGTGCTGCAATGATAGCCTCCTGAAGTTGAATAAGAGTTCTCACTATACTTTGGCAATGTGTTGGTACCACAGCTTGTCAGTCGTTTCATGGTTGACCCATTTGTAGATTTGTTATCTATCAAGACTACATGCTCTCACTTTATATTCAATCACCATCATAATATCAAGTGGTTTTTTCCATGGATGTACTAATTAAACGTAAGGTGCAAATGTATGATAGATATACTTGAATCATTGAAGTAGTTATCCATTCAATCAAGTTAATTTGAAACAACTGTTGTACTTGTATTTAAAGCAAATGTGATTTGGATGAAATATGCATGGGTGTGTCAACTTAAAACCTTAAAATTGTAACAGAAATTCTAAACATTGTACAATTGTCATGTAAGTTGGCAACCTGCCAGATGACATCTTCAGGGATTACTGCTTGTTTGGACCACTCAAAGAGACGATGGGAAGAAAGACTTTCAAGTCAGATGAAGAGGTCCAGCAGGTGGTGGATGAGTGGCTGCACATGAGACCAAAAGACTTTCTTTC
This sequence comes from Erpetoichthys calabaricus, assembly GCF_900747795.2. NCBI lineage: Eukaryota > Metazoa > Chordata > Cladistia > Polypteriformes > Polypteridae > Erpetoichthys > Erpetoichthys calabaricus. Next base: position 8,188,090 of record NC_041405.2, on the reverse strand, counting down.
TAGAACAGTCCATGCACTTTGAGAGTGCTGGGGGACCTGAATCAAATGCCACTGAGATTACATAAAAAAATAATACAGTTAAATGGCACCTCTGCTGCAATAAATCATGAAAAAAAATATCAAAGGTTTTCATTTGACTCACCCTCATTTTTCAGAATTTAACATGAGTTCATATTCTCAAACATTTGTGCTGAACTTTACTTTTTAAACATGTAACTTTAGAGTTTAACATTGGCAGAAAATCCCATCTGTCTGCTTCTTTGTTTTGACTGTTAAGAGTAGGACAAACAGATGTAATTACATCTACACCCTAAATCAAAATAATTCTACTACTTCTTCTCCAATGGCTCCCGAGTCCTGTGTTCAAGTCCAGTTTTGAGTCTTGCTTCCTTATTCATCCAAAAAACTTACAAATTAAGTTGATTAGTAACTCCACATTAACTCAATGTGTGAGAGCATATGACCTGCAGTGAACTTTTACCACATCCGAGGCAACTTCCTACAGCACATTAATGTAGATTCAATGACATCCGCAATTACAACATTACAGGCGCCGCTGCTGTCAGACACATTGCTGTCTAAGTGTTTATTGCCAACAGCAACAAACACCCAGAAGAAACCTGGCACTTCAACAACATCATTGATAGGCCGCTAAACAATATTAGCCCCACGGACAATGCTAAACAATAACAGGAAAGCAGCTAAAATAGACTATAAAGTAATTGTATTTGTTACGCCTGTTATACACTGCAATTTTTTGAGATTGTAGTCAAGCGACTATTCACACTGCATGATAGAATTGCCAGCCACATATATGGTAAAGCTATATGACCACGTTTGTTCGGATTGGTATGTCATGACGTGGGTGCTGAGTCTATATGTGTGCACGGTCCAGACGGACAGTTTTACAATAAAGCTTTACCCAGACACACACTTTTCATATTTCAACAAAAAAAAAGAGCTGTGTTACTTACTGTGTTCTGAAACTACAAAAAAAAAAGAAAAAGACCTAACTGGATACATGGATGGTTGGGAAAACACAGACAACATCCATCCATCCATTTTCCAACCCGCTGAATCCAAACACAGGGTTGCGGGGGTCTGCTGGAGCCAATCCCAGCCAACACAGGGCACAAGGCAGGGAACCAATTTTACAGAGAGAACTGGAGGTATGTAATCTATGTAATTTAACATTGTGTGTGTTTAATTCGGGTTCTTCCATGAAACATTGCTGAAAATAGTTTTGTCATTGGCCGTTTAGTTATCTGCATGTTGCTATATGAAATATCAGAATGGCAATGGCAACACCCAATGTAGATTGCACACTTATTGCATTCGCTGCACAATGTATTTTGGTAAATTTGATGGCAACATCAGAAAATCGGCTCATGAGACTGCTCACACTACAAGAGAGCCGACTGAAATTTCAGACATGACAGAAACTCTTCCAATCGTACGACAGGCCGATCATAATATGCAATTAGGCATTGACACCCCACTCATATTGTATGTGAAGCAGTGGCCGATGAAGCCAGGATTCTGTCTGACTCCGAAAATTAGACTGGAAATCAGGCTTAAAATCGTACAGTGTATGCCCGGCTTTAGACTGTCCTTTTTCCCAAATGACAAAAACCCTTGTAGGGTAGAGTGGCTGATGAATCTAATTTAGTCCGTGTGAGTGGATGTAGATGTCCATCCATCCATCCTCCAACCCGCTATATCCTAACACAGGGTCACGGGGGTCTGCTGAAGCCAATCCCAGCCAACACAGGGTGTAAGGCAGGGAACAAACCCTGGGCAGGGCGCCAACAACCGCAGGGCACACACACACACCCCAAGCACACACTAGGGCCAATTTTGGATCTCCACTTCACCTAACCTGCATGTCTTTGGACTGTGGGAGGAAACCCACGCAGACATGGGGAGAACATGCAAACTTCACGCAGGGAAGACCCGGGAAGCGAACCTCAGGTCTCTTTACTGCGAGACAACAGCACTACCACTGCGCCACCATCCAAATAATGTAGAGGTGTGCATGAATATCCCATAAGATGGATTGGTGCTCCATCTAGATACTTTACTGCACCAATCCCTATCAGGATGGACTGGCTCCCTGTAGTCTGTACTGGAAGGAGCAAATGGACACTGCAGAAGCGTTTCTGTTCCCTTAAATAAGGTCCAAGATAACAGTAAAATCTGTTTTATGTTTTATTTTCCTGCTTCATAAAATTTATCAAGAACTTTTTGTTTTGTTTTTCTCAAGGTGACTTAACTCTGGACCCGGCAACAGCTCACCCCAAACTAAAAGTGTCTGAGGATAACAAATCAGTCAAATATGCAAAAGAGCAGACTGATGTTCCCAATAATGAACAGCGCTATAAGTATTGGTCAGGTGTTCTGGGAAGTGAAGGGTTCACCTCTGGACAGCATTACTGGGAGGTGAACGTAAAGGACTTGAATCACTGGGATTTGGGCATTGCTAAAGAGTCCGTTTCCAGAGACCAAATAGGAGACATTCAGCCCAAAATGGGCTACTGGAGCATCTGGTTTGTTTACAAGGAATACAGGGCGCTTGATGAAGCAAGAAGTGTCATAAGAACAAATGGACACGTTGATGTTGTTGGTGTGCATCTAAATTTTGATGAGGGGAAGGTGGTGTTTTATGACGTAAATAATTATTTTCACCTTTACACTTTCCATGCAGAATTCAAAGAAAAGGTTTTTCCTTTTTTTAATCCCTGGGGTAATGAAACTGAAATGAAGCTAATGACATCTAGTAACGAGGTAGAAAATGTATGCATAGCATAACATCCAGGTGTATTTGGTGACTAAGTCAGCTGATATAAAAGTTAGAGCATTTCACATTTTTTAATTACTTCATCAAAGACTTAGTTATTACACTTTTGTTAAGTATATGCAAAACAATGAGTCATATTCAACAATAACAGTGATAACAGAATGCATAGCATATGACTGTTACAATTGCTTTCATATTATTTCCTTTTATTCCCAATAGCTTTATTGATTTTTTTCCAGTAGTCCCTTTTATTCATTCATCATATAGTCATCAAGATTCTTTAAAAAAGGATATTTATTCACAACAATCAGGAAATACAGCAGAATGAGAAAAAGAGTCTAAAAGAGATGCCAACATGGCAATCAGAAAGCAAAAAAGCTCCAATACAAAAAAAAAAAACGAAATCAAAATCCTTAGGCAGATGCAAAAAAGAGTAGAAATAAACAGAAAATCCAATGACAATAGCAGTACTTATATATATATACAGTGGAACTTCGGGTCACGAACGTCTTGGAACACGTACAAATTGGCCAAACTTTTGCATCTGTTCACGACCACACACTCAGGTGACGAACAAGCCAGTTTCTCTTTCAGTTCGTACGCGCCGGTGATTTAAGCATGTGTTCAGTCTCTCCCTGTACAGTACGTTGTTCTTAGTCATTCCAAGTTTTCATCCTCTTTCTCTGTATGTTTATCATTCGTTTGCTGAGAGGTTGATGCGCTTGCTGCTTCCTGAGCAGCTCTTCTTTTCTCCACCCTAGAGGCCCGCTTCTTCTCTTCTTAATTCAGCTTCTTTTCACGTTAAAACTGATTAAGTCAGTGTTTGTGTTCCAATTACTTAGTATGTTTTCTTTAATTTTTCACTTAATCTGGCACTTAAGTCTTCAATCTGCCTCAAGAGTGATTTAAGATACGAAGAGGTTGGGGAAGTGACAGCGAAGGTGGTAGGGATGAGAATGCCGCCCGTACGCATGCGCCGCATGGCCACCCTGCTGGCCGCTGCCAAGAGTTAATTCTACAATAAAATAAAAATAAAAAGAGGAATAACCTTTGGAGGTCAATCATCACCCCGAAAGTGGTTAGTAGACGTCACGTAGTATATGTGTACCAAATTTCAGGTCAATAGGTCAAACGGTTTGCGAGCTACAGGTGATTTAAAATCCTGGAAAGACCAACGAACATCCACAGTAGTGTATTATATATAAAGATAAGTTGACTTGCCTGTTTGTAGTTCTGATTTTTCTAACAAAATAACCAGTCTCTTTTTAGACAGTGCAAGTATCAAAACAGATGGATTGGCATCTCGACGGGGATCAGTGTTAATACTCTACCCAACTGGGAAGCCAAAATGGAAGAATGTGGTTGGACAGGCATCCAGGCCGGGTTGGTTGCTGGTACCTATCCTGGTAAGGAAGCCATAATGGATGGACAAAGAGAAGCTGCTTCCCAGGGCCACGTATTCCCCTGTACACAGGTGGTAGCATCCCTCTGTTGGAACTCCATTTTAACCCCACAGGGAATATTGGGAGCTGTAGTTCCGAGAGGCAGCCTTGTTGGCATACTTAGGAGCTTCAGGGGAACTCTGTCCTCACTATGGGGTACTTCCACCTGGCCCAGAAGTGCTTCCAATATACAGTGATTTGACCCCGGAACTACTAACGGGTCTGGCATAAAAGGCGCCACCTTATCTGCACCAGGGAGTCAGAGTTGGAGGTGTAGTCAGATGAAGCTCACCTGGGTGGAGTGGAGAAGGGGAGAGTCGTATTGGTGGAGCTGAAGAGTGTGGTAAGGTATTTGTGGCAATAACTCTATTTATTCAAATCTGGAACTGTGTCTGCACTGTTGTGTCTGAGGTTTGAGGTGCTGCAACACAACAGATGAACACACCAGTCACACCACACTGCAAACCTGCTTTTTTGTTGAACTATTTCTGCATATTTTTACAGCACTTACTAGTTTAACTGATGCATAAATGACTGAGTAATGTGTGTTTCACTGGAATGTAAGGTGTTTAAATTTCAGCAACCAGGAAGATTTCAGCAATAAAAAAATGCAGCTAAGCTCTCGAGATGACATTTGTGTTTTTTCCCTTCCATAGTCTGTCTCTTTCCATGTTTTTAATAACAGTTTAAGTACTTATCTTACTGTAGATTTTTCCTTTTCAATGAATGCTTCTTATTGTGCTGTCTTCTTCTTATTATTATCACTGTTGCTATTTCTTCCTCTTTACCATCTAGTTTATAAGGCACATTGAGCTGCCTTTATCAGAAAGGTGCTATGTAAATAAAGCAAAAGTCATTTATCTCTGTTATTATCACGATTCATGAATACATTTTCAATCCTCCTTAATTGAGCTGAGGATTGCATAAACCAGGAAACATCTCAGAAGCATGTGGCCAAAACATGAACCAGGCCTGGTATATGTATTATGATTATTAATTATTATCAGAATATATACACTAACTACTGAATATGCCACTAATTGTCTGAGTTTTGTCATGTGACACATGGAATGTTACCATCATTATCTGTGCAAATGCCAGATGGGGGAGGTGTTTTGTTTCCAAAAAAAGACATCCAGGGTCGACCTGTCATACCTGTCACTGACTTTGGAGTACATTTTTCTGCCCTAGGCGAAGCTGGCACACCCCAATCATATGATCTTTTCAGTTTCTTACATGTGGTATCAGGCAGGGACTGTAGGTTTGTTCTTAAGTTGAATTTTTATGTAAGTCGGCACAGGTCCATTATTTTAATAAATGCTATTGTTGACCGACTGTAACCAAGTGCTCTGCCAATGAATGACGGACTTTCACCTCTCTCTGACCTTTTTATTATTTCTACTTTATTTTCCATGGTGATGGTTTTTCCCTTCTTTACTGTATCACCAGCACTTGCATCAGATTTGTGTTTCAGAGACATTGTTGAAGAGTGAAGACAAAAGGTTAAGATGCTGTTCTGCACAGCACCGTACACGCGATCACTGCAGGAAAGTCCCCGTCGTCGGCACGTCTGGTGTACTGAATGAAAGGCAACTTCCAGCTATGTACGTAAATACAGTGTATATACAGTGGAGCACTTCAAAAAACTGCTGAAAACACATTACTTTAACATGGCCTTCTCATAACTTCACTGTAATTTAATCCTGATACTCTGTATATCAAATTCATTATAATAACTATTCATGGTGGCTCTAAAATCTGTACTAACCCCTACTCTGTCTTCTGTTTCCTTTTCCGGTGTCCCCACCACCACCATCTACTCAAAGCACTGTGATGGATTAAAAGCCAGACGTCTGTATGACCATCAGCATCAAGTGACTCTGTGAGAACCCTAAATACAAAGAGGACTATTTCATTTATGTTAGGTAGAATGCCCAGAGGGGACTGGGCGGTCTTGTGGCCTCCCTACAGATTTTATTTTTTCCTCCAGCCGTCTGGAGGTTTTTTTTGTTTTTTTCTGTCCCCCCTGGCCATCGGACCTTACTCTTTTTCTATGTTAACTAATGTTGTCTTATTTTAATTTTTTTATTTTGTCTTTTATTTTTCTTTTCTTCATTATGTAAAGCACTTTGAGCTACTTTTTTGTATGAAAATGTGCTATAGAAATAAATGTTGTTGTTGTTGTTGTTGTTGTTGTAACAGTACAAGCAGGCTTGCTATTGAGCATGAATGGGGGCAGTGAGGGGCGATTCACCACCCGCCCACCACACAGTCACCTCCACTTGCATACAGTGTGCTGCCTGCATGAAAGCCTTATTTTTTTAAATAGTGTTAAGGCAGCTTTTTTGCCCTGGACTGAGAATATTTCTACTGGAATAAATAAAATAATAAAATTAAAAAATCGGGGGTGGTCTCCCCTCGACTTTCTCATATACTCAGATATGGGGATGGATCTTTGAGGAGCAAACCGCAAGACAATGGTTATATTTTTACATCATGTACATTAAAGAATCATCAACATCAAATCAAATTAATAATATATTGAACAATTATTATAAAAAAGTTAAATAAATCGGACTCTGCAGCTGCATGAATAAAAAAAAAAAAAAATCAAGTATGCCAGTCATTTTCCAACCTGCTATATCCTAACTACAGGGTCACGGGGGTCTGCTGGAGCCAGTCCCAGCCAGCACAGGGCACAAGGCAGGAAACAAACCCCATGCAGGGCACCAGCCCACCGCACACACACCAAGCCCAATTTAGAATCGCCAATGCACCAAACCTGCATGTCTTTGGACTGTGGGAGGAAACCCACACAGACACGGGGAGAACATGCAAACTCCACGCATGCTCCTCTCCTAACTGCGAGGCAGCAGTGCTACCACTGCGCCACCATGCAGCCTAAAATCGAGTATTGTGATAGGCAGCCAGGAACCCTGCCCCGCCGGGATGCCTGGAGGAACCAGGAGAGCGGCACTTCTTTTCCCTGGGTACCCGGCTGGTCCTTGATCCCTGGGGGACAGCACTTCCGGGACACCAGGAAGTGCTGACAGACCAGAGATGGTTTATGCCCGGAGTGCTTCTGGGTGCAAGGGCAGCACTTCCACCACACTGGGGAGTGCTGCCAGAAGTACATCATCAGGCATCTGGAGCACATCCGGGACAGGATAAAAGGGGCCACCTCACTCCAATCAACGAGCCGGAGTCGGGTGGAAAAAGGACGAAGCTTGTGGGAGAGGAGTGGAGGCGGCCAAAGGAGCCAAGGACTGTGAACTGTAAATAGTTATTTGTAAATAATTGTGGTAAATAAACATGTGTGTGTTGGACACTGCGTTGTCGTGTCTGTCTGTGGCCAGGCTCTGGTTTACAGTATGTGTTCAGGTAAAGTATCACTTCCAGTTGATGGATTTGGCCCAAAGGTTAATACAGATCTACAATTTTGGTGTAACAACAACATGCCAAATTTCATCCATTTGTCTCATTGTGTTTTTGAGTTATCATATTTACACACACAGAGAGATATAATTTTTAAAAAAATGGTATTTTCAGACTTTAAAACGTTGAGATTGATCAAAATATCGAAGTCAAATTTCTTCATGATTACTATACTTTTTCTATACTTCGTATATGAGAAAATAAAAAAATAATAAAACTACAAATGTTTGTGATGTGCCATCTGTTAGAATGACAAATGCAATGTATTGTATTTAATCACTACATGCATTACAAAATACATTCCAAAGATGGTGCACTGCAAACCTTGATGCTGATGTCTTTGTTGATTACTTAGAATCAACACAAAATTGTTCTTAAAGAATTTATTGATACCAACCCAATGGTGTTCTGCAGGCAGTTTTTAAGACATTGAAAGAAGGACAGACAAGCCCGCCATAATTAAGTTAATTAATTTAAAGCCTATTAAATTGGTCTTTATGAGGCTGCAGAATTTGGCTTCCTTTATACAGTATATATACAGTATATATTTTATTAATAAAATGCATAACTTAATTCAGTTCTACTTCTGTGTTATCTTTGAATATTCTGTAATAGAAGTTCACATGTGGAAAAGCTTTCTTACTTTGTAAAGCTGAATGCTTGCACATTCTGTGCACACGCTAAACTGCATGCCCTGGCTATGGCCAGATCTACCATTAGGTTGACTTTGGTGCACATCATTGTGTGGCGCTGCTTGTAAAGAGGCCTTCACATATGCAAGATAAAGAATGGATAATAACAAAGAAAAGTTAGCATTTTTACTAACAGTTACAGGCACTTATAGCAATCTGCTATTTAGCATTCACTCCTTCTCCCATTGATCTTCATGGTTATAAACCTATCCAATCAGACTGAAATAAAATAAAATTAAATAAATAAATAGGGCATGATCAGAGCAGGTGTTGATTATCATGTTTATGAGATTGTACATTGATGTATTACTGTGACAACAACGAGAAAATATCCAAATGAATGGTCACTCAAAATAAGAGCCCAGTGGTACAGTGAAAAGAAAATGTGAAAAAGAGAGATTTCAAAAGATTACACCTGACACTTCAAAAAATAAATAAATAAACAAAGTATTTGAACAAGCACTTAGCACAAGCCATGAATGCGGCCATTGAGACTAATAAGAAAGACCTTACAGACAGGCCTGCTGCAGAAGCACCGATATAAACTGACAATGTGGCACACAGTGGGGCCACTGCTGGATATGACGCACCAAACAACTACAAACCCAAACAAACAAACCCTTTACTTGTCTTTTATTTTAATTGGCACCAAAACACTAAGTTACATATTACTTTTTGCATATGCCTTTTAAAAATGTCTAATTGATGTTTGTTAACTTAAGATCCCGGAAGAAAAATGTGACGCTGCACACATACACACACACACATACACACACAAATCAATTCCCGCATCAGATTGATTGTTGACATATTTGATAATCATAATGTCGGTTTGCTTAGCGGGCGTGTGGTGCCGGTGAGGTAAGGAGGGGCTTTTTGAGATTCGAGATCGTCGGGGTCTTAATCTACAGCCATAGCTCAGGTCATTCTTGATGGCTAAGTATAAAATAGTCCAATGAAGTTGTCAAAAAACACAAAATGATCAAAAACACCCTCATAGGCACATTTTTTTCTAAAACAAAAAGGCTACACCGACAAACGCTTGCATTTCCTTTTGCAAACTGAGCCTACGAGTCTTGTGAATGGCACTGTCACGTGACAAAAAAAAGTCGTCGGGACTTTCCAGGTCACGTCTTCACTTAATATGTATAGCCTAAGCCTACTGCAGCCCAAGTCAGAAAAGAGTAGCCTGTGATTTAGGACTTGCACAATCAACACGAGTTCGCTTTTCATTCTTTTTCACGTCAAAAATGGTGAAGGTGCTGAAGCTTTTTTTTATGTTTCTGCTGCCAGGTATGAATATTTTTCATAAGACCGATGCTTTTTTCGTATTTTGGGATTTTTCGGAAGTTTAGTTATTGTGTGTGCTTTACATTATATGTTAAAACTTTGCTTCAGTTTTGCATATTAAAGAGTTGTTTCGGTTTTTAAAAGTAAATCGTACGGCCAGACGACGCATTGACGTTAATAATAATTCATTACATTTATATAGCGCTTTTCTCAGTACTCAAAGCGCTATCCACACAGAGAGGAACCAGGAAGCGAACTCCTTACTGCAAAGCAGCAGCACTACCACTGCGCCACCTGTGAAGACTATATTAGATAGATAGATACTTTATTAATGATATTCACACTTCTGTGTATGTCTACTTTTTGTTTTGTTTTGGTTCTGTTTCCGGTCGTGGTTGTCTTTCACTCCATTTTAATGAACCAGTTTGTATTAATAGCAGGCACGCGTCAGGCATAAACAAATCGTGTACATAAAATATGTTTGTAATTAATTTTGCTATATGATTTGGAAAATGACATCGATGTCCCCTACAGATGCATGTAGGAGATAAAAGAGCCTCATTATCCCTCTGCGCCTGCCTGGGTGAACGCAGTAGTCAGTACGGTGACCTGATGGCAGTGAGCTGCGGGGCAAATTGCATCACAGGCACTAGATATTAGTACACTGCGAGACCACAACGTGATATTAAATCCACATCACAACACAGCCGTCAAACATAAACTTTGTTCAAATAAATAAAATATATTTCCATCGGATACGTAATCTCAACAGGCGTCGGCTCCCTGCGAACCTTATAAATTTATTACAAAATAATATGAGTACTCTGTTAATGTGAAAAAACAAATAGCGATGATTTCAACAAAGTGCAATAGTGAGTAAAATTATCTGCTATTTAAGTTTAGGGTTGCAGCTGCACTCGCGTAATCCTAAATGTGTATTATCAGTGCCTAGATATTATTAAAGAATGCGTTTTGAAAAGTAGTAAAATTATTCATGTCATGTATTAAACAACTGCGATACGTCCCTTGAACTTTTTGAAAAGTTACTCCTTTAAAGTGCGCATTAATCGTAATGAAAAAATGCAAGGTATTTTACAGGATGAGTATTGTTTTTATTCTTAAAAAAGGCGATGGGCGGGGAGTTTCTAATCTTTCAACCCCAGTTACCATGAGAGCAGTTTAAACTTTTAATGCTGTGTTGTCTAAACGGGTTCAGCGGCGTGTATTATAATAATAATAATAAAGCTGAGAGGTTCCTTTGCATGCAATTTGCTTATGTGTCCTGGATTTAGGATTGTTTCAAATCAGGTATCAAAATAGTCTGTTGGCTTGCTTTGATTACACCAGATTCATCAATAGGTCCAAACCACCAAAAGCTAAAAATGTGCTGACAAAAACTACAAATATAAAAGGCAGAATAAGGCACCTGAGGTTCACGTTATGGGACCTGCATGTTCTCCGTGTGATCGGACTTCCTCCCACAGTCTTGCAGAATAGAGTGGCCTGGCGAATGTAAATTAGTCCGTGTGTGTGTGTGTTTCTGTGCTCACCCTGCGATGGACTGTTACTCTATTCAGGGGCTGTTAAACATGTACAGGAATAGCCCTACAGCTTACCTGCGACCCTGTTCAGGATAAAGTGGGTTTGGGAGGTGGAGGGATTGATGGATGAAGACAATAAAAATAAATAAGTACAAATTAAAGCAGCAAAAAAACAATGGCAAACTTGTTGTGGTAGGATGATTATACAAATCAGGAAACACAGAACATCCCTCCCTACCCATTTCTGCTTAAGGTGTTAAAAATAGAAGGAATGAAGGAATGAGTCTGTCTGATAAGGTGTGTGTACATCAGTCCTACAAAATAAACTGGAAAGGCTAATGAATGGCCACTTGGAGGAGGAGCAGCCAAGTGGCAAAGAGCCCTCATGAATAGATAGATAGATAGATAGATAGATAGATAGATAGATAGATAGATAGATAGATAGATAGATAGATAGATAGTGGATGCGGTGGATTCTCCATGATTGACAGGAGTCTGCACAGTGCCCGTCACTCCGAAACAGATGTCAAACTGTCCAGCTCCATGCCTACAATAGAGCCTGCCTTCCTCACCTTTTTGTCCAGGTGTGAGGCGTCCCACTTCTTTATGCTGCCTCCCCAGCACACCACCGTGTAGAAGAGGGCGCTCGCCACAGCCGTCTGATAGAACATCTGCAGCATCTTATTGCAGATGTTGAAGGACGCCAGCCTTCTAAGGAAGTATAGTCAGCTCTGTCCTCTCTTGCACAGACCATCAGTATTGGCAGTCCAGTCCAATTTAGCATCCAGCTGCACTCCCAGGTATTTATAGGTCTGCACCCTCTTCACAAAGTCACCTCTGATGATCACGGGGTCCATGAGGGTCCTGGTCCTCCTAAAATCCACCACCAGCTCCTTGGTTTTGCTGGTGTTCAGTTGTAGGTGGTTTGAGTTGCACCATTTAACAAAGTCCTTGATTAGGTTCCTATACTCCTCCTCCTGCCCACTCCTGATGCAGCCCATGATAACAGTGTCGTCAGTGAACTTTTGCACGTGGCAGGACTCCGAGTTGTATTGGAAGTCCGATTTATATAGGCTGAGCAGGACTGGAGAAAGTACAGTCCCCTGCAGCGCTCCTGTGTTGCTGACCACAATGTCAGACCTGCAGTTCCCGAGACGCACATACTGAGGTCTGTCTGTAAGATAGTCCACTATAGCAACCCAGAAGTGATCTTAACCCATATCATCCTGACACCTTTGATTAGGTATCCATTATAAAGCGGCTATGGCAGATTATAAATATTTTATTGAGTATGTTATCAACAATAACCAATTGTCATTAAAACAATAGTCATCAGTCATTGTCCAACCCGGTATATCCTAACACAGGGTCACGGGAGCCAATCCTAGCCAGCACAGGGAGCAAGGTAGGAACAAACCCCGGGCAGGGCGCCAGCCCACTGCAGGGCACACACACCCACACGCCAAGCACACACTAGGGACAATTTAGGATGGCCAATGCACCTGACCTGCATGTATTTGGACTTTGGGAGGAGACTGGAGCACCAGGAGGAAACCCATGCAGACACGGGGAGAACATGCAAACTCCACGCAGGGAGGACCCAGGAAGCCAACCCAGACGGGTCTCCTTACTGCGAGACAGCAGCGCTACCACTGCGCCATACAAGATTTGAAACTCTTTTTCATTTTTCATTCTTTTATTTCATGTTTAAAAGGCTCATATTCTGTTGGCTGTTACTGCTGCTTATATTAGATACTTATTAATATACTTGATTATCCCCAAGGGGAAATTTAAAATGCATGCTGCCAAAAAAAACACACTCATTGAATACACAGATAATAATTATTATATATTTATAAGAACAGATTAAAACAAACAGTAAATATTATGGTAATATTACAGTAAGTATAGTAAATTGAGTTCATATCTTTCTATGGCTTCTGGCTGGAGTGGGAGGAAGGTTTGAAATGCAGAAAAGATCTCCAGAGATACTTCTTATTACATCCTTGGAGGCATAAGTCGGAAGCCAAATATACCCCCTGGAGGGAATGGACAGAATTGTTCTTGATGGTATCCAATTTTGCCACCTTCTTCTTTTCCACAACACTCCCCAGAATGTCCAGAGTTAGCCCTGTGATAGAACTGGCTTTACTGAAATGATTGTTCAGGTGTTTTGCATCACCTAATCTCAAGCTGCCCCCACAGGAGACCACAGCATAGAACACCACACTGACAACAATGGGCTGGTAAGACATTTCCAGCAGCTTGCTGCACATCTCAAAAGATCTGAGTCTCCTAAGGAAGTCCAGTCTGCTCTGGGCCTTCTTATTCAGCGCCATTGTGCTGTCAGACCAATCCAGTTTGCTGTTCATATGGACCCCTAGGTTCTTACAGCTCAGCATCATTTCCACTTCCTCCTTCTAGATGCTGACTGGTCTCAGGGTCTCCTTAACATGCTGGATGTCCCCCAACACCTCCTCTTTCATCCTAAGAAGTGTTAATCAGTCACTCTTGATGGCATTTAGTATCACAACAAACTTCTGTTTTTGCTTTAATAAGTATATTTTTTATTTCCTGCTCCTGTCCACGCCACTAACCATTTTTGTCCAGCGTTTCTTAGTTTTCAAGGCAATTTTCCTTGTTGTCACAGGGCATCATAAGGTAAAGGAGATTCAATACCCCTAATGCCAGCTCATATTAAAATAGGAAGGGAGGGTGCTTCTGCCATTGGGGATGTAGGTGCATTTCCTTTTATATCTTATGTAGGATGACTAGCTGTTCGAATTGTAGAATAGAAGTGACGCAAGTCTTCTTTAAACAGTTGAACAGTTTTATTTTGTGCATTAATAGCCAAATTTTCTTATAAGTCAGTATGTATGTATGACAAGGTGAAAGACTATATTGCTCTAATTCCTTGAGACAGCTAACTCCTTCTTCTAACATCCAGAAAACGAAAAAGAAAAGTCAGTTGTTAAATAACAAATCAGTATTTAACAATATTTGAAACTACACCCACTTACGAGAAAACATTCATTTATATAATTTCTACAAAGGGTATGGGATGTTAATTGGTTTTAGCTTTCCTGCACATAAAATTAAATGTTTTAAATATATTTAAAAAAACCAAAACTTTCCTAATCTGTTCTGATTCATGTTCTTTTCACCTGTAGTCCCCAGAATTGTACTGTATAATGGACAGCAAGCAGATTTCAGCAGCTGGGGATATGTTATGGAAGTTAATACTTTTTGCCTTTTACATTTAAATTTAAAATTGATTGGTGAAAACTGCTAATCATTTTTATAATGGTTCAAAGTTTATTAAATAGTGGTATCGTCTGATTGAATGTTCTAATAATTTTATCCTTGAGACAGAGGCCATATCCATAGTTGAAGCTACACAATGAAAATCAGTTTACTAGTTCCATCCATCCATTTTCCAACCCGCTGAATCCGAACACAGGGTCACGGGGGTCTGCTGGAGCCAATCCCAGCCAACACAGGGCAAAAGGCAGGAACCAATCCTGGGCAGGGTGCCAGCCCACCGCAGGACACACACAAACACACCAAGCACACACTATGGCCAATTTAGAATCGGCAATCCACCTAACCTGCATGTCTTTGGACTGTGGGAGGAAACCGGAGCGCCCGGAGGAAACCCACGCAGACACAGGGAGAACATGCAAACTCCATGCAGGGAGGACCCAGGAAGCCAACCCAGGTCCCCAGGTCTCCCAACTGTGAGGCAGCAGCTCTACCCACTGCGCCACCGTGTTTACTAGTTTCTTTTTTATTATTTATAGAGTACCTTTCACAGACAGTCACAAAGCATTGTACACCATAGAAAATAATTAAAACACACAGTTACAGTACAAGCAATCTTATATATAAATGTCTACGTGTGGAAGTGTGTGTGTATATCTGTTCTGCCCGGAAGTGAAAGGTGGAGTCGGGGTAAGGGATCCACCTCCGAGGAAAGTCGCTTAACGGTTAATAATACAAGGGAGGCCATCATGGCGGCAAAATGAAACCTCAGAAGAAAGACAAAGTCGCTTAGCTGCTAATACACAAGCGTTGTGAGCACATCAGCAAAACAAAACCTCAGAAGAAAGAGTCACCTCCTTAGCCGGTAATACAGAAGCGAGGCGAGGACATTGACAAAACGGTATCCCTTTTACTGTTCCTCCCGCTGTTAATACACAAGCGAGGTGAGCACGTTGGCAAAACGAAACCTCCAAAGAAAGAGTCATTCCCTTAGCCGCTAATACAGAAGTGTGGCGAGCAAATCGGCAAAACGGTATCCCTTTTACTTTTCCTCCCGCCGCTAATACACAAGCGAGGCGAACACGTCGGCAAAACGAAACCTCCTAGGAGATAGACGTCCAGAGTAGTTCCTTTCAATTACCTGACATCTCTACTTTTCAATTTTTTTTCTGACGATTTGAATAGTTTCTAGGATCCCGTGCTTTTTACAGCACGGGCTTACGCAGCTAGTAAAAAATAAAATTAAACTTACATTTCGACAAATAAACCATAAACAGAAGAGACAAAACACCTACTCATATACTAGCCTCTTTAACATATCAGTTGTATCTGTAGCCCGTAAAGCACAAGGAATGCTTTTCCACCATTTTGGTGCAACGGACTGAAAGACCCGATCCCTAGGAGTCTTTAATCGAGTACGTGGAACAATAAGAAGGCCCTTGTTAGATGTGCTAAGTGGCCGACTGGAAATATAATGTTGTAAAAAACCTGAAATATTTTCTGTTGTTTGACCATGCAGAACTCTATAGGTGATTACTACAATTATTAAATAGATTCTAAATTTCACTGGGAGTCAAAAATAGAAAAGATGAAATTAGAGTAATGTGAGACCACTTACCGGAGCGGGTTAGCAGTCTAGCAGCATTTATCCCAACATGAAAACTGGCTAAATATTTTGAGGATGTTCTGTAACATTTTCTTCTTTCTTGTGGTTCTTATTGTTGTAGACTGCATAAAGAACCTATTTACAACACGGGAACAATTCTATAGAAATCAGCTCCCCAGTATTACATTTACACATTAAAATTTTTTGAATGAAATTGTTCAAATTTCCATCAAAATACCCTGGGGATACCGGAAGTCCCTTTTGGGGACACCTGTTTGGTCTGCTCTAGCCTGTGTTAGTGAGTCCCTACTTAAGGTGCATGAGAATATGCCAACCTATGACAAATGTAGTGAGTGTCAATCACTCCATGACACTACAGTTATTTCAATTATTGCAATAAGTCATATGTTCTGTGTTTTTTGTGTTTATTTTAGCTGCAGTAGCCAAGTTTGAATTCAGTACCCCACAATCAGAGGTGAGCACATTTCTTCACACCAGTGTTTTTCTACCCTGTTACTTCACTGTGGCAAAAAGCAGAAATGGCCTTAACTTTGTAATCGTGAACTGGAGGCACAATGATCTGGAGCTGGCACAGTACATGGATGATGAAGTGAAAACCAAAACCGGCAGAGTGGTGCTGTTGGAAAGTGAGCTACATAGAGGAAATGCATCACTGATCCTCAAAGACGTTGCCATCAGTGATGAAGGGAACTATGAATGTGAAGTCATAGAGGCTCCAAATATAGCATCGGGAAAAATACGCCTTAAAGTTAGAGGTAAGGGAAGACGTCCATTTCTGTTCTTATGAGTTACAGAATTTTATTTTGTAATTTTGAGATGTATGGTATTGGTGTGTGGTGGCTTAGTGGTGTGATGGTCATTATAGCTGTTTCGCAGCTGCACGGTTCCCAGTTTAAATCCTGAACAGGGTATTCTCTTTTGGAGTTTGCGCTCAACTCCATTTGTTTGTGTGTGAGGTTTTTCCCTGAAATCACAAAGAGGTGTAGATTAGGTAGATTAGGTTACCTCCTAATCTACCTCCTGTACTTCAGAAGTGGTCACCCCCCTGAAGCTAATCATGTTTAAGCCCAGCCAGAATTTGGGAAACCAACCAGGAAAAGTTTGGTTTGCTGCTGGAAGAGTTGTTGGTGAAGCTAGCAGGGGTGCGTACTCTGTGATCTTTGTGTGGATGGGGACACTGTGCTATTAAAAGGGTGCCATCCTTTGGATGAGATGTAAAACTGAGGTCCTGACTCTGTCTGGTCATCAAAGATCCCTGGGCTTCCTTCAAAAAGAGTCGGGGGTTTTGTTGTCCTGGTTGCATTGCCCGTCATGACCTTGTCCATTCTGGCCCCCTAATCCTCCCTTGTCCCTTATTGGCTTTACTACCTCTGTCGCCCCTTCACCACCTAATAGCTAAAGTGTGGTATGAGTACTGGTAGAAGAATGGCTACTGTCACATCATCCAAGTGGGTGCTGCACATTGGTGCTGGTTGAAGAGTTTCCCCCATTGTCTATGTAAAGCGCTTTTTAGGAGCTCCAGTTGAATTATTGGTGTGTTTGTGTTGGGAATTCTGATTATTTATTTTTTTATTTTGTGTGTTTTTCCTAGTTCCCCCATACCATATAATGGCACTAGTTCTTGGGGTTTCTTGACCCAAGGAGTCCATTTATGATGTCAGTTTTTAAAATTTGTGCGTATATTTTTTGATTCCACAATATAGTTAGACCATTTTCACTGTTGTACTTGTTTCTTAGTGAGTGATGCCATCTAGTACTCCAATCACTTCTGCATTGTTAGGACCGTGTCCTCCGAGGCCATGACACGTTGCTTATGACTCAGTGGGATTATAGGGTCTCCATTTGCTCTCTACCCTGTACGAGTTCATGGATTTCTAAAACCTTTATTCTGAAATCCTTTTTTGCTTACCTGATTCTCCGAGTCGTCCTTTTGCTTTTGAACCTTTTGACTTTGATTTTTGTTTCAGGTTTTGGTTGCCTGTGATATCCAGGTATTCAGTTGTTTTACTGCCCTTTGGTGACATCTTTACTTCTGGTTACTTAATAAGAATTAAGGCACCACCAGCAAAGTACAACAGTTTGTGTGGGTTGATTGTTATAAATGAATGTGTCCACTGAAACACAGCAGAGCCTTCTTGGTCTGATTCCCGCCCCAGACCCCATGCTACAAACTCAGGCCTTACTAAATTTAATAAACTTTAACCTGATTAAAATTCAATATATACCAATAACATCTGTTCAGTTCTTGTCACTTGATTGTACATGTATGTGTACAACACAAAAATTATTGCAAAATAGCTAAAAAAGTATCGTGGAATAACACATTAGAACAATTTCTTGGGAGATCTGACAGTAAGCTGCTGTAGGCTTTTGTTCATTTGTGGCTACACTTTAAATATCTCCTACAAACAAAAAATATAAAATAAAAATCTAAAGCCATGCTTTCATGCTCTGTCATTGGCTTGAATTGTTCCAATAATTGCAGTATTTGTGTCTGTGTGGACAAAGTCTTTCCATCAATGAGGAGATTGGGTACACAGTACTTAACCAACATGACTCTTGAATTCTTACAGCTGTTTCTCTTTTCCAGTGGTTCCTCAGCTTTCCGTGAAGCAGTCTAAGCTTGTAATAAATCAGACAAGTGTACTAGAGTGCCGAGCAGAAGATTTCTACCCTGGAAACATATCTATGGAGTGGATGAGAGACTTTGATCCGCTTCCTGCTCAGAGACCACCACTGATTTACCACCATCGAAATGGTACCTTCAGCTCAGTGATCCAGTACAACTACACCCCTACCAGTGAGGACATTAAGGTGCCCGTCTACTGCCGGGTGAAGTATGCACCACAAGAGCAGAAGAATATAACTCTCGAGATCTGCTGTAAGTGATGTCTCAATGTTAATTGAGAGTTCATTAACAGGTCATTGCAATCCATCTGAGCACAAACATCTAAACAAGGCAGACTGCAGCTTGCTTTTATTAATAAAGTGCTTGTAGTCCCAAAATGACTATCATCCATTCCTACCTAAACAGGGCCAGATTAAGACCTTTAGAGGCCCTAAGCAGTTAAAAGAATTTGGTGCCCTCAAATATATGAGCTGCACTTGCTCTCAGTGGATGACTGAATGGGACAGCAGACATTACCAAGACCAGAATGGACGTGTGGGCCTCAGTGGACCGTGGGGCAATTACCAGATTCTAATTTTGTTGTATTCCCAAAATGTATATATATATATATCATTAACCTTTATTATTACTATTTTATTAGTATTTTTATTACCTACATGTGCATGTGATATTTTCATTTTATGGAAGCTGGTTCGGCTGAACCATTTCCAGTTTTGCACCTTATGGTCCACAGTAAATTCGGCAATAGAAAATTTCTGCTGTGATCCCCCACCCCCATTGATGCCCTAAGCATGTGCTTATTTTGCTTAATGATCAATCAAGCCCTGTACCTGACTCATTGATCCTTCCATCTATTTTCTTAACCCATCCACCTATTTCCCAAAAATGCTTACACTCGGACCATGGTGACACTGAGTCACAGCTATGTGGAGATGTACACAATAATGGGGGAAAGTGATACTTGCTTTGAAATCCCCCTTGTTCCCGCCCCAAAACCTTCACACACACACACACTTACTGTACTTCAGTGGCGTAGCTCAAGTTCGTGCCGCTCGTGCTTCAATTTGCTGTCCTCCAACATATCTGAATATGTTAACCTATTTAAATAGAAAATTAAAATGACGTATAGAGAAAAATTAAAAGAAATTTTGCATAGATCTTTTCATATATAGAGAAACAGCAATAATTTTTCACATATCATTATTTATAAGCATCAGCTAGACAATAATATAATATAGATGCACTGATAGGCCGTGTTCTAATTACAGGGTGGTCCAGATCTAATTGTGCAACTGTTCGACTGACAACCGTCTCCCCGCCATTTTGGAAAGTAGGGCAGGTGCTGCCATCAATCGGCAACAAAAAGAATTTTAAGTGAAGTCTCTATGTGCAGGGCAGGTGCTGTGAATTCTCTATGTAATAAACTTAATAAGTTATAGCGTAATGAAAATTGCATAATTAGATCTGGACCACCCTATATTAGTTTAATATAATTACGCTACGAAAACCAGAACCAGTGTAGTGTACAAGTGATAGGTGGGAATGTTTTCTGCGCAAAGCAAGAATGCATTCGGATTGATAACGAAAACTAAATTATAAATTGTAAATTAGTTGTTTATCTTCCAGAAATTATTATCAGTGTAATGTTTAGGTTTATTTTTGTTATTGCCTCATAAATTTCAACTGCTGTGTCTGATGCCGTCACAGAAGGACAGTCTGAAAATTATTTTTAAAGCATTTGTGGATAAAAATAAGAGAATTTGAATTTTTTCATTCATAAGTGATATTTTTCTGAACCCTGCTGCTTACACACGAATTGTACTGAGCCTTTCGGCCATTAATGCCGCCCCCAAAAAAGTGCCACCTGGGGCGGACTGCCTCTTCCGCCTGCCCCTAGCTACGCCACTGCTGTACTTCATAATCATATAAGAATTACTTTTGTTTTGAATTGTTAGATTTTTTTGCAAATTCGTATTCCCATTTAAAATTTAATTTAGTACAATTTAGCACTACAGTTTACAGAGAAGAGTTTTATTTGTGTGTTAATTTTTTAAAACTTTTTTTCCCGCTTTGATTTAGTGATACAGTATGCCTTATTTGAAAGAAAGAAAACAGTAAATGTGAAACAAACTCATTCTCTTCTGTTTATTCATAGTATCAATGGAGACTGTTGCTAAAATTCTTTTGTATTTGATTGTTAACACTGCGTTGCATATACGAGTGCTGGAGACTGCAGTGCCTACTTTGAGGTAAGCTGCCTCAAGATGGCGATATGTCTGTTAGTGAGTGTTAAACAGTCAGTCAGTGAGTCATTTTCTGACCTGCTTAGTCCTGAATTGCTGTCCCAGTTGGCATAGGGCACAAGGTAGGAACAAACCCTGGACAGGGTGCCAGTCCATCGCAGGGTGAACACTTGGACACCAAACCACACACTAGGGTCAATTTAGTATTGCCAATCCAACTAACCTGCATGTCTCTGCATTGTGAAAGGAAACTGGGGTACCTGGAGGAAACCCACGCAGACATAGGGAAAACATAAAAACACCACGTCGGGAGGACCCGGGATGTGAACCTCAGTCTCCTTACTATGAGGCAGCAGTGCTATCACTGTGCTGCCCTGAATGTTAAATAGACAGTTTCTATGTTATAAACGCAACTCTCTGATCCTAAATAAATTTCTTTTCCACCTGAATGAGCTTCATCGACCTCAGATGCCTCTTTGCTTTGTTCCTCCACAGATCCAGTTTTTAATTGGTCACCAAAAACTCTGTTGAAGGGCACAATAGTGAATGCAACTTGTAAGCTGCTTGGGTGCCAGTTTTCCAAAGTCACTGTAAGCTGGAATAAAGGCAATGAACGTTTAAATGAAACTTTCTGCAAGGAAAAGAAGGAGTGTGAGACTACAGTGGAAATCCAGACACCCTCCACGGGACAAGATAAAAAAGTACAATTTGTATGTAAGGCTGAATTGGAAGACTTTGAGACACCACTCGTTGAACATATCAACTTTCCAACTCAAGGCAAGAAATAGGCTTTTAATTGTCTGTGTTAATTTTTGTAGACATCTTTGTGGAAAAAAGTGTGTGCTCTTCAGTTTTTCAAGTTCTATCTCTTTAAGTGAGCTCTGCAAACTCTCATTTATACCAGACAGTAGTTTCCTCATTTTCTTTCTTTGCTGTAAGGCCATCTTCAAAACCATGTAATTTCTAGTATGGGATTCGCTGTTGTGCAGATTAGCCAAGGCAGCTTCTAACTTATAAAGTAGCTCAATCAACATTCGGCTACTGGTAATTGAATTATGTAAAAAAAAAATAAGAAACGACCAATTTTTTTGTCTCCACCCATTTTTAATTTTATCCGAATTAGTTTTGGAGTATGTGGTTCTAATTTTAGTTAAATGTTTTTTTTTCACTCAGTTTTATTTATTTTATTCTATTTTATTTCAATAAACAACATAGCACATGCACTTCAGAAGAGGTCATCCACCTGAAGCTAAGCATATTCAGGCCCAGCCAGTGTTTGGATAGGAGACCATGTAGAAAAAGCGTGTGTTGCTGCTGGAAGAGGTGTTGGTGTGGCCAGCATGGGACACTTACCCCTATGGCCTGAATGTGGATCCCAATGCCCTGTGACACTGTGCTGTAAGACGTAAAACTGAGGTCCTGACTCTCTGAGGTCATTAAAGATCACTTTCTTAAATAGTATCCCAATGTTTGGCTAAATTGCCCACCACGGCCTGGTCATTCTGGCCCCCTAATCATCCCCTATCTGTCACTGGCTACCAGTGATATTTTCATAATGAAAACGAGAACTAGGACTAAAAATATTGTTTTTCGTTTTACAAGCACGAGAACTGAAATTAAAGCAAACAGAGAAACTAAAACTAAGTAAAAATAAAAATTAGTGATTTGTAAACAAACTAAAATGAGAATGAAAATTGAGTAAAAATGAAAAAAAAAACAGCAATCGCATTTTCGTTCAGTCCTGTTCAGTCGTGCAGAGGGGTTGTTTGTAGGTCGCCGTGAGCATTCAGTTACGTTGCGCTTTTCGCTATGTGATGATCTTGTACCTTGGGCTTACTATAGTCAAGTGGCCCAACTTTCATAAAGGGCCGTTATTCGTTTGTTGACCATATTTGGTTTGTCGGGTTGAAGCAGTAAGCACGTGTGGTTAACGATGGCGAGTTTTGTACAGATGTTTGCAGGTAGAAAGCGAGAAAGTAACGTGTGGAAATACTTTAATTAAGATGATAATAAAAGCAAATGTGCGGTGGTAGAAGAAGAACAAGTGCCTCGGGGTTTCAGTGCAGGACCAGCTGGATAAGAACTTAGTGGAAGTCCAACACTTCTCTGGCACCAGGACTGCACTTCAGTACTGGCAACAGAAATTGTCAACATACAGTCTGCTGGCACCAATGGCTGAGGACCTCGTCTGTGTGCCTGTATTCGCTCGTTGAGCGAATATTTTCACTGTGTGGTTACCTGTGCAACAGACATCGTTGCAACATGAACAAATCTCTCGAAATGAGTGCTTGTTTAAAGCTTAACAGTAACGTGCTTGCACAAACTGGTCTCTTGGGTTGAAAAATTTGATCTTGCTGACTGTACTCATTAGACCACTTAATTTGTTTGATCATTGATAGTCAAGCTGCATTAAATGGCATTATGAACTGTGAGTGTATTTTGTTGACTGAAACATAACAATTGAAATATGTGTAGGCCAGCATTAGTGGTCTTACAACAGAAAAAAAAAAAAAAAATTGTACTAATATTATGTAAAAAGGCCAGAAACTAAATAAAATAAATACTAAAGTTTTAAACACAGAACTAAATAAAAATTAAAATTGTTGACTCCACTGAAAACTGAAAAATAAAATAAAAACTAAGACTACAATTTTTATCAGAACTGAAAAATCACTGCAGTGGCTACCTAACAGCTAAATGTGTGTTGAGCATACTGGCTCAAAAATGGCTGCCGCTGCATCATTCAGGTGGATGCTACACATTAGTGGTGGTTGAAGCGGCTCACACTGAAGTGTTTTGAGTAGTGAGAAAGATCTTCATTGATTCAATCGTACATATTCATGTATTACTCACAAAGTAACCTTTTTTAAATTTTGTAGCTGTTTTTGCTTCTCATAAATTCATAGGTGGATTTTCTTTTTATTAAAAGAGAAGTAGGTTAGAGGTGGACAGTGACCAGATTTCAATTTACAGAGGCCAGTAGCTACAAACTCAACAGTAACTGTGCAATTTAGTACATTTAAGGGCATATGTAGAAGAAATTCACTTTGTAATGTGTACCTTTTTCTCTTTAATTACAATTGCTCTGTCTGATTTTAATTTTTGTATTTTAGTTGTGTTTATAATGTGTGTTTTAACTATTGTTCGGTGTCCTTGAGTGTTTAGAAAGGCACCTACAAATAAATAAAATGTATAATTATTATTATTATCTTTCTAACAGATCAACCTAGTCATTGGAATGTACTTTTATGGATATCCTTGGCTGTACTTTTCGGGGTGATTTTTCTCCTGGTGTATTCTTTCTCAGCAAAACACATAAAAAGTAAGTTGGATTTTTTTTTACATTTCTTTGATTTTTAAATCTGCCCCTGTAAACTGAGATTTTATTGACACATTTTTCTTTAAGTCCCTTTTTGCTGTACAAACAAAGTACACATTGTAATTAAAGATTCCACACCTGCTATAATGCCACAGAAGCCAAAGGGTCTTAAGGTTGATGGTTTTATTTCATAAAGAGAAAAAGAACTTGTATGAAAAGTAAAAATAAAAACAAAAAAAACATAAGGACCCTGTTGCCTCTCCCGCTTTCAATCTGGTGGAGATGTACACCACACCACTCCTTTCTTGTCGCCATCTGTCTCACCACTCCTTGACCCTGGCCTTTCTTGTCCTCTACATAGATTTGTACCCTAATTCCCTTTCCAACTCCTTCCAAATAAGCAGCTCAGCATGACTTTAAATTACAATACAATACAATTTATGTTTGTGTAGCCCAAAATCACACAAGAAGTGCCACAATGGGCTTTAACAGGCCCTGCCTCTTAAAAGCCCCCCAGTCATGACTCCCGAAGAAGACAAGGAAAAACTCCCAAAAAAAACTCTTGTAGGGAAAAAAATGGAAGAAACGTTAGGAAAGGCAGTTCAAAGAGAGACCCCTTTACAGGTAGGTTGGGCGTGCAGTGGGTGTCAAAAAGAAGGGGGTCAATACAATACAATACAATACACAGAACAGAACAAATCCTCAATACAGTATAAAAATAAAAAAATGTACAAGTACGGAGCAGAATTTAACAGTAGATGATATCACATAATAGGATTTGGATTTGTTCAGAAACGTTCAAAACCAATAAACATAAAGAAAAACAGCAGTATCTGCCCATCAGCTAGTTGCAGAACTACAGACAGATTGTAGAAGAAGAGTTGTACATGGCAGACACAGTCAGAGTCCTGGAAACCTCGGCCATCAAGCTGCCTCCCCCTATTGGCCATTCCACAGCTGAGTCAGCGCTGGGCCGGCCAATCCAATGAAAGGACCCCTCTACCCCACGATTCCTGCGATCCTCCATCAGGGATGACTTTACCTTATGCAGGCAGAACAACTTGGTAGGTGGGCTGTGGCACCAAATCTCAATTCTCAAACAAGTCAAATGAGAAGCCAAACAAAATGACACCTTTTATTGGCTAACTAGAAAGATTACAATATTACAAGCTTTCGAGGCAACTCAGGCCCCTTCTTCAGGCAAGATGCAAACAATTTGCTTGACTTCTCACTACATTCATAATGGCTAACATGGTACAACACTCTAGTACTTCAAACAAGTCAAACAATTATCCCAAAATGTGTTGCCTGGTTTGGAGAAAGAAGTGCCCAGCTACATGCGTATGCTTGGTGTCTATTGTTTGTAGGGTAATCTATTGTTGGTCAGCATTTAAACTTTCCTAAAGTTATAGTAAAGTTTATCCTGTTTATAAAGATAAAAACATGATGTCTAAATAATGTTTAAGCTGCTGAAGGTGCATATGTCACTGCCACTACTGGCTAAAACAGTGTTCCATTAAAAATAAAAAATATCATATATATTTGTTGTAGCTCATTGAAGTTTTATTGTTAAAGAATGTATTTCTGATTTAATAATGAATGTTCAGAGGAAGAGCTACCGTGTGTGTAATTTTCTCAGCATGTGCAGAAAGGTCGGATGCACATTTTTTGGCTTACATCATAATAAGTTGTAAGTTGCCTGAGGCTCAAAAATGCCATTTAAATCCAGTCTGGCATTGTTGTGTCAACTTTGGAAACTTTAACTTTAACACTTCTTGTTTGCAAAGTTGACACAACAATGTCAGACTATTCAAATGAAATGCTACAGAAGAGAAAAAAAGATAAGCTTTTAATTAACTAAATTGTGAAAACAGAGTTTTCCTGAGCTTATGCCAGCAGCCATACCACCTGCACTTCAGAACAGGTTATCCACCTGAAGCTAAGTGTGTTTCTGGCCCAGCCAGTACTGGAAAAGGGAGTCTGTCTAGAAAAACCTAGGGCTGATAATGTAAGAGGTGTTGGTGAAGTCAGTAGGGGGCGCTTACCTTGTGGTCTGAGTGCGGATCTCAATGCCCCTGTGCCAGTGACAGGGACAATGAGCTTTAAAAATGAGAAGTAAAACCAAGGTCCTGACTCTCTGTTGTCTTTCGAAAAGAGTAGAACGCCAACGTCCTGGATAAATTGGCCACCATGGCCTGGAAATTCTAGCCCTCTAATCATCCAAGTTACTTATTGGTTAACTATCTCCATCACACGGAGCTCAACATACATGTTACCAGGATGTATTGCAGCCAGTGTTCCCCAACATGTGCCTGTAGAGCCTAAATGAAGATATGGTAAAGGAATTAAAGGCACTGGGGAGACTTTTTGGCTTTAACTAGGGTGTGTGGTCTCAACCTAATAGCTAATGTATAGTGAGCATACTGATGTATAAATGACTGCTGTTGCATCATCCAGGTGGCTGATACATATTGCTGGTGGTTGAAGTGCCTCTTTACACTATACTTAAAGTACTTTGACTAATTAATTCAATTAATTATTATTATTCATTATTATGTTCATTTGCTTTTATGTCTCCACAGAATGGAGATTGGAAAGGAACGCAACAGAGGTGACAGAATTTTGTAAGTGATGTCTCTTGAACATCTTGTTGTATATCCCAGCACCACACCACACAGTAGCCTACCACACTCCTTTCTTATTGCTTCACTTTTTTAATAATATTGCCTACATTCCAGTATTATGGGTTTGATTAGGATGGAATGTAAGCATTTCTGTTGGTTTCTAAAGGTTTACTGGAGAATCATTCAGTGATTTGTTTGTTGCTTGACTACTTCTGAGTTCTTGGTTCAAATCCCGACTCGGGCACTGTGGAGTTGACACATTATGTCTTGTCTGCATATTATTTTTCCTTTTCACTCTGATTCTCCTCCTACATCCTAAAAAATGTGTGTTAATAAATGTGGAAGTGTTTGCACGTGAATGTGAACAGATTCAGTTTGCAGTTTATCTTGGGCAGATTGCTACCTTATGCCAAATCCTACCAGAATAGCCTCTGGATCTGGACGGAGCATCCCATGCTTCTACCCAGAGTGTACCTCTTTGTGTTATTTTAGTGGTCTTGTCTGTTTTACTTGTGGGCCACAATCCACACATGGAAGATTCACCCCTCCCTGAGTGGCCCATGTGCTCTCACATTAGGCTTCATGACAGTGTGGCTGCCTTTGTCGAGGCCTACTGTAACCTTTAGTCATGCCCTGTGCTATCCTGGAGGCATCCTTACCCCTAACAACCTCTTGCCAGTCAGCCACCTTCTGTGACTACACTATACTGTCATTTTGTAGAAACAGAGGCAAAGGTAGGTAATGAATGCAAAGTATTTTAAACTGTTTTAGATTACCACTTGTCCGAAAGGACTGACTGCATTCTCAAACTGGACAATCTTAACGCTTGCTGTGCTTCAGTTGTAGCCTCAGAGGCTTAAAAATAGTCTTCTAACCATTCTGACAGAGTTTTTCTTAGACGATAACATTGATCTTAGTATGATGCACCTGCAGAACCCTTGTGTAGAAAGCATTACTTTGCGGGTACGGGCCATATTTACTTAGATTTATACTGGAAAGCCATGGTTAAAATTAGGCCTAATTCTAACCAAAGTGTTCAAACAGCTGACCCTTGTTATCCCTTTAAATTGCATAGAGCTGCCTACATTTGATGTGAAAATGAGAAAATTAAACTAGGAGCATTGTATGCACATAGCAAAATATTCCCAAAGCTGCTTAGTCCAATTCAGGGAGCATGAATATGGTTTCTCTGAGAAGGATTCACCACCCTCCAAAGTTACTTGAAGTTTTGAGCTCAACATACATGTTGCCAGGATGTATTGCTGCCAGTGTGTCCCAAAGTGTGCCTGTAGAGCATAGATTTTTTGGCTTTATCCGGGGTGTGTGGTGTCCATTTCAGGTCATCGGAGTAAGGAACTTTAGAGTCATCATCGCTATCTACAGCAATGTGTAGTTGATGTGAGAGTGGCCGGCCTTCTCAAGTCAATAACCAGCTCCTTGATTTAGCTGACATTAAGCGCGAAATTGTTGTCTTGGCACTCTGTAACTGTCTTACCATTTCTTGTGATCAGACCTGTGATGGTGGTGTCATCAGTAAATTTAATGATGGATCTGGAGCTGCGTCTGGTCACAGAGTCATAGGTGAATAGGAGGTTCAGCACACTACCCTATGGGGTGCTTGTGATAATGACCAACATTGAGTAAGTGATGCTTCCACTCCTATTTGCTGGAATCCACCAGATATTAAGTCCAAAATCCAATCCAGAGAGGGACCTAAGACCTTAGTTAGTAGTTTGATGGTCAGCTTGGAGGGTGCAACCGTGTCAAATGCTGAGCTGTAGTCTATAAAAGGGACACTGACAGAGCATTTTTTTATTATTCAGGTGAGTCAGGATTGTATAACATACAAGAAATCTGGTATCTTCAGTTTACATACCATCATAACTGGTCCACAGGAGGGGTTCCAAACTATTTTGACTACCTCATGTAATATATCTTGTCTCAACACAAGTCTCTTAAGACATTTCCTAAACAACTGCTCTACTAGTTTGCAATGCAAATTCAGTTTTACCAACCATTTATAACTGAGTCACTTTTTCTGTCTGATACATGTGCTGTATGTAGTTATTTACCTATAATTAGTGGTAGAGGAACAAAGCTCTATGAAGCTTTTGTGGCTTCTTCCTGGTTGTGCTGGAATAAAAGAATAGAAGTTTCTGAGCTTTGGAAATAGTGACATCTGGTGGCTTACAGAAATCATAGCAGCCATGACCTCTATGTAGCACATACACTACATAACTGTCATATTGATTGCTTAGTTTCAACCAGGCAGGCGCACTAAACGCATAGCAATGCTCTCTGTGTGAATTTTGATCTTACAGTAATCATGTTGTCATTTAAACACTGCAATAAATGTACACGTTAGTATGTCTAGCAATTTCCTCTCTATTATAAAAAAAATCTTGCGACGATACAAGACTTTTTTCCTGCGACAAGACGTGATCTTTTAAAGAGAGACAGAGATACTTTCACGTCCCACGAGACCGACAAGTCATGTCATACTTACAACCTTTGGATGCAAGACCCGTGATACACATGCAGAGCAGGTTAAAGAAAATGGAAGTAGAAAAATTCGAAAGTCTCAAAAAATGAGAGTAAGGATCGCATTAGTGCAAAAAAAAAAGGAAAATATTACTCAGTGAAATAACGGAACAGCAAAAAGAGATCGAATAGTGTTTGAGGATGTCTGGGGGAGAAGAGAGGCAAAGCAGTGAGACAAAAGGACAGCTGCTGTACAGGCTTTTAAACGTTCAAAGTGCTGCATGAGATGCAGATCACGTGGCATGTCAGCAGCAGCAAGCCAGCAACTGATTGAGCAAAGAGGAGGTAAAAAAAACAACTGTTATTTGTTTTCCATTGTATCACAGTTTAAGAGAGGTTTCGGAGTAGCGACCATGTCTCTTTGGTGTGTGTTCAACCCCTTTTCTTCACAACGGCATGTAGCACAGGTTGGGGTTGGGGAGCAAAGTGAGCAGGGGGCGAAGCCCCCTAGTCTACTATAAAATAAAGTTTAAGTGTGTTGTTCTAAAAATGTAATTTGTTGCAATGACAGCAACCATTACAATTTCATTGTAAGCCACCAGTGATTCATAATTATGTGATACCTGTTACGTTCGAGGGAATTTTTCTTGAGAAACAATGTGAAAGTTTAATATTTTTCCATCATAGTTTGGCAAACAGTAGTACTGAGGAGCTAAGAGAATCCTAACAAAGTTTACAGAATGTGCTTGAAGAACAGAGCAAAGTGAAGGGAAAGTTATAAGGAGTTAGGGTCTACGCCACGGATGGGCAAAGGTCAGTCCTGGAGGGCCACAGTGGCTGCAGGTTTTTGCTCCAACCTAGTTGCTTAATTAGAAAACAATCCTTGCCAGTAATTCAGTTTCATGGCTTGTTAGTGCTTTAACTCTGCCATGTCGAGTCATTCTCATATCCTAGATTTTTTTTCCTTCCTAAGGATATCATCCAAATAATTTGAAGTCTAAAAAGTATGAGTTATTTTCAGTCGTTCACTTTTTTCTCGTCACTATCCTCCCAAGTATTTAATTAAACCCAATACAGCAAGATAAATACACACAGGTGTAAATGGAAACACGCTAAATGGAAAAATGCTGCTTTCTTTTGTCATTTGAATCTTATTGCTAATTAAAAAGCCATTAAAAAGAATACAGCTGTTTAAGACTAAAATTAGCAATAAGGGTTCAAAATCTTAATGAGCAAGACAACTAAAATGAAGCTGAAGAGATACTAGAGCAATAAGAGCTTCTTATTAAGCAACTGGGTTGGAACAAAAAACCTGCAGCCACTGCGGCCCTCCAGGAAAGACTTTTTTTTTTGTTCTTTATTTCGCTTTATACAATTTCTTGTATTAGGAATTTGTTAGTTTTCACATACTCCTTGGGGTCAGAGCACAGGGTCAGCCATTGTACAGCACCCCTGGAGCAATTGAAGGCTAAGGGCCTTGCTCAAGGGCCCAGGAGAGTAGGATCTCTTTTGGCAGTGACGGGGATTCGAACCGGCAACCTTCTGGATACCAGCACAGATCCATAGCCTCAGCCAACAATACCCTACAGTATTAGTGACACATTATAAGTTTCACTACATGAGAACAGTATATCATAGCTTTTATCTTATTGTCTGATAATGGATCTTAATGTTTTCACACTCTCGGTCGCTTTATTCCACTTTTGGACTCTTTGAATAAAATATGACTGGTCATTTCACAACCCCTTTTAAATAGCAGATGGGATAACACAAAACTTTGAAGCAGTCATACAGTTCTCAGTGTTTCAGTGATAATTGAAGCTTCGGACATCATCGGTCACGTACCAATGGGAATTTGGTACAAGGTCTATACAGTGTGCTCCACAAAAGTGATACAAGCTTGAAACCTCGGGGTCAAAGGACCTACCCTACCTGTAGTCTGATCCTCTAACATTTTTGTTTTTTAGTGGGTAATGTCTGTTTTTTTTGTACTGTATGCTGTGTTTTTGGCATATATTTTAAAACCAGTGCGAGTAACAATGAAGTCTTTAAATTGTACTGTCAAGTTTAACGATGACAAATTCATTTGAATTTAATTTAGGAATGTAGATTATTTTTGTAGTGGTGATAGGGTCCATCACACTTTTCAAATTTTTAATAGGATGTACATATTGTGTTGCTAAGTAAATGCATTTTTTTTAAACATATTTTATTGTGACTGGTTAATGGTATGCTTCCTGACTATATAAGAACCTGAGGTGAAGCATTTAAAATGTGTTTACAGCTCCAAAAATGCAAAATCAAGTTAGGGTTCCATAAATTCAAAGCATAACAATTATCAGCTTTCGCTACTCCTTCTAACACTTTCCTCTTGTCTCTATAGCTGTCTTTGCTTCTCGTATATTTCATGTTGGATATTTGAACTTACATCACAATTTAAAAAAAGCATATCTTTGATATGTTTTATTTTAATGCTTTTTAAAGACACTGACCACTTTCAGACTTGGTCTTAAACATCACACACAACTGAAAGTACTACCATGTCTTCTTGGATTTTCTAAGTTATGATGTCTGAGATTATTTGAAGTTGACGGTTCTCTTTTTTCTTTTTCAGATGACAGAAGCAAGCCAAACTTGTCTGAGATCGCAATTACCTCTGAAAATTGTAAGCATTTTTCTGCCCTTCTGAAGGAAGAGACAAGTTTGCTAAGATTGGAGGAACCAAGTGATCAGAATGTAACCCCTGACCATTGTGTGCGAAATGAGAAGGAGGAATGTGAGACTACTTAAGAGTTGTGTTATCTAAAACATATGCGTTTACATACACTTTAATAATTGTGCTGGTATCACAAATTCAATGTAAACTCTTATTCCGGTTAAAGAAACTGTGATATGAGGTTAACACATACAGTACATACTGTAGATTTCTGTGCCTGTTAACCAATTCATCAAGGTGCCATGTAAACCCTTAACCAGGTTACACTTGAGGATTTCAGAGTCTGCACGTGTCATTGCGTCGTCCTCGAATCCAGCAATTCCATTATTCCTTCTGGTTGGAATAATCTGTCTCAGTCTTTCAGAAATTGCTAAATTTTTGTCGATGCTAAGCTCAGTAGCACATGTGAGCTGCATTTGGTGCAACGTGTTAAAGGTAACAAGCATTATGTAGTCCTCAACTACTACTTAAAGTGAATCGTAACCATTTGTTGTATTTTTCTTTTTTTTTACTATTGTACCGTCTCGTCTTTTGTTGCTTTAGGCACGTGGTCTCAGTGGTTGGCACTGCTGCCTCACAGCTCAGGTCACATTTGTAAACCACAAAAATCAGTCCAGCAGAGATGGCAGTTGCTTCCCTAGCCCTTATGAACACACAAAAAGACCAATACATCATTATAGTTCACTCAAAACTAATTCAGTTCCTTCTTCCCCACTGACTTCAGTGATTTTCACTGTGTTCTGCAAAGGTCCTGAACATTTCCATGATTTTGCCATTACTGCCATTTTGCATTACTACTCAGCACCTTTTAGATACAAAAACTGAAGCTACAATTCGTCACTAGGGGAATTTACAAATGCATGTTTCTGAGCACAGTTTATTCAGTTGTGGAAGAGTATTCTGATAGTATGGAACACCAGATTGAAAACAACCCCCTGGCCAAGATAAGAGTCCTTCGCAGAGAGCAATACTTATACAGACTCTTAAATTAGAATTGCTTACACGGCAATCCCTTATTCATTTGTTCACTTTCTAGTTGCAGTTATAGCATTAATACAGTGTTTACAAAACATTTTTTCTAAGCAAAAACATCTCAAGACACACCACGATTTTCAACTAACCACAGAAACATTATATCATATACATGTTTAACTGTCCGAAGGGGCTAGACTACCGGAGAAACCAGTAAAAAGGGAGCTCCAACATGAGCATTCAAAGACATGGTACTTAGTGAGCACTTTGTGTGCATCTCCCAGTTGCTTATTCCCTTTGCCTACCGCTCTCTACCTCAGAGGCAACTTGTATGCCCACTACACAATGGCCCTGTGAAACTCGTCGGAGATCACACACCCAACCAGATGGATTTTAGCAACCACGAGATGTGTCCAAAGTGGCTTTAAGTGCTGTGTCTGCAACAGGGATCACAGAGCTGCTTTTATGTCAGCTTCTCCAGGTAGTTGTGTCCTCCTCCGACAGGTCTCGACCACCTGTGGAGCTTGTCTTTCTCAGGTTCGGACTCGTGTGTACTACGTTATTATTTCAATGTCACGGCTCACCACTATGCTGCAACACACTAGTTGAAAAACACTGCTATAATATATTCATAATTGGCTATCAATAATTTCTCATGTGTTCTTATATAAAGATTAGACTGTGACATCTAAAAGCTCATCCCTCTGTTGTTCTTTTTTTCAATGTTCACTACTGAATTTGGGAAAAAATGTTGTCCAAATGAAAATTCTGAAGCACAGGAACAACATTAGGAGAAGTTCTGTTAAACATCCAATGTCCATCCTTTTAATTGGGCCTCTCACTTTGGTACTGCCTCTAAGTTATCAGTCTGTAGATGAGAACATCTTCCATCGAGAGAACGGTCTGGAATATGATAATGTTTCTCAGAGGTTCAAGCGAACCTCAGTGAGACCTACTGGAATAAATTAAATTAGCAACATGCTCTTTAAATAATTCAGGGACCATCTTTCTTCATTTTGTAATATATTTATATATATTTATATTTTTTTATTTATCATGACAATTAACATACAGTATGTATTTATTTATATATTACCTTCAATGTATTTAGTATACTGTATTAATTATTCACTGTATGTCCATCTTTATGTTGTTTCTGTATTTATGTTGCTTCTAATTTTATTCTACATTTTTTTTAAGTTGTCTTTTTGTTGGTGATTTGTTTGACATTCTGTGAAATGTTTGCACTTTTACATATTAAATCAAAAAAGCTTTTCTTCAGGTGTGTGATTAAAGATGGTTAATGTATGTTTTTAATGTGTTACTTTTTGTTTAATTTTATTTTACAATCACGAACTATGAGATCATTTCATTTTGTGTATTAATTTGGTAAATTCTGTAGTTCCAATTTATACAAATAAAGTTTTTGCAGATGTAGTCCTTGAGTTTTACTTACTTTGACATGAAAGTTCAAGTGTGCTGTAGTGTTCCTGTATCTCCACTTCACTAGCATGCGTCACTGGGTTTCAGAGAAAGAGTTTAGAGAAAAGGGGACAATGGAGATTTGGGGTACGGCAATAGGGAGTTCCACAAGTTTCGAAGTAGTCCGCCATATCAACGAGTCAGAATATAAATGGCATGATGTGACATTCAGGTGCAACTGGCAACTAAGTTAACTGATTTGAAAGTTGGAGCATTTTCTTAGTTTACTGATTCACATTTACCTTGACTGTGGTATTTTGTATATTTGCATCTTCTGCTTGTCCGTCAGCCGCTCGGATCCCCAATACAACATCAAGAAAAGGGCTCTTGCAAGCATGCAAATACCACCCTTCTCCATCTGCTTTAGGTAAGCTAACCATAAAAGTACTAAAAAAAAAAGGTCACTTCCCTGGAAATTAATGGAGGGGGGAAAGAAGTAGTGTAGAATATACAGTAAAAGAGTGAAGTGACTGAACTGATGTTATCGGAAGAATACTGTTGTAAAGGAGCAACCATATCAGCCTGTAGCTAAATGACGTTTGAACTAATTAATTGCAAGAGAAATGTGAAGCTACCCCAAATGATATAAACATAGCCTAGCTTTAGATATGGAACTGCAGGTGATATGTGGGATACGATCAAAGGCATGCAACAAGGACTGCACCGTGGTGTTCAGTTTCTGTGGTGCACAAAGAGGCTGATTGTGCCACAAATAACAAGGACAAGACAGGGCAGGATTACAGCTTACTTATTGGTATAACCTACAACAGACTAATCAAGCATTACAGCTTATCCGTACCCAAGGAGCATCTTTTGTTTCCATGTGTCTTCAGACTGGAATTATAATCTTTAAATTAATTGTCACCTATTATGATGTCACTACATTCACACGCGGGGGAATTTAACAATACTAATCCACCTAACTTGCAAGTGCTTGAACTGTGGGAGGAAACCAGAGCACTCAGAGAAATTCCACGTGGATATGGGGAGAATAATGATTAATTCTTTATGTCTCGATGCATGCTCAATAATCCAGGTAAGGAAATCCTAGAAATTTGATTCTGTTCATCTGGACAAAGTTTTTAAGTGGGAGAAATATTTTGAGACTTATCCAAGTCTCTTCCTCAGTCTCAATTGACTGCAGGTTTCCCCAACCTTATAAACAGTACCTTTGCTTAATCACAGAGACTAGCACCATTGACAAAGAGTAACATAGTTTACGCAGTTAAGTGCCAGGAGGAGTGCCGTGAATTGTACATCGGGGAAACCAAGCAGCCACTGGCTAAGCGCATGTCACAACACAGAAGAGCTTCCTCGTCAGGCCAGGACTCCGCAGTCTATTTACATCTACAGGATAGTGGTCACTCCTTTAAAGATGAAGAGGTGCACATCCTGGACAGGGAGGAGCGCTGGTTTGAGAGAGGAATCAAGGAGGCTATTTACGTGAAAAAGGAACGACCATCTCTGAACAGAGGAGGGGGCCTAAGGGTACATCTGTCGCCATCTTACAATGCTGTGATTGCAGCCATTCCTCAACCCCCTATGAATGGTTCACACGTCTACTAACCAGTGGACAATTTGCATATCACTGATCAACTGGCCCTTTGTCAATGGTGCTAGTCTCTGTGATTAAGCAAAGGTACTGTTTATAAGGTTGGGGAAACCTGCAGTCAATTGAGACTGAGGAAGAGACTTGGATTAGTCTCGAAATATTTCTCCCACTTAAAAACTTTGTCCAGATGAACAGAATCAAATTTCTAGGATTAATTCTTTACATTTATATAGAACTACACAAATCGCTTTTCATAGTGAGTAGGGAGCTCTAATGTGTACAGGGATGATGTGAAGGCAGCCATTTTTACACCAGCATTTAAAACGTATTAGTTGTTAGGTGCAAGGGGTGAGAGATAGTTAGCCAGTTAGAGGCAGGGGATGACTCGGGGGGCAGAATGACTAGGCCTGGCTAACCCTAACCCTAATACACCTTACTCATTATGAAGGATGCCCAAGGATCTTTACAACCACAGAGGTTCGGGGCCTTGGTTTTTATGTCTCATCCAGAGGAAGACGCCATTTTTACAGCGCAGTGTCCCTGGCACTGCACTGGGGCATTAGGCTCCACACAAAGACAATAGTATAAGCTGGCCACACGAACCTCTTCTAGCAGCAACTGAACCTTTTCCAAGATGGTGTCCCATGCAAGTACTGGCTGGGCCCGAACCTGCTTAGCTTCAGGTGGATCGGAAGTGCATGTGCAAACTCCACACAGGAAGTACCCAAGACTTGAATCCTGGCCAGAAGCTCCACCCTAACTTCCACATGTTATTAATGTTATTGTTGAACTGTTTCAAAGCAGGTGTCAACATAAAGGGTAGAAGGTGGGTGTTGTCAAACTAATACATTTATTCATACATAGATTAAGATTTTCAGTTGTGCCCAACTATAAACAAAATAAAAAATATGAAGGTGTCAATAATACCAATATGACCTGGATAATAATCAGTTTGTCTTGTTTTAGAACATCAAGTGGTTTTCAGGTCTGCCTTGGTCTTGTCTTCTGTATGCTGTGACGATGTGGGTTCTGCTCCATGTTCCCACATCCCTTTTGGGAGCCTCTTGAACCCGACACCATCAGTAATGTAACTGGATGAGCTGGACAATGAGGACACCAAACAAAGCAAGGGGAATGGTGTAAAGTGCAGAAGTGCTTTTATTAAAAAAACAGTGTCCAAATACTTTTATTAAAAATAACAGTATCCTAATAAAAGTGCAGTGCATCAAAATGTCCATAAACAAATAAATAATCCATAAACCAGGGTGAAATGTGGAGATTAAAATCCAATAAATAAATCCATTAAAATGAGGTTAAAACAATGGCTGGAAGCAGTCCTTTTAAAAACAAAACCTGGTGCCTTCCTTAGCTGGAGGCTCCCCTTCCGGACCCTGCACCAGGGGAGTTGCCCTACCTGCAGCTGACCTTCTCCTTTTGGTCTGATGTCCTTCCATCCCCCTGCCTACGTAGAGCTCATCCAGACCAAGACTCAGGTTCCCCAGCAACTAGGGTGCTCACACCGGGACTTCCACCTCCCAAGCCTCTGACTCCCGCTGCCTTCCATCTATCCTGGTCACTCCTGCTCCTCTGCAAAACTCAGCAGGAGTGACCCAATCCATCTACCCAAACACCCCGCTAAGGCTCACTTCCCAGCTGCCTCTCCTTCTTACAGCGAGCCTGCTCTCGCTCGCTTGCTCCTGCACCAGCTCCCAGCTCCCAGCTTCTTTCTCCTCTAACCTCCGTTTTCTGATCTTTCTTCCCTACCTCTCCGCACTCGCACTCCTATTATATATAATGGAGTCGTGGCACAGGTGTAGTGATTAGCAGCTCCTGGAATCAATTACAGATACGGACGATTCCTCACCTGTGCACTTAAGCAAGGAAATGCCCGCTCCACGTCACATCCAAGAACCGCTCTGGCCGCACTACCACGTCCCCTCTATAAGCCGTGAGTGTGGTGATTATTTATGTAAAAACTGGCCTTTTCTTCTAAGCTGTGGACCCGCTATATCACATATGCACTTTCAATGGTGACAACAATGGCTAACTTCTGTAAGGATGGAAAATGACAGAGAAAGAGAGAGAGAATGCCTGTGTAGGCCTTATTTATTTATTTATTTAGTTCTAATGTTCCTTGACATGCCCCTTGTACACATGGCAGATTCAAATGACTCGGCTCAGACTCATTCAGCCTCCCCACCCTCCCAAAATTCAGCCAATGCTCTGCTTCTTGTCTCCAGTTTCAAACGATGCACAAATGTAGTTTCAGACAAACAAGAAATAAAGGATGTACTGATAATTAGATTATAAACTGAGGTGCTGATTTCCAATACTGAACACATTGGCTCATCTGCCAGATAGAGGTTTTTCTACAGTTTAAGGAAAAAAATGAATGTACAATGGGTACACATACCGCTTAGAATTAAGGCCAAAAAGTTCTATCTTGGTCTCATCAGACCAGAGAATCTTATTTCTCACCATCTCAGAGTCCTTCAGGTGTCTTTTAGCAAACTCCATGCGGGCTGTCATGTGTCTTGCACTGAGGTATGTGTAGAGACAACCAGGCACTGCTCATCACTTGTCCAATACAGTCCCCACAGTGAAGCATGGCGGTGGCAGCATCATGCTGTGGGGGTGTTTTTCAGCTGCAGGGACAGGACGACTGCAATTGAGGGAAAGATGAATGCGGCCAAGTACAGGGATATCCTGGACAAAAACCTTCTCCAGAGTGCTAAGGACCTCAGACTGGGCCGAAGGTTTACCTTCCAACAAGACAACGACCCTAAGCACACAACTAAAATAATGAAGGAGTGGCTTCACAACAACTCTGTGATTGTTCTTGAATGGCCCAGCCAGAGCCCTGACTTAAACCCAATTGAGCATCTCTGGAGAGACCTAAAAATGGCTGTCCACCAACGTTTACCATCCAACCTGACAGAACTGGAGAGGATCTGCAAGGAGGAATGGCAGAGGATCCCCAAATCCAGGTGTGAAAAACTTGTTGCATCTTTCCCAAGAAGACTCATGGCTGTATTAGCTCAAAAGGGTGCTTCTACTAAATACTGAGCAAAGGGTCTGAATACTTAGGACCATGTGATATTTCAGTTTTTCTTTTTTAATAAATCTGCAACAATTTCAAAAATTCTTTTTTTTTGTCTGTCAATATGGGGTGCTGTGTGTACATTAATGAGGGAAAAAATTAATTTAAATGATTTTAGCAAATGGCTGCAATATGACAAAGAGTGAAAAATTGAAGGGGGTCTGAATACTTTCCGTACCCACTGTATGTCAACTGAGTACATTTACTACTGTGACCGGTTTGGAGAGGTAAACTCTACTCTTTTATACATGGAAGGTACAAGCATACATTTGCAGTGGGGTGACTTAGCTATTGTCGTTCATGATGTCCGAAACTTTGATGTTGCACATGTACATTGTACCGTTAGGCTGGCCTCACCCATGGCAGGCCACGATTTAGGACATGATCAGCAGTTGTTGCTCGTGTGTCATTAGAGTCCTCTGTTTTCACAGTTCTCTCCCATCGGCTCTCTCAAGTTGTGTCAGAGCTCTTACTCAACCTCCTTGTCTTCCTGGTTCTCTCTTTGCACTTACTTTGCTGAAATAGAGCTACCACTCCACTGTCCACTTTCCTGTGAGTATGTGCTGATTCATGTATTAGCAAATTCAAAATGATTGCTAAATTCATTGCGGAATGCAGCCATTTTGAGTGAATGATTTGAGATTGCTTGCTGGGGGGCATGTGATTGTGCTTTGCTCATCCTGATACTCTCAACTGATTTCTGTGACTATACTGATGACTGCTGCGTCTAGTGTTTAGAAAAAAAAAGTTAATCAGCAGTTGAAACTCCTGTATATGTCATGTGAAATGGTGTTCTGTGGTGCTGAGGTGCTTGCTGCTTTTGCTTACAGGGGTTTAAGAATTGACGACCTGCACTGCTGGCTTGATCAAACCATCTAAGCAAGGGAGAAAAAACTGTAACTGTAGTTTTTAACATTTTAGTAGTCTTGAAAAAGTTTTAAACAGTTCTTTTCATGAAACTACTTTACCAGTTACATAGATGGAGGAAGCCAGAACCAATCCTAGCAGCATTAAGTGCAAGGCAGGAGCAAACCCTGGACTCAACTTGACCATCCGAGCACACTCAGTGACCCACATGCAAGCTGTATGTGGAAATTTACAGCAGTCAATTCAACCAAAAAGATCTATGAGAGGGGAGTTAAACCTAAATACCCAGGAAAAAAAAAAATTGAATAATAAACTCCTAAAACATTGTAACATGTGGCGTTAATAGAGATCAGGGTCAGAAACACATATAGTTATATGCACACATTCAATTAAATCAAGTTCTATTGCATCAGAATGTGTGAGCTTAAACATGTCCTGAAATATGAGGCCCCCACCTTCAGTTTCGATTCTTCTGCTTTTTTTTTTGTTTTTCTCCTTCTTCTTCAAACCGGAAAAATAAACGCGCTGTTCACACTCGCCAGGCTTGTGGGTTCACAAAAACAAACATGAAGCTGATCGTGCTGGCCGCCTTGTTCGCAGGTACATTGGATTTTATTGTTAACGTTACCTTCGTCTTTATAGTATTTGTTTGTCGTTTGATTCCACTGTTGGTAATCTTTAAACTAACACGTTTAACGGGCATGCGAGTTACAAGAAGACAGTGACAGCGGAACATCCCGTTGTGTCTCTCTGAATGGCCGAATTGTTTTTAATGGGCGGCTTTGGAAATGAACCTTTGCGAGTGGCCTGAGAATTTCATTAAAGTCCCGCGGCGATAAGCTGCGTTTATTTATGTAGATATCTAAAGAGCTTATAATGCAATTGAGATTTACAGGTCACTAACGAGAATGCTTGCACATTTTGCTTTTTTTTTTCTCTTAATTGTTTTAGTAATTGCAAATATATTTTAAAAGACAGTGTACGATTCATTCCTGGGTGTATCGGCGGAGCAGCTTAAGTTTTATGCCTCATGCAGCGATAAAGACCCCCACAATACTGTAATAGATAGAGCTGATTAAAAAAAAAAGAAAAAAGAAATGAAAAGAAAGACCTACACGTCTCAATCTATGCAAGTGTTTTATACGGAGCCGTTCACATGTAAATAGCTTTGTTTTATATTCTGTTTTTAGCTTTATTTAGTGTATAGTGCCTAGCTGTCTTTTCTTTTGAACTTGCCTATAGCCTGTCACATCTACATTTTCCTTGATTTTTATCCTTTGGCCTTTCTATTGCTTTATTTTATACTGTGCTCATGTTTATCAATTGATTTATATTATTATATTGTTTATGTTTATGCATTTTTTTTATGCACATGGTCTTTCATGCCATACCTGGTAGCACCTTAGGTACTAAAAAAATCAGGAGTGGTCTCCCCTCGACTTTCATGTACACTCAGATATGGGGATGGAAATTTGAGGAGTAAACCGCAAGACAATGATTATATTTTTATAATATGTACATTAAAGAACCATCAACAATAAACCAAATCAAATTAATAAGATATTGAACACTTATTATAAAAGTAAAGTTGAATACTACAGACTCTGCAGCAGCATGAATTAAAAAAAAAAAATTGAGTATGTGTTCAGTTAAATTACCACTTCGGGTTGATGGATTTGGCCCAAAAGTTAATACAGATCTACAATTTTGGTGTAACAACAACATGCCAAATTTCATCCTTCTGTCCTGTTGGATTTTCGAGTTATCGAGTTTACACACACACAGACATAATTCAAAATATTGTATTTTCGGACACAAAGATGTCTAAAAGATCGAGATTCATCAAAATCTTGAGGTCAAATTTTTTCATGATTACTGTACTTCATCTTTAATAATCTATCTATCTATCTATCTATCTATCTATCTATCTATCTATCTATCTATCTATCTATCTATCTAATCCTGCCTACTATACCCAATTCTATCTATCTATCTATCTATCTATCTATCTATCTATCTATCTATCTATCTATCTATCTATCTATCTACCTTGTCCTAGATAAAGAAAGTTATAAAAATTACAATCTTACTAGATTATGTTTAACTGTTTCATTCAGGTCTGAATTGATATGAAGTTCTGATTCTTAGTCCTTCTGTTCTAAATGTTCTTTTAAGAAAACACTCTGAACATGTGAACCATCAATGGATAAGTCCTAAATAATGGAATAGATTAGCACTTCATATTTGTTGCAATTTATCTGGCCATCTGCAAGTTGTGATTTCAAGAAGATCTTTAATGTATATGATTAACTTTCTTACAGTATAACCTATCTTGTTATTAAATGCATAAGGTATGTGGCTTTGTTTTCTTTTTAGCTACAGCTGCCAAATTCCAGTTCTCGATTCCCCAAAAACAGATCAGCACCCCGCTCTACACTAATGCGCTGCTGCCCTGCACCTTCTCTGAGGCAAACAATAAAAATGACCAGAAGTTTGTAATCATCACTTGGGAGCACAAAGGTGAATTGCTGGTGAAGTACGAGTCGGGAGAGCTGGTGAAACAAGCCAGCAGGGTGAAGCTGTCAAAAGGAGAGCTGAAAAATGGAAATGCCTCTCTGGCCCTCTTTAACGTCACTTTTAAAGATGAAGGCATCTATGAATGTAAAGTGCATGAGGCTCCATACAGCGAAACCGGACAGGTGCAACTTAACGTTACAGGTAAGGGACGACTCCCTCCGTGAAGCCCTTCACTTGATCAATGATGCT
Organism: Erpetoichthys calabaricus; assembly: GCF_900747795.2. Classification (NCBI taxonomy): domain Eukaryota; kingdom Metazoa; phylum Chordata; class Cladistia; order Polypteriformes; family Polypteridae; genus Erpetoichthys; species Erpetoichthys calabaricus. The sequence goes on along the minus strand of NC_041405.2, from coordinate 8,145,254 downwards.
GTTCATTAAGGTTCAGGCCAGAGCCTGAGTAGCAGATAATGCTAATATGGAGGAAATGACCGATTAAGAGCAGCCACTTTATACTTCAGCCTGTGTGTGTGTGTGTGTGTGTGGGTGTGTGTGTGTGTGTGTGTGGAAAGACACACACACACACATTGAAAGGCCTTATCCAAAACTACATACAGTATGTAGAGAGCAGAAAATAAAATCCATGAGAAGTTTCACTAAATGATGTCATTTGATTTTTGATCTTTAACTTACATGAACCTTTTGTAAATTTTGGAAAACTAAAATGGATTCAACGCATATTTGTTTGTTCATCATTATATGAACTTTCTTCGCTTAACTCTTATTTTACTTTGTGTGCTACTCCAGATGGGGTCAAGCAAAGGCACCCTCTTCTCTTCCTGTAACATTACAATATTTGTGACTATACCCTCCACCTGCCTGATCTAATCTTATATACAAAATCATTAAATCATTTTCAACATATTGTATCTGGATAGACAAACAGTGGATCTTCATGTATAGAGTGTGTACAGATAAAGGTCATATATTTGAATAAAAACACAAGGAAATGTTGTGGACATGTTGACATCTCAGTCATTTATTCAACAGAACTATCAATAGATGTAATGGTCTACAGAGGAAAAAGTAAGTCCACCTTTGGCCTTAGAAATTGGTGAAGATGCTTTTAGCAAAAATTCCTTTTTCTAGGTATTTTGCATACCTGACATTGACTCGATGATATTTTTGACCGCTGCTCGCTTCAAAATTCCTGCAGTTGCAAGAACTTTGTGGGTTTTCTTGCATGTCCTTCCCATTTCAAATCCTATCTCAACGTTTCAAATTAGGGCTTTGACTACCATGTAACCCTCCATTTCTTCTTCTTGAGCCATTCCTTAGTGGAGTTGCAAGTGTGCTTTGGATGATTAATGTGTTGTATAATATCGATTGATGACACACAGACATTGATAAATGATTTTTGACTAGTTTTTAATAACTGTAAAATCGTGTCAAATTCTCATTGGGTTCTCTTGGTAACAGGACAAAATACCTTTTTTCAGAACTTCCTTTTTCCCCCTCTAAAATCCCACCCACTAACATTCAAGATCAATATAAATTTAACTTATTACTGAACCTACAAATACACAACCTGATGAAAGGCCCATATGCAGTTCAACTTCAATATTCAGACAGACCGCCTCACATTCTCCTTAAGAACACTTTCATACGATGCACATTTCATAGCTGGCTCGATGACTGAGAACTTCCCAGGCCCGGCGACAACAAAACAACCCCAAACCAGAACAGGTCCACCACCATCATGCTTCACATCTGGAATGAGGTTCATCTCTTGAAAGGCTGTCTTTGCTTTCCAGCCAAATAACCCATCGTTTCATTTTTCATTTCATATTTATTTATATAACACATTTAAAAGACAAGTGTCAACCAAAGTGCTGCACAATAAAATTAACTAAGGCAAACAAAATATTTAAACAAAATAAAAGAGTAAAAAAGTTACATTTTACATGGAATAAAATGACTAACAGATTAAGACAGCAATAGAAGGAGAGAACCACCATCAACTGATAGCAATACAAAACAAACCAAGACAGAACAGACGGCTGACCACAAAGCCTTCAATAACTCAAAAGCCTGACAAAATAATTACCGTATATAGTCGCGTTTAAGTTCTCCTGCTGATAAGTTGGGACTTGAATTTACCGCATAATTTATGGTCTTCTTATATAATACGCTACCGTGGCTGTTCATTTGTCTGTCCAGGATTTTAAATCACCTGTAGCTCGCAAACCGGTTCACCTATTGACCTGAAATTTGGTACACATATACTATGTGATGTCTACTATCTGCTTTCAGGATGATGATTTTATTACTCTTTTTATTTTTATTTTATTTTATTGTAGAATCAACACTCGAAAGCGCGCAACAGGGCGGCCATGTGGCGCATGCGTATGGGCGCCGTTCTTATTCCCTACCACCTTTGCTAATCATTCTTGAGGCAGATTGAAGACTTAAGTGCCAGCTTAAGTGAAAAATTAAAGAAAATGTACTAAGTAATTGCAACACAAAAGCTAACTTAATCAGTTTTAACGCGAATAGATGCCGACGAAAGAAGAGAAGCAGCGGGCCGCTAGGGTGGAGAAAAGACGAGCTGCTCAGGAAGCGGCAAGCGCATCAACCTCTGAGCAAACAAATGCTAAACATACAGAGAAAGTCAAGTGTATTAACTGCACATTATCATGCAGTACGCCATTACTTGTATTTTATAATGTTGGTCGTATAAGTCGAATTGGTAAAACTCACGCTATTGGTCCAAGAGATTATGATACATACGCTGAACGCCCATCTCAGAGAGTAACCACGGAGCATACAGCCTTTTTATTCCTATGTATTGTGCCTACGTGACCACACGGTAATACCCAAACTATTCCAAAGTAACATTTGCACTGTTTTGTGTTTTTTGTATCACACACCATCATACACCTTTATCATAAGAGGATCATTTTTGGATGGAGCGTTCGATCAGAAGATTTTAAATGAAACATCGTTGAAGTAGAGAAAGAAATTGATAACTGTGATGCTGCAACAAAATTCGATGTGTCTGAGAAACTGATGAGAGATTGGAGGAGGCAAGTGTCAGATTTTTGAATGGGCGTATAAGTTGTGGTCTGATTTTTTGGGTTTCAAGACCTGACTTATACGCAAGTATATACAGTAGGTTTTTACATTTGACTTAAAAATATCTAATGTAGGGGATGATTTAATAAAAGATGGAAGACTATTCCAGAATTTTGGAGTAGCTACAGAGAAAGCCCGGTCACCTTTAAACCTCAGCCGAGAGCGTGGAACAGTTTCAAACATCTGATGAGAGGCCCATAGAGCTCGAGAGGTAGAATGCAGGCTGACAAGGCAAGAGATGTATGTAGGTTGGAGGCATGCCATGGAGAGCTTTCAAAACAAATAAAACCTTAAATTCAACTCAGTATTTAACAGGCAGCCAGTGCAGGGATGTGGGCACAGGAGTGATGCTCCCTCTTTTCTTGGTATCAGTTAGAACCAACCGCAGGCATGGCATTCTTGACTGACAGATACCCAAGTAGAGAGAGTTACAATAGTCAAGATGCGAGGAAATAAAAACATGAATGACTATTCCCAGATCCTTAAAAGACAAAATATGTTTAAGTTTTGATATATTACTTAGTTGAAAGAAGCTACAGCGAAAAACTGAGTTCACTTGTTTGTCGAATTTGAGAGCACAGTCAAAAATAATACCAAGGTTTTTTTACATGGCTCTCCACAATAGCTGGTAATAGGCCTAGTCATTTGCTATAAATCTGACAAAGTCAGAATTGTCAAGTATGATAAAATATGCTTTATCTTGGTTTAATTTAAGAAAATTCTGCGACATCCAACACTTAATGTCCCTTAGAGAGAGAGGAGAGAGAGGTTGGGAGCACGCGCTGATTACAGTGCTTTGCCGCACTCGCCACACAATCACACATGAGATCCAAGTGCAGCCGTGCAACGGGTGACACCTCAGCACCACACTGAGCAGTGTGAGGTTTTTTACAGTGGATGGAGTGTCAATCCTGCTACCAAACACCCAGAGTTTTCCCTGCAAGTTGGAGCACCTTCTTGCAGGGCTGGATGCAGATTAACGTCATACCCAGGACAGAGTAATTGCAGATTAACTGCCTTCCTCAGGGGCCCAATGGAGTAGAGTCTCTCCTGTCATTTATGAGATTCAAACCAGCAACCTTCTGATTGCCGGCATAGATCCCTAGCCTCAGAGCCACCACTCCACCCAATGGATTGCATGAGAAGTGAAGAAGGGTCCTTTAGACGGTGAACGGCAGCTTAAACAGTTCTAAATAAGCTGCAAAGCACCATCTTGACTTGGCTTAAGTGAAAGGTATAACTGTGTGTCATCTGCATAACAGTGAAATAATATGTGGTATTTCTGAAAAATAGACCCAAGGGGGAGCATGTAGAAGGAAAACAAGATAGGACCTAAGATGGAGGAGCCTTGAGGTATTCCACATGCAGTTGCAGCAGAGGAGGAGTCACAATTTCCCATCATAACTGAGAATGTTCTGTCTCTCTATCTTTGATTCCAGAGATCCATCTGTCACCAATTGTTCCATAAGGTCTGGTCTTTGCCTAGATGTGTAACGGCAAGTTGTAGTCTTGCTCTGGTGTTCTTTTTGGACAGCAAAGGCTTTTTCTTGGCATACCTCGTATGCAGGTCAAATGATATCAGCTGTTGCAAGAGTTACCTGCAGATCCCATAATAAAATTTTGGGGTTCGAGGAGACTTCTTTAAGTATCAAACAGTCATTTCTTGGGCTGCCAAATTTGCTGGGCCGGCCAGTTCTGGACAAATTAGCAGCCGTATGAAATCTACACCACTTGTATTTGATTTTCCTTACAGTGGAATGATTGATTTCAAACAATTTGATCTTTTTAAATGATTTGCCAACCTCACAGATATCCACAGCTATTTTAATCTTTGCATGATGACACCTCACACATCAAGAGAGCACCAGACCCTCAATATCTATAATTTAAATAAGACAACTGGATCCACCTCCTTACTACCTAAGGAAGTTCTAATCATTTGCACCTCATCTGGGACACTTGATTCTCATTCTTAATTGATGTGGTGATAACTGTAGGGGTGGTCTTACCTGACAAATTTGCATTTTTGATCATTTAGATTATGATAATGCTTGCACCATATAATTCGGATGTGTCATTTGTTAAAGCAGATCACCTTTATCTGTAGGCACTATTTTCATGAAGATCTAATGTTTGTCTGTTTAAATAGGCTGAAAAAGTCAACATGGTTTCATGGGGTGTACTTACTTTTTCACATGAATGTATAAAGTATATGAGAGAGAAAGAAAGAGAGATTATATACAGTTCACATATATTGTGGACAAAGGGGAGGGTGCTCTTGAACCATCCCTGAACCCAAGATGAATGTCAAGGCTAAAAAGTACCAATAAAGATATGCATTATTAATAAAATAATAACACAAAGTTAATATCTGTCACTGTGATATAATCAAGTTCCTTTGGAGGATGATGTAATCGTAGCAAAAACTATGAAATTGCTTATTCACTTTCTGCTTCCGCATTTCATGAATGTGGCCTAATGTTTGTGAAAGTAACATGTAGGCACTAATTTTTTGTGGTGGGTGCGTCTGAGGAGATGTATTTTATCATTTCAATTATATTTTTCTTTTCAGTCGCTCCTAAAGTCTCTGTGAAGCCGCCCTTTGTTGTGGTAAATCAGCCAAATGTGCTGGAGTGCCACGCAGAAGACTACTACCCTAACATCATCTCCATCAAATGGCGGAGGAACTCAACATATCTACCTGGCCAACAGGATGTTAAGGGGCTGGCAAATGAAAATGGCACCTTTGCTGCAGTGAACCTACACAACTACACACCAAGTGAGGAAGACATCGGTGTAAATTTTTCATGTGAAGTGAAGCACGAGGCTCTAGATGGACAGTTGGTGGAGGTGTCACAGGAGATCTGTAGTAAGTGTCCCCTTAGACCTTACCTAGTGAGAATGAGTTAAAATGTCAGTCTTGGTACTGTCCCATGATGGTCTAAACCCAGCTCACGTTCCCTATTAGTGGGTGAACAATCCAATGCTTGGTGAATTCTGCTTCACAGTGATAGGAAGCGCCGACATCAAAGCTTCAAAAAGCAATGTCGCTATGGACGCTTGGCCACAATGTGCCAGTTATTGCTGGGGTAACATCATCTGAAACTATTGTGTGCAAATCTGGTCTCTGTGTTACGAAAATGATAAGCAATGAACCAGAATTGAATAACTGGAATGATCCCAGGATTATATGGTATGAGCTATGAAAGGAAAGTAAAGGAGCTGAACCTTTTAATTTGAAGCAAAGGGAGTATAAGAGGAAACATAATATACAGTCATATGAAAAAGTTTGGGAACCCCTCTTAATTCTTCAGATTTTTGTTTATCATTGGCTGAGCTTTCAAAGTAGCAACTTCCTTTTTATATATGACATGCCTTATGGACACAATAGGATTTCAGCAGTGACATTAAGTTTATTGGATTAACAGAGAATATGTAATATGCATCATAACAAAATTAGACAAGTGCATACATTTGGGCACTCACATGGAGATATGACATCAATACTTAGTTGAGCCTCCTTTTGAAAATCTAACAGCCTCTAGACGCTGTCCTCCTATAGCCTTTGATGAGTGTCTGGATTCTGGATGGAGGTATTGTTGACCATTCTTCCATACAAAATCTCTCCAGTTCAGTTCAATCTGATGGCTGCCGAGCATGGACAGCCTGCTTCAAATCATCCCATAGATTTTCGATGATATTCAAGTCAGGGGACTGTGACGGCCATTGCAGAACATTGTACTTCTCCCTCTGCATGAATGCCTTTGTAGATTTTGAACTGTGTTTTGGGTCATTGTCTTGTTGGAATATCCAAACCCTGCGCAACTTCAACTTTGTGACTGATGCTTGAACATTATCCTGAAGAATTTGTTGATATTGGGTTGAATTCATCGGACCCTTGACTTTAACAAGGGCCCCAGTCCCTGAACTAGCCGCACAGCCCCACAGCATGATGGAACCTCCACCAAATGTGACAGTAGGTAGCAGGTGTTTTTCTTGGAATGCGGTTGTTCTTCTTCCGCCAGGCAAAGCGCTTTTTCTTATGATCAAATAACTCAATTTTTGTCTCATCAGTCCAAAGCACTTTGTTCCAAAATGAATCTGGCTTGTCTAAATGAGCATTGGCATATAACAAGCGACTCTGTTTGTGGCGTGAGTGCAGAAAGGGCTTCTTTCTCATCACCCTGCCATACAGATGTTCTTTGTACAAATTGCACTGAATTGTAGAATGATGTACAGATACACCATCTGCAGCAAGATGTTCTTGCAGGTCTTTGGAGGTGATCTGTGGGTTGTCTGTCACCATTCTCACAATCCTGCTCATATGCCGCTCCTGTATTTTTCTTGGCCTGCCAGACCTGCTGGGTTTAACAGCAACTGTGCCTGTGGCCTTCCATTTCCTGATTCCATTCCTTACAGTTGAAACTGACAGTTTAAACCTCTGAGATGGCTTTTTGTAGCGTTCCCCTAAACCATGAGACTCAACAATCTTTGTTTTCAGATCTTTTGAGAGTTTCTTTGAGGATCCCATGCTGTCACTCTTCAGAGGAGAGTCAAAGGGAAGGAAGCACAACTTGTAATTGACCACCTTAAATACCTTTATATCTCTTGATGGGACACACCAGTCTATGAAGTTCAAGGCTTAACGAGCTCATCCAACCAAGTAATCAGCATTGAGCAGTGACAGGCATTCAAATCAGCACAATGACAAGGGGACCCACATTTTTGCACAGCCAGTTTTTCACATTTGATTTAATTTCATACAACTAAATACTGCTTCATTAAAAATCTTTGTTCAGAAAACACCGCAGTACTCAGATGTTCCTAGGAAATGAAAGACATACCACTGTTATCTTTACTGTTGAAAGGAGAGTCAATTATTATGCAGGCTGAGAGGGGTTCTTTTTCATATGACTGTAGGTACTTTTTGTACAGTAGATGCCCACTGTTATTTATAAAATTAGTAACACAAACACTTGTGTACAGACAGAAGCAGCTTAAGGATAAATATTTCTGAACTTCCTGATTATCAGGGTAAAGTGATGCACAGATACCAAAGTTTGAATTTGCACACCTCTAAGGCTTTCACAGCTCTAACAATTGTCCCTAAAATTTCTTTTGTTTTTGTGAGAACAGAGTTAGTTATTTCTGAGGAACAGTGCAAACATTTAATCACTACAAAAGCAAAAATGAAATGTGGATGCTGAATATCAAGATATTTACCGAAATGATACATAAAATCATATACATTAACATGTAAAATCGAAATATACACTGGGTAGAATTAACCTTATGTTATGTAAATATGGTACTTTAATCACAACTTTCTGTTTTGTCTTCCGACAGAGCCGAATATGACCTTTTCACATACCACTCTGCAGAAAGGCATAAAGGAAAATGTCACCTGTAAGGTGGAAGGCTGTCACTTCAGCAACGTTAGTGTGAGCTGGAAGAAAAACGAAACGATAATAAGTACAAAAAACTGTGAGGCTGTGAGAGAGTGTGTGTGCGAAGCGTCCCTCATGGTGAATAGCACAGAGTCGGGAGAGGCGAACTTCTCATGTGAGGCCATGCAAGGGACTGACTTTGTGCGCACTCGAAATAACACATTTCAGCTTGAAGGTAAGAAACGGTTCTTTCCTAAACAAGACAATAAAGAATATGAAGAGTTATGTGCTTGAGAGAACTATAATCATTTTCTTCAAATGTAGGCCTATAGAATTTTATTTTTCAGTAGCTTTATGCATACATTTGTGCAGTTTAGAAATCTAGACTGTAACAGTTTAGGAAGAACGGAAATTACAGCTAAGGGGCAAAATGGATTTGGAATGCCTGTGATGAGATCTCAGTGACAAATCAGCTCTGCACCTTTCTTTGACATAATGTTAGATACAATTTCCAAATATTAAATCAAGCAAATGAAATGAATTCAGAGCCTATACTGGCAATTTTGGATACGAAGCAGGAACCATCCCCAGTGTCCTGCACTATCACAAGCCATACTTAATCACACAATCAATTGAGAGTTACCAGTTTACCTAACCCTTAATACAATTCTTTCATTTTGGACCATAACAATCATTCCTCTTTGTCCAGCTTTTAATCTTCTTATTCTACTACTAGATTAATCCATCCATCCATTTTCCAACCCGCTGAATCCGAACACAGGGTCACGGGGGTCTGCTGGAGCCAATCCCAGCCAACACAGGGCACAAGGCAGGAAACAATCCTGGGCAGGGTGCCAACCCACCGCAGACTAGATTAATGATGCAGAAAAAAATATGTCTATAGAAAATGAACTCTAATATTATCTGGCTTAACCATGTATTGAGCTGTGCTGTACAGTGTGATCGGAAGCCTTTTAGAGTGCAGAGAATTGTTGGGGTGCCACCCCAGTATCCCCGTTTAATTGGAAAACAAAAGCAAAAACAGCGAGCAAGGGCACAACAAAAGAGATTCTGAATAACAACTCAACCACTACAAACATTTTGTTTACCATCATCAGTGGTTCCTTTAGGCCTCAAGCCTGGATCAGAATGAAATGCGACCTACTAAGGCCACTGCTTTTTATAGCCGATTGACCGGAAGGGGCACGGCTTGTTTCTGGACGTCATGGATGGGTTTGAATGCCCTTACTGGGCAGCTTCTCTTGGCTGTGGAAACAGGAGAGGAAACTGCTATCAAACAGTGCCCCCTCTCGCCCCAAGATGGCAGTGTTTAACTCATTTGAGCTTGCCAGGAAACCCCTGAATGCACATGCATGACAAAAGTCTGTGTGATATGATGAACTGAGTTGGTTTCTGCATTGTAGCCAGTGTTTCAGGATTGACTGATCCTCTAATGCATTTAAGTGGGCTTAGAAAACTGATATACAGATTATTTACTTGCGATACTGAATATAAACACTTCTGTTATCGTTATTTTTACTATCAATTGACTTCTATATCCATTTATTATGTTTATTTTCGGAGTTGCTCTGATTGCATTGGTAGAATCTATCAAGAACAAAAATCTTGATAAAGCGGTGAATCATCACAACGTGACTCAGCAAAGAGTTTGGATCAAGGATTCCACATGTCATTGTCTAGGAACTCATGAACATCTAGATAACAATGTCTTCTCAAAATGTGTATTAGTTTGCTTCTCAGTCTTTGGTCACATGCCTTAAAGACTCAAGTGTGTAAAATGGACTTTTTCTTCTGTGTTTTTCCAACAGATCCACCTCAGGGGCACTTGATACTGCTGCTGCTACCCATTTTAGTAGTGCTTGTGATGTATAAAGCATGTAAGCCACATTTTCTTAATTTCATACCTAATTTTTGTTATCTGGGAACAATATTTCTTCTCTAAGGAAATGTTTAAAATTGTAGATTTATTTAAGTCTTAACAATGTCAAACTACCATGGCAAATGTAAATATTTTTATTTGTTTTTAGACTCTATGAAAGGATTCTGGGATCCATATTTATCTTTTACTAAATTTGTACCTATGCTGCAGTGGTATTTGTCATTTGGATGTTTAAAGTAGCAAACAGTTTAAGTCAGGGGTGTCTTGCAACTAGGAACAGCTTAAATGGAGAGTAATTAAAAAAGAAAGAGGCAATTCTACAAAGAAAAGATCAAATATGCTGGTAAATAACCTTCATGCTTAGGTATTCTCTTTTTGTTCTTCCAACCAACTGTAATCAGCAGAGGGTGAAGTTACAATGCGTTGTTACAGTGCCGCTGCACATTTTCACCGTCCATTAACTGGCAGACTTTGTGCAGTTGAGAATAAGTTTGAGCCATTTCTCCCAGTCTTGAACGTCTTATTCTAGTAAGCTTGGGGACAATCAGTCTGTTTCGCTAATGGTGTTGGTGATGTAGTGCCAATACCGTTTTATCTGGAGTCCTTGTTTAGGTACTTTGATTATTTCTGATGGATGGTAGAGGGTGTGTTTTTCTGATGAGTTCTTTTGAGTCTTGGCATAGCATACGTCCTACACATGTGAGATGTCTTTTAATGATGATTTTGGAGACTGCTTCTTAGTAGCTTGTAGATTGCGTCATTTGAGTTATTTCAAGCATGATCCTATAGTACTTTGTCAAAATGCTGTCTAGCATTCTCTTAGCTTTAACATTACGTGCCTTTGTTTTGCTGCCATATAGAAGGATGCGCAGGCTCCAGGCTTTGAATATTTGGATCTTTTGATGTAATGGTATGTGTTGATTTTGTCAAATACTTCTGAGCTTCCAGAAGGGTATCCAAGTTTGGGGTTTTCGAGTTCTAATATCACAGTATAAAAACTAATGGCAACCGTTGATCCCAGTTATATGAAGTCTTTTACAATCTTGATTTTTTCTTCTTTAATTGTTTAAGGGAGCAGTGATTGGGCTGAGTGGGCTGATTTTCATCAGCTTTGTACTGTTTGTGTTTATTTTGTTCCCAACCTGTCCTACTATTTGGCAAGTTTCCTCTAAGTGTTGCTGCTCTCTCATTTTATCACTTCCCAGAAGAGCTATGTCGTCGGTATAGTTAAAGTCATTAAACCTTTGCTTGAACTTTCAGCTATTTCTTGGGTGTGTGACAAAGCTGAATTTGTCTGCTAAGTTGTGAATGACGTATGTGATTGTGATGATGAATAGAAATCGAGCCAGTACATAATCATGGAGAACTCCTGCTCTAGTGATGAACTTGTACTGCCCTTGAATGAGGATTTGACTTTTTGAATTCTGATATAGGGCTGTTGTTGTTGGCACTAGTTTTCCTGGAATTCCATGGTGGTGTAGAGTTACAAACATGATGTTGCACTTGACGAGCAGAATGACAAATATAAGTCTATGAATGTGGCATGAAGAGTTTTATGTTCTCTTAAGGCTCCTTTGAATACTCAAAATAAAATGTGAATTCGTTAGATGAAAATGTATCCTTTTCGAAAGCTTGCTTTATTCAGTCTACATAGTTTGTCAACAACTGGATAGATTAGTTTGTCACTAATTAGCGTTCTTGGGCACAGGAACAATTTATCATTTAAAATTTACAGCCTGAAAATATGAAAATCCTCCATTTTGTACAAGATCTAGCATTCATTTTGGAGGTTTCTTGAATCCCAGAATGTGAATCCAACATTATTATTTTTATTTTAATTAAACTTTATTTTACTTTTTGTTATTTTTTAAGGGCCATTTTACCACCATTTGTGTTTATTCATGACATTCCATCATTATAGCAGCCTCTTGTGTTGTTAGGGGTGAGTCCTCAGTGTTTGTAACCTTCGGTTAACAGCGTGACATTTTAAATGGCTGTATTTCAAAGCCCTTCATTATCCATGTTTGTGGATTTAAAACAACTGTTTTTGTTGCTTTCAATGCTATTACCTTATCTTCTCTGGTTTTTAACTCATGACTTGGCCTTGGTTACAGTGTGGTTGACTTCTCAGTTTTTGACTAATTTTTTTAGGATTTGATTTTGCCTTTTTCTCCTGGTTACTACTCAAATATTCTTGCTAACTTGCTAGGCATAATCAGAGATTCTTATGGGTCATGACTGTAGTGATCAATAATTATGTGGCTAATTTTTCAGACCTCCCTATCTTTCCTCAGGGCCTTTACCAAGACAGCTGGAAAACATCAGGTGGATGAGGAGAAATACCACTGAGCCAAGTAAGTGACATCTCAAGAGCTATCTTCTTGGTCTTCAAAATTTGTAAGGGGTTGGTGTTTATTTCACGCTACCAAATGTAACCCTTTAATAGAATATAAACACACAGTTCCATATCATCCTAGTCACAATTTCCTTATAAACAACTTGTCTTATTTTTTATTTCTAATAATTTTACATTCAATGGTTATCCACTTTTATATTGTGGCTTATTAGTTTGTGAAATACTCTCTGGTAATCAGGGTCCTGATATTATTACGGTGTTTTCTGACCACTGAAACCTTACTCTGGTACTGGGGAATATAAGACAGTACCACACATTATGGAATAAACGAGATACACAGAATGCTATCAGTTAAGATGTGCACAGTCAAGCAGCAATGGCAACGAATGGCTTCTATTTATACTTCTCTCTTAAAGTCTACTTCTTTTGAAGTTTTTTGAGGCTTATTAAGGATGTGTTCAATTCTCCTTCTATCCCAGAATGGTCAATGCTACACAAACATCTAACCCCAGGTAGCTGCCTGCCCACCCCACCAGTGAATTAAGTCCACCTACATTGTACACCTGGACAATGAGTTGTGTATTGTATGTTTACAATTTAATTTAATTTAAATTTAATCCCCATTTTAATTTTCAGGCATGCATAGGGTCCAAAAGGTTAATTAGGGGGGTCCGCAACTTTCTGTGACTCCCCATATTTTGCACATTACTTAAGAAATCACATAATCACTAACCTTGCAGTAAGTAGTGTGCTGAAATTATTCCATAGGTAGAAATCCATTAGTTGTAGTTGTAGTTCTTATGATTTGAGGTTCTTTTTGATTTTTCTTCAGGATCCCTGAAGCTGGAAAACCCATCTTGATGTCATTTTGATGGTTTTCATACCCAAGGAATAGGAATTTTGTTTAGAGCCTCGGTTTAGAATTTTTATTTTTTTTACCATCTTTTCCAGTGCCATTTTGTTTTGGTGATGGCGCCACTATTACATGAGTTTTGCCTCATCCATTTCCATAGGGTTTCCCATGATGCACCAGGGTCACACCGATCACCAAAAACACTTGCGAGTATCTGAGATTGGACCAAACTTAGCCTACTTCTTATTTTAAATTTCAATTACTGGCATTTTGAAACAAAGCTCTGCATTTTGACTTACAGGAGAGTCCCCAGAGATTTTACTTTCCTATCCTGTGTTTTCTAGATACTTCCTCATTCCCATAAAGTCTACCTTTGTCAAATTACAAGTCTTCATTTAGTATACATTGTGTGTTTTCAAAGATGATCTCAGATGATCACCTGGTTGTGATTTCTGTTGCCTGGAGCGTCAGTAACGCCTGTTTTTATTACAGTCCACCAGTCACTGCACGATCACCAAATATAAGGCTGTGAACGATGACAGCAATTTATTTATTTATTTATTTATTTTTTAAATAAATGTCTTACTCTAGTTTGTTCTAAACAAATAGTATGGCTGTAATGAAAGCTGAACATGTTAAACCCTAAACAAAGAAAGTTAAAACATGTAAATAAAATGGTATTACAGATGTTGGTTCAATTGGCATAAAGTTGATTGTGCTGCTGTCCCATTCTTTCTGAATTAATGCTTTCATGTTTTTCTACAAATATCTACACTCCAAAATGAAGTTGCACCTGCCTGGGAATACTAATGCCCATCTTTATTTTCTCTCTATCAGGCCAAATAGATGGAAAACACAACTTCACCATGTCAGACATCGAAGTTCCCTCTGAAATCCGTGTGGGGCAAGAAGTCACCCTAAGCTGCCGTATTACTGTAGAGCAACAGGAAATTAAAGAGGTGACCTGGCAGACCAAAAAGAAAGGAGAAGAATGGCAAGAAATGGAATCTGCCGAAGAATATGTGAATCAGAGTGGCATGCCCACTATGACCAAAAAAGGTTTTGATTCCACACAAGATTATGTGCCTTGTGTATTAAGTGAGCAGATGCTTAGCAGCGTAACATTTGTGCCTGACAAGGAGGAGGAAGCAGTGAGTGTTCAATGCCAAGTTACCCTTGCGTTGATTCACTTGAGCAGAACCCTGTTTAAAAAGAAATCGGCCGAATTCAGTGTGCTGCCCAAGTGAAGTCTCCCGTAATTCTGCACTGGGGCTTCAGGCACTTCTGATGATTTTCTGATCCTTATAATGGTTTCTGCTTCCTCAGTTAAGCTTATTATGTATTTTAAGGGGAGCTGGCCACCCTATGACATAAAGCATAACATTATAGACAACTCACCAGCTCACTGTTATGATTTGCTACTTATGGAGAGGGCAAGAATTGAAAAACCCTGACCACAACAACACTTGATAATGAAAAAAAGTATTTTAATAAATAATGGGGAAAAAAACTGAAAAAATAGAGAACACAAAAGCAGAAATGAAATCCAAAATTCAAAATACTAAGAAACATTAAGATGCAAAGCCCAAATTAAATATTATGAAATTTTTTATTTTATTTATTTAAATAAAAATCTCAAATCTTTCCAAATCCAAAAAACGAAACTACAAAACAGCCGAGGTCGTGAAAGAGAGCAGCACAAAGTTCATGCTACCGCACTGTGGAAGTGACTCCAGGTGACATGAACGCTGTCCTGAAAACATCTTTATTACAGTATTTGCGTTCTCAATTACTGTTATTATTTTGTTTAGTTTTGGCTGTTGATTTTTTTCGTAGCAGAATTTCATGGTTGGCGTGATGTTTTTTTTATTTTTTTTTAACAATCGCTATGTCGATTGCAGGTCATGTGACATAATGATTATGAGATGACACCTTATGTGTGTGTGTCTTTTTGTTTAATATTCTTGTTATTTTCTATGTTGTAGCTATTGACTTTTATTTATGATTTATGTAATGGAGAATATTTTGTTTATTAATTATTCTGTGTTTATGTACGGTGTTAGTTTTCTTCTGCCTAGTCCTTTACAATATTTTCCCTATTGTCTTTATGCTGCGCTAAAGAAGGTGGTGCCCCCCCAATGATGCTGCAGCCAGGTGACTACCACCATGACTTCATAAGCTTGAAAACAGAGCAGTGCTTCACTTTGACAATGAAGTTTGTTCCCATCCTTTTCAATTATGCTTTGTTTCTTTTTAGGATTGTCTGGTTTTAATCCCCTGCTCTCTTAAGGTACGATTTCTGGCTTTTTGTTTATAGGATTTATTTGCTTTTATTTTTGCTACTTTCATTTGTTAAAGGAACTTTGTTTTACTTTGGGGCCAGAGGCTTTTCAGTTTTCCCCTCCTTGCATTTGATATTTGTGACCTGTAAAGTGTTTGTTTGCCTTTCAAGTTTAGGACTTGGCTATCTAGGGTGACATTTTTGGTACAGAACAGCGGTTATTGCAGAGCTGGTTTTTCTGCCATCTTTTGGGACTTACATCTGTTTTGAAACTTTGCGGAGGATCGTGACACTACCTATGAAATCCTCACAGGTGGCGCAGTGGTAGTGCTGCTGCTTTGCAGTAAGGAGATTGTGGGTTTGCTTCCTGGGTCCTAACTGTGTGGAGAGTGTTTTAAGTAGTGAGAAAAGCGCTATATAAATGTAAAGAATTATTATTACTATGAAAAGCTGACAGTGTACTCTCTAAAATAAAATCCACAAAACAATTCTTCACCATTCTGGCATAGTTATGGTGGGGGTATTTAAGTGGCAGTTAGTGCTTTTGGCTCATTTGGTATTTGGCTTTGATTTCTGTCTAGTGATTCTGGTTTGACGAATAATTCTTGTTCTTTCTGACACTGACCATCAATACATCTTTCCTGACTATTCTTCGCTCTTCATTTTTGGATTGATTTTAAGCTCCTATTCTCTATTCCATTTTCATTTTGTTGGCTACGAATCTCTTTAGTCACAATTATTGAAATAGCCCACAGGTACCGCCATAAAGCCTAAAGATGGCATCTGAGGGCAGCTAACCAATGAAGGGTCTCACCTCACACCTAAACAAACAAAAATGACACAATTAATTATAAGCACACCAGAATTGACAAAACAGAAACTAGAATCTGAAAAAGCACAATTACGGAATAATTAGCAATATACAAAACATAACAGGAAAAAAGCTGAGAAAATAAAACAGAAAAAAGTGCAAACCTTCGGGGTGAGACTCTGCACAGAATGTGACATTTACCAGTTAAACATCTGAAGTTCTCTTTCTTCTATTAGGTTACTTGGCTCTCACCGTGGTGAATAGTTTTCTATCCATTTACCAAACCCACTATATCCTGAGTAAGGTTGCAAGGAAGCTGGAGCCTATCCCAGTAAGAGTAGGGCACTAGGCAGGAACAGATTTGTTATATTTTGTAATATTTGAATGATTCTTATACAAGAAACAGATGCTGCTTCTCAGGACATTTATCCAGTTACTGCAGCAGTGTGACAAGTACTGCGTATTATTCAGGACCTATTAAATTAAGGAGTATGAGTTGTGATTAGTATTTTAGTGAACCTTACCTATGTCTCATTGGTGTAATAGGTAAATGGTAATGTCGTAACATAACAAATCGAACATTTCTTTGTAGTCTGAGTAATTTCTAAGGCTGTTAAAATTATTTTTGTTGTCTTTCTGATACTAGTTTGTATTTCACGGACACTTTGTGTCATTTTGTGGATTCGTTGCTATGATGCGATGGCCTGCTGTTAAATGGCGTGGCCTCGGAAGTCGTGACCTGTGACTCACAAGTTCACCGTTATAAAGGTCATCCAAAATTGCAGGTAAACCCTGAGATTTATTGACTGCCTGTCTTTATTTGACTTTTAGTGTACTGGTTTTGGTTTTCGATTGTTGACTATGATTTTTGGTTTCTGTTTTCGATTTAGGTGATAGATACAGTAGGATGGATCTCAGAAGTATGTTTTGACTTCTTGTTCCATATATTCCCACCTGCCACCTAGTATTTTCTAGGCAGGGCAGTATTGACTTCTCTTTACCTGAAGTGTAAGCGTGGATGTAGGGGTCTACTTGACCTTTGTGGGATCTCGCTTTCAATTTTACATCAACAAACACAAGCAAAACTATTGAGGGTAATTTTTACTGCCTGGTGTAGGGAAGTAATTCATTAATCTATGGAGGGCAGCACGGTCAGATGGTCTCAAAGTTCAAGGGTGACACAGAAACTTTAAAGAGATTTTAAATGTTTGGAGTTGTGAGTTTAGGGATGAGAAGTTATCATTGCTGCAAAGTGCAACCAACAAAAATTGAGAAAGATGGATAGACAGAGAGAAAGCTGCTTAGATCAAACTTCTAGTTTGCTCCAGAAGTCACACCTTTTCCTGTTTGATGGAGTGGAACATCTCTACCCACTAGACCTACTTCATTCATTCCAGGGTTACAGGAGGCCTGAGCTTATTGCAGCAGCTTTGGGTACAAGACAGTAACCCACCCATGTCTATCACAGGGTACACACCTCTACAATCACTCACACCAGGCTAGTTTTTGAATTTGACCTTGATATGATGTGAACGTATGTCTTTGGGATTTAGGAAGAATACCAGGAATGTAATTGTAGACTCTAGGAGCTGTGGCACCCTGAAATTAATATGAATTTTTAATTGGAACTCACTGTTTCTCTGGTTTGGCCTACTGTTCATAAGTTTATGTATGGAATTGTTAATCACGTAACTGGAGATGGTGCTATGTGCAGAAAATAACAGTCGGTTAATTGATTAATTATTGATAGGATTTTACACGTGTGACTTTGTCTGTTTCTCTGCAAATTCCACCGACCTGTGTATGTCTTAACACAAACTGCAGTTTATTTAGAAATTCAATTTTTGCAGGTACAATATATAAGTAAAGTAGATAATAAAGGAGGATCACATTCTCACTAAACAACTGAGAGATTATTGAACAGTTTAATGTCCACAGGGTCTTATCATTCCATGAATTTCCATTTAACTGTTCAGTTTGTGAGTATCATATGAGATAAATTGGTGTCCAGAGGTCAAGGTTGCAATGGTGTACCAGCAGGGATAGGTGCTGGTTCCTTATCAGGACAGGACACCTGTTCAGAAGAACAGAATGTGTGTGCAGACATTCTGTTTACACGTGGTGGTATCTACCCACTGGGGGAACTACCATATGATTACTCGCAAGCCAGATTTAGAATTGTAGTCACGTGGGAGAGCCCTGTCAGGGTTCCTGAGTGACTCCAGGGGGAACTTCTGGGGAGCCTTACCCTCTTTTTTAAGGGACATCTGTATGACTCAGAAGTGCATCCAAGGTTCCACTTTGTGGCACTGGAAGTACTCCTGGGTCCATAATTACAGTGAGCATCTTCTCCTATAAGGTACTAAGAGTCGGGATGAGGTAGATGAGGCTTTGTGCGAGTCGAGGGAGGAGGAACTGCAGAGCCTGTTATTGTATTTTATTACCTGGGAAGAGGATTCGGAAGTTTGTTGAGGTATTGTGTGCAATAAAACAACTTGTATTTGAACCTTAGGGTTCAGTTACACCCTCTGGTGGTACCATCTGAATATTAATATCAGTATTTACACACTTTCAAGCAGTTATTCAGCTGACTTTTATGAATTGCCCAAGTCTGACTGGACAGCTTTTTCTTTTGGATGTTTTCCATTATAAAAAACGACTCGGACAAACATGAGGTCCTTTTTTACACATCGGGTGCACATTTCAGAAACATCAGCATCCACACAACTCTATTATGCAGCCATTCTTACCTCTGTCATGACCTGATTTAAATGTGATTCAGAGGGACTTGTTTACAAAGCCTACTGAGTGTGAACGTATATTAGAAATAATAAATTATAGTTTTTGATTTTAGTAAACATTTAGCTGAGCCATTTGTTTCACTTTTTTTACACTAAACTTGAAACATGCCTGGGTTTACTGTCCGCTAAATGTCACAGGGCCTATTTCTTCACACGTTTAAACATGATTTCTTCATTTTATGTGTTGATAATGGTCACGTTTGACAAAATCAATAGGAGGAGATCAAAAGTATTCAGTAAAAGGTTTACAAACGCTTCCAGTTGAATGCATGTTTTGTGACATTAATGTTATGTGTCTCATCTTTGTGTTCATTCAGTTGTGATATCCTTCTGAAATATCATTATTGAAGTAAAGGTACCCTATGTTTACATCAATCCAATGCAGGTACTGTAATAACGTAGAATTGTTGTCTCTCTGCGTAATCCCATTTTGTTTAACTCCACCTGCTGGAAAGATGGCTTGAAATTAAACTCCAGTGAGGAGCTGGACTCTGAACCACAATCTTGCCAGTTGATTGACGTCCTCTGACTGTTTGTGTTAAATACAAATGCTCCATCTGTAATGAAAAAAAAAATTGTGTAAACAGATATATACTTTATCTGAAAATGTAAAGAACCTTGTTATGGTGTTCACCATTAGAAAGGTGTTATATGAAATAAAGCCTTTATTGAAATTCTGTGATCTGCATTTCTTTAAATAATAATTCTTCAACCACTGACGCTCATGCCATGACACTGCCACTATCAACAATGTATTTCTTGTATAGCCCAAAATCACACAAGGAATGTCTCAGTGGGCTTTAACAGGCCCTGTTTTATGATAGCCCCCGAGTCTTGACTCTCTATGAAGAAAAAAAAATGGAAGAAATCTCATGAAGGGCAATTCCAGGTAGGTTGGGCATGTAATGGGTGTCAAAAAATGGGGGTAAATACAACACACACAACAGAGCACAAGTGATCCTCTTCACAGAGCTCGATGACCACCCCAGAAATACAATACAATAATAGGATATAACCTGTCCATGCACAGCGCTCCTCACCAAGTGACCAAGAGACAACTCTCAAGGCAAAAATATACCGCTCACTAAATACAGAACTATCACATACTGTATAAGGATACAGATTTGTTCAAATTCATCGAAAACAAAGTAAAAACCAATAAACATAAAGAAAAATAGCAGTATCTGCCCATCAGCTAATTTCAGATCCACAGCCAGATTGTTGAAGAGGAGTTGGACATGGCAGACACAGTCAGAGTCCTAGAGACCTCACCCTACAAGTCGTCTCCCCCTACTGGCCATTCTACAGATGAGTCAGTGCTGGATTGGCCACCCCACCTCCAGTCTTTAAGAGGTTCTTATTTCTAGAACTAAAGATACCCAAATAACCCTAAAAAATTTCCCTTTTGACTTATGGTGTGCGCCTCGCAGTTAGGAGACCCGAGTTCACTTCCCTGCGTGGAGTTTGCATCTTCTCCCTGTGTCTGCGTGGGTTTCCTCCCACAGTCCAAAGACATGCAGGTTAGGTGCATTGGTGATTCTAAATTGTCCCTGGTGTGTGTGTGTGTGTGTGTGTGTGTGTGTGTGTGTGTGTGTGTGTGTGTGTGTGTGTGTTTGCTCTGCGGTAGGCTGGCACCCTGCCCGGGGTTTGTTTCCTGCCTTGCGCCCTGTGTTGGCTGGGATTGGCTCCAGCAGACCCCCAAGACCCTGTAATTAGGATATAGCGGGTTGGATAATGGATGGATGGATGGACTTATGGTGTGTGCCTCCAAAAATTCTGAGACCAGCCCATTGATTTTAGCACACCTGAGGTGATCATCAGTCTTCTCCTTAAAAAGAGATAAACTGTTCCTTACTATTTTCTCATAACTCATCCTTCATAATCATCATTTTGCAGGTGTAAAGTTTTGTGACTTTGAAACAAGGGTATACTTTTTCAGACTTTATATCCAGACTAGTTGGCTGTTAATAAATAGTACTCTGCTTTAAACGTCTAAACATCTTGAGTGATTGAAATAATAATTAATGGGCACCTGGCTCAAAGTGTTTCCTAGAGTTAGGCTGAGGAGGGACGCTTTCAATAGTGTGCAATACGAGAAGGGCAAACGTGGTAATAAATATTGGGCATCAGCCTCCAGTGTCGAGGGGGCACCTGTCTGGTCTGCTCAGCGCCAAGCTAGTGAGTCACTCTGTAGAAGACTGAGGAGTGATAAGCTGTGCAGGTGTCACTCATAATTAGTACTGAAGTGTGTGATGTGTGTGGATGTTTCTCTGTGAGTGTGTGTGTTTAACTTAGAGTACCTGACAGCTGGACTACCCATTATAAATCTAGTGAGCCCCACAATAATAAAGCAGGACATGAATGGACAATCTGTGTGATGAGAACTTTATACCTGATGATGAAAGACAAAGTTTAGGGATTTGTAGATGGACACTCATTGTTTAGTAAGTACTGACACAGCTGGGCGTGGAGACTCTTAATTGGATTAATCAAAGTGAGGACACTCACCTTTTGATGAAGGGATCGGATTGAAAAGTATTTTATAATGTCTGTGCAAGACAGGGGTCAGTATCGAGCTCCAAACCCCAGACACAACCGACACGCACACAGTCACAGCTTCAAATAACAGATTTTGGTCTTCCAAATACCTTCCTAACAATAGGTAATGTAAATGAATGGTGAATCCTTCCTTTATCATCTTCTTTTCCCGACTCTTCTTCCTCCTATAAGCTTTGTTCTCTGCCTCTTGACTCTGACTCTGTTCAAGTTAGGGAGAGTGGTCCTCTTTAAATCAGATCCTGGCAGTACTCCTGGTGTCTGTCCAATATCCAATAGAATTACTTCTGGGTCTGGCAGAAGTCTCTAGAAGGCAGGGATAGTTCCTCCCTGCAGCTCCCCCTTGTGGTAGGCATGGTATATCACAAGGCTTGCAGCCTGGGACTACACTTCCCAGCATGCCTGTGGGTTGAAAAGCAGGTGCAGTGACATAAGAATGCTACCCTCCAGTGCATTGGGCCAGCTCCTCCAATCCCTTCATCTTTCTGGCCTTCCTTCCTTGGGAAGGGATCCGTTTTTGAACCTGGTCAGGATGCCAGATGATCCCTGATGACATTAACACACCATACATAACCTGAAACTTTCAGAAAGGTTACAAAGTAATCAGGCAGTACAGCTGACCTTTGTGCCTCTTTGTAATTAACTTTCCGACAGGTTATAAAGTGTAATTTTATTTTCCAAAATTTACTTTTAACATAATCCATAAGCATGAAATGAATCAAAATTGAACTGATAAACCCTACAATTTACAGTTTCACAAGCTGATGCTCTTGTGCAGTTGTCATTTACACTGCAAAAAACGCACAGGCAAAAACTGGACAAATAAAACTTTAAATAGGAATTGTGCTTTTGTTTAGTAAAAAAAAATCTGCCAATGGGGTTACTTGACAAGTAAGTTAAATAATCGTAAATTCAACCTTTATGATAAGTCAATAATTCTTACAATAAGGAAAACAAGATTTAATGTCACGATATAAATGCTTTTCACTTGCTTAGATTTCATTTTTTTGCAGTGTTGACTACAACACTTTTATATCAGTAATCCTTCAATGTCTGCTGTCACATCATTTCTCTTGCAATTCAACAGGTCAGAGAAGTTGAACGTGACCTCTCATTTTTAACTGAAATCATTTTAGACTTGGAAGTTGCTGGTCAATGGTCATTCTTATCACATGCTGTGGTCCCCTACAGTAGAAATCATAATTTCAAAAACTTGTGGTATTGCTGAATGCTTCAAGAATCGTCTTTAGATTGGCCTTTCTCATGGGGTTCTTTTATTAAGGAATCAAATGTAATAAACTATAACTTTACACATTACAGTCCTCCTTTCTTATGACATCGCTTCTGAGTATCTTCTGATGTCGATTTTTCAGAACAAAGTTCCAAAGGAGCACAGGCCACTCTCCTTCTTTAAGTTCTGGTCAGTAGTTTGCCACGGCCATCCTACAGATCCAGTGATGCTGACTGCTGCAGTTGAGACTTTCTATTGACTCTTGGGCCACACAGGCACAGTGCCCTCCTGCGGAGACACCTAAAGTCCACCTGAAAAAAAAAAAAACTGCATTTGTGAACATAACAAGTTTGACAGATGAGTGAAGCCCAAATTAAGACCCCCACAGGCCCCTGGGTGGTTTAATGAATAGAGCTTCTCAACAAAGAGTTGATCATGTCTTTATTAACTCAGCGCACTGACAACCAGTTGTTTAATGCAGTGCGGTGATTCCCACTCTTACTTTTGTTGTGTGCACAACTTTACTGTATTATCGAGCGGGTTGTGTTACACCTTGGTGGTTTTCGTCATGTGGACACGCACTCAATTCATCGAGCTTGATTTGGTTAAAAGGCCCCTTGCCATCATGGGCCCCTGGGTGCGCACCCAGAATGCCCTGATGATAGACATACCCCTGAGCCCATCCTGCGTATAAAGTTAATTCGGTTAGCTATAAGTTAGCTGTGATCATACCATTGATCTTTGTCTAACATGCTAAATGAAGTTTTTTTGTATCATGTGGAATTGAATTATTTGTATTTTGTAACACTTTTATTCATTTGACCACAGTTTGTTTTTTTGGCCTTTCTTTTAATTATGCAGTAAATGAAAGAAAAGACCATAAAGATGCATCATATGATCACGTTATAGTAGAACTTCCTTTGTTTTCAAGTAGTGCCAAGTGATAGGCTTCCATTTTGTGTTTCCTAATTGGATTCTCAGTTTGGTTCTGTGTTTTGTTTGCTGGTTTTGACTGGTCTCCTCCTCATTTTTTTTTCATGTATTCATGTATTAGCATAAGTAGATATAAAACTTATAAGCATTAAACTTTGTGTGAACTTTAACACAAATCAGGTATGCCAAGCAAATAGTTAAATAAAGGCATATGCCATATTTCTATTTTAATTGAGCTCAGAGAGAAACCACCAAATATTTAATAACCTAAAAAGATGGAGAAGGGGGAGAATGATGAATGGAGACAGCCAGAGGTCAGAGAAGGGGGAACACCTGCAGGTTGAAGGCCAGCTAGGAAATAAGGGAAGCAAAAAAAATCATGAATGGCAAAACACAAAACAATATTGGTGGTGAGGGTCTGAAAGATGCCAGCTGGACTTGGGAGTCAGAATAAGCAACAAATAAGCTGTCTTGAGCGAGGTCAGGATGATAAGAAATTATTATATTAACTGTGACTTTCGGCTTGTTCAGGGCTCTGCTCAGTTTGACTTAATTCGGTTGAGTGCGTGTTATTGTTTTATCGCAATAAAGCTAATTACTCTGTTTGCCTATCCTTTGACTCCTAGAGCCTTCTTTCAAGGTGAGAACCTCTGGTGCATTTTACACCCCGACACTGTCTGAGTATTTGACTTCATTAGACTAATTACAGATCTCAGATGGAAGGTTTGATTAATTATTTATATATTTTCCCACCACACTCCTTAATTGGAGGCTCTTTAATTCTTTGCATTTATATAGCGCTTTTCTCACTACTCAAAGCGCTCAGCAATTGAAGGTTAAGAGCCTTGCTCAAGGGCCCAACAGAGCAGAGTCCCTTTTGGCATTTACAGGATTTGAACTGGCAACCTTCCGATTGCCAGTGCAGATCCCTAACCTCAGAGTCACCACTCCTCCTAATACACTTTCTTTCACACTTATTATTGAAATGGTTGCTAAATTAGGCCTCTCATATCCTTGTTTTTCTGTGAGGTGGAGATATTTCTCCTACATTTGCCAAAGATCTGCTATGAAATATTTATTGTTGCACCAGGAGCTATATTACCGGTATAAAGATGGATTTCTTATATGTGTTGAAATTGTTCTAGAATGTCAATCTATCCTTGTCATACAAAAAGGAGGACTACTGTACACAATATCTTATTACATCCAAAACTCAAAATGTCATTTAACGTGTTCTCATGTTTGTATGTTGGAAATCATCTTTCTTATAATGAAAAACAGTTTTGAAAAAGAAATAATGAAATATTCACCTTAGTAAAAGTTGCAGAGAGGTAAAACATCAATCTACTAAACTAAATATTTTCAAAGTCACGCACGTGAGCATGGAAAGTCTATCAAGGGGCCGAGAACCTCTGGAGAAGTGAAATAGTTATTCGCTCTTTCTTCATTTCCCACTCTAGAATGGTGGAACTGACGTCACTTCCTCCTCACTTTCAGATGCACCCCATTCAGCTCTGGATACACGAAAGCTCCGAGGTCACAAAGAGATATCATCAGTTTGACCTTCGCTCTGAGTAAATGATGGTCTGAGACAAAGTTCAGTAGAGAACAGATGTGGTGTTACTTGGCTGAGTGTTGCTGTTTGTGCAACGCATTTCTATTGCTAAGTAAAAAAAATGGTAATGGAGCAGAGATTCCTGGCTGGAGGTCCAACTATTATTGTCTCATTTCCAAAGATATAATTCAAGTTTTCTGTCTTCTGTCTCCACAACTCATATTTGTTAAAATGCTCAGGTCTACTTAATAAGATTATTACTTCATAGAATAAAGAATTGTATGGTGTAAATTACGTGTATAAAAGGCAACTGGGCTGTTTCTTCCATAAAAGTAGAAAACATAAAGAGTGAAAAAGTCAAGCTACTCACCGACTGTGATTGAAGAGCTCATTGTTCACCCATCTCCACTCCTCCTGTGGACTCCTGTTTAGGCCAATCCAAAACGTTAGGAAGCGTCTGCACTGAAGAAACAGAAACTCCTGCAGAGACAATGGAATTGAAGGTGACTTCTCATGACTCAAACGCAACTGTGTGTTACAGAGCACTGAGCCAGAGGCATCTCTGAATTACTGAAAGGTGTTCATGCGTTGTCGTCTTTGCAAAAGACTAAAGAGGTACGAGTGTGTGTACTGACTGTACAGGATGGTGGCAATTTTGAAAAGAAAGAGAATCAGAAGATGTCGCAAAGCTGAAAATAACAAGCAAAGGGTCATAACCAGGAAGGCAGGTATCAAATGAACAAAGCTCAGGACATGAAACAAGAATTACTGAAAGTTCACAACTTAAGTTCATTGCCAGAATAAGGCAACACCAATAAGAAAAACAAAATGGTATTGCGACATAATGGTAAAAAACAAGTAACATTTTTGGGAAGACTTGGATTGCAAAATCGGTGCAAAAAATGAATTAATTGGGTATTAAAACCCCATAAATAATGTTTCAATCGATCCATGCATTTCAATGAGGCCCAAGAAAAATGAAATAGAAACAAATCACAACAATTCTGTTTAATTGTCTGTCTGCTCTGCTGACTCACCAGCCCCTCCTCGTCCTCAATCACAACAAGCTGAGCCCCGTGAGAGGAGCAGTGCTTATTACTCTCTGCCCAGGTTGATCTTCTCACTGATATGAAGTAGCAATTGGCTTTCACTTGCATCCATGTCTCTGGACAGAAGTTAACTACTTTTGTTCCTGCAAAAAGAAGCAAAAAAAATGAATAAAAAAGTAATTTTTGCAGACGTGCTTGTTCACAGCCTTAGTTAGGTGGATGCTCATTTACTTGTATCTTCTTATAGTCTCTTAATTAAGATGACTCGATCTGGTGACATTGCAATTCATTGCCAGCAAAAGGTGTGTATAACATTTGCCCACTAGAGGGAACTGTATGTAAAAGAATGTAGAGTGTGAAGACAACACAGTGAAAATCAAAATTCTGTCTTTAGATATACAACTGTCCTCAAATAACGTCTTAGTTTGAGCATAAAGTCTGTACCAAAAAATTTGAAATTATGGATTTCAATCAAAAATTGCCTTTCCATCTTTCACACGGCAAGGAATGGATGGCTAGGGTGTCCAGAGAGCAGCATAATTGAGTTCCTTCACTTAGAGGAAAGGAAGTCCAAGGACCACTTCATCCATCCCACATAAGCATGTTCTTATTTGTGTGTTATTCTGATACTAATATAGAAGATTTGCTGGGAAAGCTGCAAATCATCCATGCACTTTTGTTGCAAAAATCATGACAGGCACATGCCATATACCCCCAAATAGAAAAAAACGCATATCACACCCTCAAAGATGTAGCATAAAGAGACAGCCATTCCACTCTGCACATCCATGTAGGCTCATGTCCACTGAGGTATGTGGACGCTCGTATCTTCTAAACGGCTCTTGTTTCTCTCTAGTCATAATTAGGTCAGTTCCGACCTGAACGACCACTGTGATTGCAGGTTTTTGTTACCTCTTAGTTGCTTAATTAGAAGCTAATCCTTGCTGATAACAAACCTTATTTAATTTTATGGGTTGTTAGTGTGTTTAGATTACCATGTCATGTTGTTGTTATATTATAGAGTTTTACTCTGTGAGGATATCATCCAAGGGATTTGCAATCAGGCAAAAAATGAATTATTCTTAGCCCCTCACTTATTTCTCTTCCACGTCTTTCTAAATATTTTATCAAAACAGATGCTTCATGATGAAGATACATGGGTGTAAACAGGACCAAGTTAGATGGTGATCTGTGGGTTCCTCTGTCATTCGAACCTCATTGTTAACTGCCATCTAGCTAAGAATACAAGAAGCAATTAAAAGCAGTCAATTCAGCCGTTTATGACTAATAGAAGCTGTTAAGGCTTGATATCTTGAAAAGCAAGTTAGGCCAGTATCACACTACATGACTTCATGTCAAGGTAGTGACTGCTGGTTCATGTTGACCTGTTGAAGTCAGATTGCAGGAGTAGGAATTGCAGACGATGATAAATTACATGACTGCCTCAAGAGTTCTCTGTACAGTTTCCAAAGTACTACAAGCTCACCATATTTTGACATGCTGCCTGGCAGCACCTGTGGCTGTAGGAATGGTGGGGTCAGCCTCAGTATCGGTCCAACTTTTTCTCTTTTCCATTCTGTTGTGATATGACAATCATGGGATGTCGGATAGGCGATCTTCTCTTTGAAACACCCACTTATCTTCTTTCCTTGTTTTTGTGTGCTCTGTACTTCTGGTTGAGCATTTGTTGGCTTTCAACTCTCTCAAACACCCAAGACTCCACTCCTCGGACTAAAGACCCCAATCATCATGGCTACTCACAGCGTCCTATGGCCAGGGTGTGAAGTGGGCTGCTATGCAAAGGTAGACCGTAATAGCACTTCCCTGTTTCTGCGGTGGAGGAAAGGAAGTTAATGGATGCTTACAGCTACATTTTACTCTTACCAACAATGGGGACCACACCACCCCCATTCTACAATGTCGTATGTATTTCAGCATGTTAGAATCACCTTGGGGCCTTTCCGTAGTAATTTTATGAAATTTATAATGCATTATAAGGAGTAAGAAGAAGCAGACACCTGCTGTTATTTAGTTCAACTTCAAGCTCTGCCCTTAATTGATCTGCTAAGGGTGTCACATTACACTTCTGCCACCCACCAGAGCCACTCACTCTCCTCTAAGGCTATGTAAACACAGGCTATGACTGGAAATTGATGGGAGAACTTGGGTAGTGTGATGCTACCCTCAACAGGAAACACGGAAACGTTACTTGAGCGGTGATCGCCTCAGCAGCAATAATTGCTGTCTGATGAAGAATTGAGCCATAACTAAAACCTAATATGTTCAATTTTAGTTGCTATACAAATATTTTTGAGAAATCTTTCAAATCATGGTTTCATAATTTTTACCACATTTAACCCACCCCTGTGTTCTTATCTGTACTTTGCTTATGCATTTAAAGAGACCCAAAAGTTTGAAACACTACCATGCTGCCATAATGTTTTAGTATTTGCTTATTTGTGAAAGGATAAAAATCAGCCACCTCATGCCTTTGTAAGGGTCCGGTGCCACTCAGATTCACACCATCAATAGGACAGTGATTTCTTTATTTTATTGTTGGGGATTCGAGGAACGCACCCAGCCTTGGCCCAACCCACACACACTCACAGACATTGACATGAATCAAACAAATGTGCGAAATATTTTAAGTGGTAAATCAATTGTCTGCAATGAAAATCAGACAAACTTTCTCTTCCCCTTCGGTAATACAAATATTTCACACAACAATCAACTCCGACAATAAATATTCACAACAATGTCCTTATCACAGTTCCAATGAGGCAGAAACAGATGAAATGGTATGGAATAAAGATGATGATGACGATCCCGGGAAAAGCTTCCTTATGAAATGAATTAAATAGTCCTACTGGTGAGATCTGGGGTGAGATTTGTGGGAGTGCTCCCTCTGAAGATGCATGACAACTAATCCACCACTATTCACACGACAGACAGGCACGAGACAGGCTATTCATCCTTACAAGAAATGATCCAGGGTATAAATGACTTCACAGAGATTACATTGGATAGGACACCGGGATACATAGAAACACAGACCTCCTTCCTGCTGCTTCGCCAGCCTTTTTTCAAATCTCCCACTGGCCCTTCTTGTCCCCAGCAGCCCCTGAACCCATTTTAGACATCCAATGATGACAATAACCCTCGCGGCTGCTGGGAAATGGAGTCCTTCCAATGGTAGCACTGCTACACCTTGTCATGCCCTTTCAATTGTTAAGTAGTTAGATATGTTTAGTGGATCTTGGAACACTGTCATCCCAAAAAATCACAAAGAGGAAATTCTGTAAAATGGAATGAAGATGACCAGAGCACTCTTCACAAGTTTCTGTTTTAAATATCTAGAATATATCTATCTATCTATCCAGTCCATTTCTGAAGGCAAGCTCCTTTATATATCCACTCTTGAACATGCAAGATTTCAATTATATATTTATAATAATTTAAATTATATTTACAAAATTCTGTCTCCCAGCGAATGTGTCCTTTATTTACTCAAGAGTCTGCATCTTTTTGTTCATGACCTGTACAGGAACTTCAGTAACAACTACTGTGTATAGATCATTATATATTATATTAGTGTAAACCCAGTGAGAGTTTCTCACCACAACAATCATTTCAGTGTACCAATATCTGCGGTTGAGTTTCACCCAACAACAAATATAACCACAGAAGGCAAATCAAAATGCAGTGCAAGAAAGTGTTTAGTACTGGTTGTGCAAGTTAGAAACTCATTCAATAGTAGAATAAAATCATAAAATGAGCTCACAACATACTGTATAGCAAAAAAGCAAAGACTACCAAGTGCCCTCGTACATGTCTGATGTGTCGCGTCGCTACAGCCTGCATTTACTGTGAAGTCCTGCTGAGTGATGATGTGAAGGATTGAGTTCTGTTTGCATTGATCTGTTCCTTGTGCACACTACAAATATATTCCTTAATAATGGAAAATAGTATGGGCTTTATTTGCATTGTAATCACTCCTATTAAATTTGTTCTGGTGCCGACCTTGCTGTACGATTCCAATATTGCTGTTTTCATAGCCACCAGTAGATGAAATATAGATGTCAAAAGAGTCCCATTTACATTTTTATGTAATTATTACTCTAATTCAAATCCGGATACTTTTTGACATAGTTTCAAATACTGAAGTTTAAAAATGACATAGTATCATGAATGACATAGTATCTTGTAAATGTGCAAATTCAGTGCTGAATCTACTGAAAACATATTAGCATTTTAGTAAATACTGTAGTACTGGAAATATATATATATATATATATATATATATATATATACTGTAAATATCTATCTATCTATCTATCTATATATATATATATATATATATATATATATATATATATATATATATATATACTGTAAATATCTATCTATCTATATATATATATATATATATATATATATATATATATATATATATATATATATATATATATATATATATATATATATATATATACCGGTATATATATACCTGTAAATATATAATATATATAGTGGCCAGAAGAGGGCGCCAGAGAACCCCAAGCCACAGACACAGTGGTACAGCACACAATATATGAATAAACTCAACTGAAGTGACCCCTTTTATGTCGGGCCCAGGAATGTTTCTGGTGTCACGCCATGTCTTCCAGGTAGCAATTCCAAGCCATAGAAACAGTAGGGAGGTCCTCCCCCAATAGGGTCCTCTGAATGGTAGCTAGGGAACCTGACTAGGCTGCGCTTCTGGACTCCAAACCCCAAGCATCCCAATGGGGTTCCCATATGAGGACCATTGCCACCTAGCATATGGGGGTTGGAACAACTCTCGATTCTCATCTTCTGCTGCTCCATTCATTATTTTATACAGGCTAGACACAGAGTTATTTTCTCGTCCTGTTGGTCCATCCATACATCATTCTGTTCTGGTTTCCCACCCAGGTAATAAACCATGCTCCTCCCCTCCTACTATCCTACTATATTTATAAATATATATATATATATATAATCCAATGTCTGTCTATCTGTCTGTTTGTCTGTCTGCTTTTTGGATTTAACAGATTTAGATCGAGTTTTTTGCTATAATTTTCTTGAACATTCAGGTTGATTTTGCTTGAACATTCCGGTTGATTTTGCGCGCTATAAATCATAGTTCGCTTGCAGGAGTGAAATGTTTGCTCTATTCTGACACAGAGGCTGCGGGCCAAAGCGAGAGGGAAGTATGATGTCAGGAGTAGGGAGCCAGGCAGGGCCTTCCTCACTCATGCTCTAGCCTCCATTCGAGTTGCTCTACCTCTGTGTTTTGGAGCGCACTTTGCCTCCACTTAACTAGTGATACCTGTTAGTTTATTGATTTGTTAAAGTTTGTCCTGTTTCACTACTACGTGGGGAGAGCCGTGGGAGACAGCTAGTGTATATATATATATATAAATATAAAACAGCAATAATTTAAATAAACAATACTTATAAAGAGATAAGAATATGATAGAATACATGATAGTATCACTGAATAATGTGTGTTCTGATGCTGAGCTGATGTTGTCTCCCCACTGCCTCATAGTGGAGTAGGCAGGTTCATTTTTAACAAACTCATTTTTATGGTTTAATTTACCTGTGCAAGCTGTATATTGATTGCATTGACACTTACTGTTTAGTTCCAGAACTCTTACTGTTATTATCACCAGAAGGCCAAAAATGCCCAGTCCCAAAAGAGTAAAGTAAGCTCTTCTCCTTTGCTTATCTGTGGAATAAAAATAAAGATAAAAATAAACACACAAGTCTCGGTGGTCCTGTTTCTCTCTTAGCTCAAAGATTACAGGTGAGTGGATTGTGACTCTAATTTGGCCCGTGTGTGAGGGTTGTGTGGGTGAGTTTATCTTGTCGTGGACTGGCCCAAGAGTAAGCTCTGTGTTACCCCTCTATGTGTACAAATATCTATGCATGTAGACATATTCTCATTATGCTGAAGGCACCATGAAAAACTCCAGTCTCCCATATGTTTGAAAAAGCCATCTTTCAAAATTACAGATCAAATTAATAATTTCTCATTCTTTAATGCCGTTATACTCATCCAAATCACTCAGATATAGCCAAGTTTCTGCTATAGAATCAGAATTAAGGAGTACATCAGGTAATTTTCCACAAAATGGAACAGCCACAATATTCTGTCTTTTAAAAGTAAAAATTACTCTTTCATGTAGTAGCTTTGAAAATTCATGGCATGAAAAGATGAAGCTGTTGTCATATAAATCACCAGAGAAGATCATTCACGTAAGAAAAATTAATGTCATCTTCTAGTGATGAGCTGGAGAAGAACTCAAATCTGAAAGTCAGTAGGCTTTGCATGGTATCTGCCACATCACCGCATTGATTATTGGGATATGAATTCTACTCCCAGCTCATTATTAGTCCATGACGTCAATCATTCATATTTTCCACTGATAAACACAGGTGGAACACCACAATAATAGTGGACAAAACACCACTGGTGTGTTCTTTATGCAAGCAAACTTCTAAGATAGTGGTCATGAACTGGTAGTCCAAAAAGCACAAAAGCCCCATAAATATTTCCAATGTTACCCTCGGGGGGTTATAATCAAACCTTGACTAGAAACAAAAGGGGTTGTGAATAATTTTTATAATATAAAAGATCTATTTTTAACAAAAATGCACAAGAACGCTCCTTATACCACAAAAGGAATGGCCTGAGAAGGCAAGGCAGTCCACTGCAAACGCAGTCCCAATCCCAAGGCAAAGATAAAAACAGAGCACTGGATCAAAAATCCAGGGAATGACAAAAAAAACACAAAACACCAGAGAACACTCCACTCACTGGCACATTCGAAATGAGCCACCAGGAACTGTGGGAGACCTCTGGATTTATAGGGGGCTCCAGGTGGTGATTGGCAGGTGGCCCCGCCTCTTGGGGAACCACCCACAAAACACATGGAATATAATTAAAGCAGAGAAAAACAAAGAACAATGCACATGAGAAACAAAAGAAACATTAATATAAATAAATGGAACAAAAATGGACAAAACAGACAAGAAACACGACTTTGGACCACAGGCAGCAGGCCCGACCTTAGGCATAGGCGAAGTAGGCGACTGCCTAGGGCCCCGGATCGATGGCAGCCAGGCCCCCGGCCCGCCCCTCCCCTCGCAATGCATTCCAAAAGTTTCAAATATCCCAAAAAATAAAAAAGGACAAAAAAACTACATACCGCCACGTGGTGCCCAGTGGAAACAGTTCAAACTGGCTAAATTGTAGCAGCTAACTACTCCGGGCGAAAAAGGGACGCAGGGTGATGACCTCGTAACGTTACAAGAAAACGTCTCCTTGGTCTAATTTTCACGCATTTCGCAGAGCTTCCAGGGGGGCCCCTGGACCCCCCTTTCACCTAGGGCCCCATAATACCTAAGACCGGGTCTGCAGGCAGTGGAAAAACGCTGGTTGAAACATGACAGTAGTATTAAGTGGATGACAGTGTAGAAATAAGTAAACTGATTTGAACTGATTTGACCCATTTATTGCCCCTTTCAGGCCACTTTGACAACAAATCAATTTTGCCTCCTAGCAGACTCTTTGCTACCCCAAAAATGACTGTGCTTGCTGAACAACTCTCTTTTGCTTTCTCTTTCTGTTTCTCTTTCTCGAGAAGAGTGGCACAGATAAACACAACTGTAATTTGCGGTTCCATTCTAAAATGCATATGTTTTGACTTGGAAGAAAGCTCTTCACTCTTTTTATCATTATAAATTAAACTAGAATATATGTAGCTATTGATCTATCTATCTATCTATGAAGAACAGTGAAGGAGAAAAGGCACAGGCAGTACCAGGATGGTTTGTGGAGCCACCTCAACAGCAGTAGATTTACATCAAACTATTAAGAAAATTATAAAGGACATATAGAACTGTGTATATTTAAGCCCTCTCGTAATGCTCTTTTTATTAATATACTGTATATCCAAATCAGTCTGATTTAATTTAAAGTAGCACA
This sequence comes from Erpetoichthys calabaricus, assembly GCF_900747795.2. Taxonomy (NCBI): domain Eukaryota; kingdom Metazoa; phylum Chordata; class Cladistia; order Polypteriformes; family Polypteridae; genus Erpetoichthys; species Erpetoichthys calabaricus. Next base: position 8,110,824 of record NC_041405.2, on the reverse strand, counting down.
CATCCACTTATAAGCTCGTGATATTGTAAACATTTACACATAATAATAAATTAGAAAATAACATTTCAGTGGAAAACCTTAAACCTCATGCAATACAATACAGCATTAATTCCTTATCAGGTTATTAAAGGTTCTTTTATTAGTAATATGAGTAAATAGCAAAGTACACTACTGTAGGCCAGATTAATGACCATCATTCGTATCATTACTTTTTTAATATCAGAAGATGCATAACAACATGGAGAGCCCACCCAAAGCACCAGATCTTGTGTCCACAATTCAAAACACGTTGTGTGGTCACATATGTAACACTCGGATGAAATGCCTGTCCACCTGTAATATCCACAGTGGGTAATAGAGTCCACATCTTTGATGGAGTCTACTTATCATTCATTGTGTGACTGTGCTGGAGACACAGCCTGCACCATTGTGGAAGGCACTTCTTCGTACATCACAACAATGATTGGAACCAGCACTGAAATTTAAATGAAAGGTAACAAAGCTAAACTGACCTGATTAGAAAGGTTTGATGTACAAATGGTAGTCTGAAATCATCACACACTAAAAGTGGAACAAAACATATAACCTTTGTGTCATTTATTTAATTTCACATTTATATTCCTAGAGTCATTTTACACTTGTATGCACAAATGTAATTGTTTCTTTCAGAGTTGCATGTTAAATATACAGAATAAATGAACAATATATATATGTTAAAAATGATGTAAATATATATATATATATATGTATATTGCACATATATGCATGCATGTATAAGTATACAAGTTGAAGTTATTAAAAACCAAGACTGGACTTCTGTGGATCAAATCACATTGTGCCGATCAGAACCATGTGGGAGGACATTGTCCTTGCACAAGCATAAAGAAGCCTTGCAAGATTCAATTACGTTGCATTATAAGTTCAGAGCCTTGCATTGTTTGAAGTTAATGTGCTCTCACTGTGCTTCAGAAAAATAATCATTTTGAAAAATCGAGCAATGTATTAATTTGATCACCGTGAAGCAGTTTTTGGCAGAGTAACACATTTCAGTGTCTGAACATCCTCCCTACTCACCAATATCCCTAAAATCAAGAAAATGAGGGAGCTTCTTCGACAACTGACAGAAGATAGCCGGTTTGCCGTGCACCTGTTTCACTTTTTTCTAGTAGCTTTTTCTGCACTAACTACGACAACTTGCATTCAACTTCAGTGCCACACATATTTGTAGGCAAGCACCCCTATTTATTGAGTCTCTTTTCTCAGAATACTTCAAGCAATTCAATAGCATATCACAATACTATATTTAAATTAAGGGGGATGGAGCTACCCAGGTGACACTGGGCACAAAGCAGGAACTCTGGGGGTGCACCACAAGACATATAAGGACTTAAGTAATTTTTATCTATCTATCTATTGTGATGGGCGGCCGGGTCCCACCCCCGGCTGGGACGCCCCTTCCACACTGGATCCAGGGGAGCAGCCATGGGATGCACTCTACGTCCCCCGGAACGCTTGGTGGCAGCCATCCTGGGTTACATCGGGACCACAGGTGTGGGACTTCAGGACTCAGACCTGTTGGGCTCCGTAGCCACCACCCGGAGGAGCTGCATGGCTTAACGAGCCTCTGTGGTCTGGAATGCAGTCACACCCAGAAGTGCAGCCTAATTAGGCCAATTACCACCTGGAGCACTCTGGGAGGTTCTACAAAGGGAGCCTGCAGCCACTACTCAAGGGCTAGAATTGGGAGGAGGAGAAGAAGAAGAAGAAGAAGAAGAAGAAGAAGAAGAAGAAGAAGAAGAAGAAGAAGAAGAAGAAGAAGAAGAAGAAGAAGAAGAAGAAGAAGAAGAAGAAGAAGAAGAAGAAGAAGAAGAGGTGGTGGTGGTGGTGGTGGTGGTGCCAAGGAGAGGAAAGTGCTTGTTGTACTGGTGTGACTAGTGCTGGGACTGTGTATTATCTTTGGATCATGGGGAAGATGTGTGCCCATAGGGGAAGAAAATAAATAGTTTATTTTGTTGTACATGTGCCAATCTGTGTTGGGTCGGGCTCTATATAGCGTCCATATCACACTATCTATCTATCTATCTATCTATCTATCTATCTATCTATCTATCTATCTATCTATCTATCTATCTATCTATCTATCTATCTATCTATCTGCATTAGTGCAGATTAGATACCAAAAAGGACATTTCAAAATGATTCTGCACGAGTTAAGACAAAGTAAGATGCACAAAGCCATAGTTTACATGGATTGCATTTTAAACTAATTCAGTGGTGTAGACCATTATGGCATTCGTCTTTGTCTAAGACATCACTGTAACGATTACAGATCAAGTTTCTCAAGAAAATATTCAGTACGAAATTTGCCTCATTTTCTAGTTGTTCACAAATACAATGCACGTTGTCCCTGCCATGGTCAGCTTTGACCCCACACTACTGATAACACCATTAGCTGTTAATGGCTGTTAAAATTGCTGTAATGGAGATGGACGAATAAAAAACAAAACACATAAACCATAAAAGTATTAGCCTTAGAACGAGACAAATAATCTGCCACCACTCACATTGTAAAATTACAGAAATAAATATACTCTTACAATGAGAAACACTTCTAGATTATAACAAAATACAAATAAATATACTGATATATACTTATACACACTTTTATTTAGTGTGTAATTAATGGATATATTAAGAAACAATCAAGTTATCTGAAAAGCTTATTAATCTAACACTGATGTGCTGTTAATTTTACCAGAAAATTAAGACTGCTATGTTTAGTTAATTTAGAAAATTAGGAATCATAATAAAAAAAATCAATTGCTGTAAATTTAAATCATGTTCATATAATAAAGAAATCAATTAACCACAAAGCATTTTATTATTTTGGTATTTGGTACACAAAACCTGCTCATTTTTAAATTTTGGTTTTGTATTATTTGGCTTTATTTGGTCCATTATTCCCATTGTGTAATTCACAAATGTTCAAAATAGATACCTGAGCACTGGTGCTTGGCAGAGGACGTTCTTCTGTGTTGAAATGTTGTTTCACAATTTATTTTTTCCACAGCCATAGCTCATGAAAACTGACAGCGAAGTGAGCAACCCGCCTCTGTGTGTGTGAAACAGGTCTGATCGCACAGCTCAGGAAATGGGGTCAGTTGTTTGCGAAGACAGTCATGTATTGAAATGCCAAAATAACTAAGTTATAGTCATGTGAAAAAGTAAGTACACCCCATGGAAATTGTTGACTTTTTCAAAATATTTGAACAAGCAAAAAGTGGTTACAGATAATGATGATAAACTTGAATAAAAATAGGGAAAATGTACCTTTTTAATTATTTATTCAACAAAAATATCAATAGATATAATGGTCTACTGTTAAAAAAGTAACTCCACCCACTGACCTCAGAAGCTGGTGTTACCTCCTTTATCAGAAATTATTTCTCATAGGTATTTTGCATCACTGTCTCCCCAGTCTCTGACATCAACTCGGTGAAATTTTTGACCACTCACTCCTCCATGCAAAAGTTCTTCTATTGCAAGATGTTGAGAGTTTTATTACACGTCCTGCCCATTTCAAAAACCCCCTTCAATATTTCAAAGAGATTCAAATCAGGGCTTTGACTAGGCCAGTCCATAACTCGCCATTTCTTCTTTTTTAGCCATTCCTTCATGGAATTGCTAGTGTGCTTCAGATCATCGTTGTCTCAAAGTATCCATTTTTGGTTCAACTTCAACTTTTGGAGAGCTGGCCTCACATTCTCCACAAGCACTCTTTGATATGATGTAGAATTCTTAGTTGACCCAATGACTGCAAGCTGCCCTGGGCCTGAGGCATCAGATCGACCCACAAATATTACATTTCCACCATCATCCTTCAAAACTGGTATGAGGTTTTTCTCCTGAAATACTTTCTTTGCTTTGCACCAAACATGTCTACTGTTACTTTGATTCATCCTTCCAGAGCTCATTATTTCAGAAAGCCTGCATGGGTCTTTGCCTAGATTAGGGGTCCTCAATCACAGTCCTGGAGGGCCACAGTAGCTGCAGGTTTTTTTTCAAACCCAGTTGCTTAATTAGAAAGCAATTCTTGCCAATAATTTAATTTCATGGCTTATTGGTGCTTTAACTCTGTCATGTCAGGCCATTCTCATTTCCTAGATTTTCTTCCCCTGTTTAAGGATATCATTCAAATGATTTGAAGGCTAAAATGGAGGAGTAATTCTCAGTCCTTCACTTTTTTTCTCTTCATTTTCCATCCAAGTATTTAATTAAACCCAATAGTGCATGATAAATACACACAGGTGGAAATGGTGAAATGCTGGTTTCTTGTCATTTGCATGTTATTGCTAATTAGGAGCAATTAAAAACCAAGAATACAGTTGGTTAAGACTAAAATAAGCAATAAGGGTTCAAAATCTTAAAACAGCGAGACAACTAAAGTGAAGCAGAAGTGTTACTTGAGCAATAAGCGCTGCTTATTAAGCAATTGGGTTGGAACAAAAACCTGCAGCCACTGCGGCCCTCCAGGACCATGATTGAGGAACCCTGGCCTAGATGTTCAATGACAAACTGTTGTCTTGCTCTGATGTTCTTTTGGATAGCAAAGGTTTTTTCGTTTCATAAAACGTTCTGATTGTTGATGTATTCACTTTGAAACCAAACTTTGCAAAAATTACCCTCAGATTCTGCAATAAAATTTTAGGGCTCATGTATATAATGAGTACAGCTCATTTATATAAAAATATAGCAGAGGTGTCAAAACCTTACAAAAAATTAAAGGTCTGTTGGTAATTAAATAATGCATTGGCTCACAAAGTCAAGCAAAGTTTCTACTGAGACATCACATTCTGAATTTACTGTGTTCATAGTGATGCAAACATATATTTATATATATTTCAAGTTACTTTGGATATCCTTATATTCATGGGGTATAGCCTGCTAATTGATCATAATAACCAAAGTGTTACCATTACATAGTGGAATTATGGCCAAAAGTATGGGTTTGTTTTGTCTGCAGCCATGCACTTTAGATGAGGTAGGCATGTTTGAGCTCAGCCAGTACTTGGATGGGAGACCATCTTGGAAAAGCTTGGGTTGCTGCTGGAATAGGTGTTGATGAGGCCAGCAGGTCTTACCCAGAGATATGAATGTGGATGCCAGTGCCCCAATGCAGTGATGGGGACACTGTACTGTAAACATGGCACCGTCCTTCAGATGAGATGTAAAACCGAGGTCCTGACTTTCTATTACCATACAAGATCCCTTGTGTAAAGTGTGAGGTGTATGCCAATGTCCTGGCTAAATCTCCCACCACAGCCTAGTCATTCTAGCCCCCTAATAATCCCCTGTTTCTCTCGCCCCTTCACCACCTAACAGTTAACGTGTGGCAAGTGTACTGGTACAAAAATGGCTGCAGTCATATCATCCAGGAAGATGCTGAACATCAGTGGTGGTGGAAGTGGCTCTCAACACACTATGAAAAAGAGCTTTGAGTAACGCTACATGAATGAAATGTCTTCTTCTTCTTTTTCTTCTTTGTCTTTTGAACACAGTAACATCATCATTTTTCCCATCGCCTCAATTGCTTTATCTTTTTCAACTTTTACTGATGTGTTCATCACTTCCATGTCAAAACTCATGTGACTGTTCATTCAATTGCATTATTCTATCTTATGTCATTACCAAGAGTAACTTATGTCTAATTTCAGTAAAAAAACAAAGTCTATAGCAGGTTATGTCATGCAAAATGTCGAACACGGATGTATTTGTTCACCAAATCTTCCACTGGGCACCAGATTAGTTTTACTTTTGTTCTTTTAACTTCCAAAAAGGATTATCACTAATATCATGTATTCATTTTACAGACATCAATATAAACCAATCAAACTTTTAAGTCACTTCCATTTTACATGTAACTCTGTTTTATTAAATACATTCAGGTAATGAAATATTTGTATCTAAGTAAATTTAAGAATTATTCATTATTTGTATATAAAACAAAAAGATGAGTGGAAAATGATTTTTCAAAGATTTACAGAGCACCATGAATGTCTTCTTATGTTATGTTATGAGTATGTCTGGCTATGTATAGTGCTTTGAGTTCACAGAAGAGCGCTATATAAGTGTATCTTAATTATTATTATTATTATTATTATTATTGTCGGCACGGTGGCACAGTGGTAGCGCTGCTGCCTCGCAGTTAGGAGACCCAGGTTTACTTCCCGGGTCCTCCCTGCGTGCAGTCTGCATGTTCTCCCTGTGTCTGCGTGCGGGTTTCCTCCCACAGTCCAAAGACATGCAGGTTAGGTGCATTGGCGATTCTAAATTGTCCCTATTGTGTGCTTGGTGTGTGTGTGTGTGTGTGCCCTGCGGTGGGCTGGAGCCCTGCCCGGGGTTTGTTTCCTGCCTTGTGCCCTGTGTTGGCTGGGATTGGCTCCAGTAGACCCCGTGACCCTGTAGTTTGGATATAGGGTTGGATAATGGATGGATGGATGGATTATTATTATTATTAGTATTATTATTATTATTATTATTCCATTTGTGCTCACCAATGCTCCTGCAACATTTCAGTTTTGCTGAAACTGCATTGTTGCAGTCTCCTGGATAATTGCAGTACAACATGATGACATTTTGTTTTTTTTCCCCCAGAATTATAAAGAGTATGTGCGGCATGCTTGAGAAGTTTTGATGTGCTTTGCTAAGCTGAAGAAATAAGGATTTCCTAAAACATCTGTTGTTTTTTCTTTATTCATTCTTTGTGTCTTCTTATTTGAATGAGGAGCTGTGACGGAGTATCTTGGCAGCACCAGATACAAGGTGTTAATAAGCAGGGCACCGGTCAGTTAGTCCTTCAGAAACCACTTAACTGCCCATCCTTTTTTCTGAAGAACAAGCATTAAAGACAAAATATAATGGCTATCACTAGAGAGGAAGCGTTTACAGGAAATGTTTAACAGAGTGACCTGAGGAAACCAGCTCAGACCAAAGTATAAAACGATTACCACAAAAGGTTACACTGCAAAGATGCTCACCACAACATGCAAACAGCACAATGCACTCCTGTAAAGATAATAACAAAGAAGCTTCTCCTAATACATTTATATTCATTACCTCTGATGATAGCATTGATTGCTCCAATCACCTAACAGTTTTAAAGACTCTGGCAAAATATTTAGCTTTATTTAACTTTCTTGTTCATATGTACATACAGTCCACAGGACATCATGGCTGTCCGTCTTCAGTAACTTGGAGGCATTTTCTGAAACACAGCAGAGCAATGTCTTCAGACCGTCCATAGGCCAGTTTCAAGCTCCAACAGTTGTCATAAACTGTATTAATTCTCTGAGCACAGTCCCTTTAACTCAAAAAGAAGCCAATCAAATAATAATATTTTCTTCTGCTCATTACTAAACTGTGATGAGACAAAGTGTCTAGATTTATTGTGAGTGACTAAGGACCAGGACATAATAACAAGCAGCAAAATTGTAGTCTGGGTCAGGCAAAGGTCAAAACCGCAAGATCAAAAAATAATTAGCAACCAAAAATCAGAGTCAAAATCAAACAAAGATCAAAACCAAAACAAACCTAGCACTTTGTGTAGGCTACTTGATTCATGAGGTCTTAGACGCAGTGGTTCCTCACATCAACAGATGTTCGAGGCACAGAAGTCAGCAGGTATGGTGATAGCTTCTGTCTGAACAATTTGTTTCCCTGGACATTCTTCATCATCTGTGCTGAATTGCCCGGTCCTAAATCAAACAATCCCAGCTTTTCACTGTAGAGTAGGAAGGGCACATTTCATCTGATGTACTTGACATATCATCATAAATTTGTTTGACCAACTTCCCTTTTAAGAACAAATACATCATCGCCATTAAACATTTTTTCACATGAAATCTCTGTTGTTTTGTGACATCTTCATTTAAATCCTGCACAGGAAAAAAAAAACAAAAGGTTACAAAGATGACATTTAAGTCAGAGACATTTAAAACAATGAGCTTTGATATAATATTGGTTAGGTTATTCATAAAATTAGTCAGATAGGGAAAGCCAAAAACTTTTCAGCACCCCCTTGAACTGATTCCCATCCACATGAAAAAAGGATTAATAAAAACGCCTTTGACAACAATATGGCAGATGGCACGAGTCAAAAACAGATTAATAGCAAACTCCACCATGTATATAGTTCATGTCTGACTAATTTTTGACTTGGCCTGGAGGAAGATTAGAAAACATTATTGGAGGACACACAGTTGGATATAAAGGATTATGCATGAAAACAAAAGGTGAAGGCATGTTCAGATTTCTACCTTCTAATCACAGAGTTCCTTGTAAATTTTAGTTTTGTGTCAAATACACTAGGCTTAAGTTTTCTGTGACTCAAAATAGCGTTTCTATTATTAAGAACATTTATTAAACTGGCTTGTTTTGTCATTTGTGGTAACCAAGAATAAAAAGCCTTCAATTATTATTACAATAGGCGATCCCAGTATCAGAATCACTGACTGACTTGACAAGCACACCAGTCAGCCCCAACATTTAAACCACTGCCAGGTGAAGTGAACACCATCTTGTTACACTGGCACTTGTCAAGTAGATAGATACAGTATATCCATCAGCAAGTGAACAGTCAGTTCTTGAAGGTGATTTTTTGGAAGCAGAGAAATGGGCCGCCTCCATTTGTAGCCCTTCAAGTCATCCATTCATTTATGGGGTATACTGTCCTTTATAGGTGCCCCACTGACAATATGACGTGCATTGTCACTGCCAGCCCATTTCCTTTTTTCTGCCAAAGGATGCTGGCCACAGTCTGGTGCCACTGTTTCCTGTCCTCAATTCGTTGTCTTCCAGGCCACCCATAATACAAGTTGTGTCAAAATTAATTAGAATACTTTATCTCCTTACACCAGAAAATTAATATTCCCGAGGTCCTCCCTCTCTGCTCTCATATTTTAGATCTGTTGTCTATTGAATTTAATTTTCAAGTCCATTTAGTTACTCTCAGTTTTACTTAACTTTAAGTTATGAAGTTATATTAAAGGAACTGTGTTAAACATTACATTTTACTTATTAAACGTGACTTCTCGTAAACAACCATTCAGTTGACCATCCATCCAACCTTCTTCCAAACCTGCTTATACAGAGAAGGGTCACAGGGGGAAGCTGCAGTCTATCCCAGCATGCACTGGGCACAAGGCAGTAATAATCCCCACAGAAGGGTGTACACTGAGGCCCTAAGTATTATGGTTTGGCTATTTTTCCTTCCTGAATTTAGTTTAAATTTTTTTTGTTCATTCTGTTGTTTTTGAGACTCCTGTTGTGATTTATGCTATTATACACATTTTTGTTTCTGCTGTTTTTGCTTTGTATTATTTCTTAATGAGTATTGTCTTATATTGTATGGTTTTCTTATATTGACTGTCTCCTTGACGTTCCTTTGTACTGCTCTTAGAACCGGCACGATTATAATATGCACTGCCCTCCTAGAGTGGCAGCAAAGGACAAAGAAAAAAAAAAGAATCTGGGGCGCGAGTGACCAACACTACTTTCCTACTACACCACCCCGAGTACAGAGACACACTAGTGAAAGCAGGGTTAAGTAAAAAATTATTATTGGAAGACAATACACTCACTTATTGTAATAAAAAAAACACTATATACATAATATCACGCTGCAGCACTTCCCACCCAAGACAAATCATGGCACAAAACACTTACACACATACTGTAAGCTGCTAATACAGAAATTTGAGCAAGAGGAAAAAAAATAATGTATTTGTGGTCCTTTAAATATTATCTGTACGGAATGTCGAGCTCAGTCTGCGGTGGGGAACCATTCCTCCTATTCCGGGAAATGTACAGATTAACAGTTCCTTGTGTTGGTCCGTCAGGCCCCCTCCCAAATACCTTTCACCAGAAAGTAAATATAATTCGCCTTGAAATTAACCCGGTTTCACTTGATGTTTTCCATCCTTTCCCTCTTGCCTTTTCCTATGATGGCGTCCACTTCTCTCTTGGCTCTGCGCTTCTCCTCTCCTTTTTCCCATCGCCCATTTACATATCGTTGGCTCCTCCCCTTACAGTCTGTTGGCTCTCCAATCCAGGTGCTCCCCTCACCCTTTACCACTGGCCGGCCTTACAAATTAAGCCATTCCACTAATAACAAGAATGGGAAAAGTACAAACTCACAGTGACGCACACATATTCCAGACGACTGTTACACCTTGTCTTTTGAATTTAAGAGAGTTGGCAGTTTTTGGACCACCTTTAGCCCTATATAAGATTTTTGATGCTTTGGAGTTATTCTGTTCCTCTTGCTTGTCTCATTTTTGGACTTTTGTTTTTCTTCTAAGTGCTCATTTTTACTTCTTCAGGTTTTGAACTCTTTTTTTGTTTTGGTTGCTGTTCTATTTTGGTTTGCACCTTCTGGGCAACTTATTGCTAATCTTTTTATTCCTTTTGATTTTTTTGTTGCTCTTACTTTGTTGAATCATAGTTTATAAACTTATTGAATATTAAGGAAATCGTTGTTATTTGGGCCTTTCAAGATTTGTAAGCTTTGGCCTATTTTTGTTACTGTAAAGACCGTTTCCAGAGTTTCTTTGTGTTTGTGAAGCTTAACTGCCATGTTCAGGTCTGTAGAAAGTGCAGACTCAATTCTGCATTTCAGGCCTCTTTTAGAGTTTTATGAGCTTTGCATCATAACAAAATGCCCCAGCCATATTAAACGAAAAACCACTGTGGCCGTAAGTGTCATGTCATCGGACTTGCGGCCACATGTCTTGGACACTCGGGTGAAGAGAGGGGCGGAGCTGTCAACTGATCACCACCTGGTGGTGAGTTGGCTTCGATGGTGGGGAGGATGCCGGTCAGGCCTGGTAGGCCCAAACGTGTTGTGAAGGTCTGCTGGGAACGTCTGGCAGAGCCCCCTGTCAGAAGTAGCTTCAACTCCCACCTCCGGCAGAACTTCGACCACATCCCGAGGGAGGTGGGGGACATTGAGTCCGAATGGGCCATGTTCCGTGCCTCTATTGTTGAGGCAGCAGACCGGAGCTGTGGCCGTAAGGTGGTTGGTGCCTGTCGTGGCGGCAATCCCCGAACCCGTTGGTGGACACCGGCGGTGAAGGATGCCGTCAAGCTGAAGAAGGAGTCCTACAGGACCCTTTTGTCCTGTGGGACCCTGGAGGCAGCTGATAGGTACCGGCAGGCCAAGCGGAATGCGGCTTTGGTGGTTGCTGAGGCAAAAACTCGGGCGTGGGAGGAGTTTGGGGAGGCTATGGAGAACGACTTTTGGACGGCTTCGAGGAGATTCTGGTCCACTGTCCGGCATCTCAGGAGGGGGGAAGCAGTGCAGTGTCAACATTGTGTATGGTGGGGATGGTGCGCTGCTGACCTCGACTTGGGACGTTGTGGGTCGGTGGGGGGAGTACTTCGAGACCTCCTCAATCCCACTAACATGCCTTCCAATGAGAAAGCAGAGCCTGGGGACTCGGAGGTGGGCTCCCCCATCTCTGGGACTGAGGTCACCGAGGTGGTCAAAAAACTCCTTGGTGGCAGGGCCCCGGGGGTGGATGAGATACACCCTGAGTTCCTCAAGGCTCTGGATGTTGTAGGGGTGTCTTGGTTGACACGCCTCTGCAACATCGCATGGACATCAGGGACAGTGCCTCTGGATTGGCAGACTGGGGTGGTGGTCCTCCTCTTTAAGAAGGGGGACCGGAGGGTGTGTTCCAACTACAGAGGGATCACACTCCTCAGCCTCCCTGGAAAAGTCTATTCGGGTATTCTGGAGATGAGGGTCCGTCGGATAGTCGAACCTCGGATTCAGGAGGAACAGTGTGGTTTTCATCCTGGTTGCGGAACAGTGGACCAGCTCTACACCCTTAGCAGGGTCCTGGAGGGTGCATGGGAGTTCGCCCAACCAGCCTACATGTGTTTTGTGGACTTGGAAAAGGCGTTCGACTGTGTCCCTCGGGGAATCCTGTGGGGGGTACTCCGAGAGTATGGGGTACCGGAGTCCCTGATAAGAGCTGTTCGGTCCCTGTACGATCTGTGTCAGAGCTTGGTCCGCATTGCCGGCAGTAAGTCAAACCCATTTCCAGTGAGAGTTGGACTCCACCAGGGCTGCCCTTTGTCACCGATTCTGTTCATAACTTTTATGGACAGAATTTCTAGGCGCAGCCAGGGTGTTGAGGGGGTCCAGCTTGGTGGACTCAGGATTGGGTCACTGCTTTTTGCAGATGATGTTGTCCTGTTTGCTTCATCAGGCCGTGATCTTCAGCTCTCTCTGGATCGGTTCGCAGCTGAGTGTGAAGCGGCTGGGATGGGAATCAGCACCTCCAAATCCGAGACCATGGTACTCAGCCAGAAAAGGGTGGAGTGCCCTCTCAGGGTTGGGAGCGAGATCCTACTCCAAGTGGAGGAGTTCAAGTATCTCGGGGTCTTGTTCACGAGTGAGGGAAGAATGGCACGTGAGATCGACAGGCGGATCGGTGCGGCATCCGCAGTAATGTGGGCTCTGCATCGGTCTGTTGTGGTGAAAAAGGAGCTGAGCCATAAGGCAAAGCTCTCAATTTACCGGTCGATCTATGTTCCTACTCTCACCTATGGTCATGAGCTATGGGTAGTGACCGAAAGAACGAGATCGCGAATACAAGCGGCTGAAATGAGTTTTTTCCACAGGGTGTCTGGGCTCTCCCTTAAAGATAGGGTGAGAAGCTCAGTCATCCGGGAGGGGCTCAGAGTAGAGCCGCTGCTCCTCCGCATTGAGAGGAGTCAGATGAGGTGGCTCGGGCATCTGATTAGGATGCCTCCTGGACGCCTCCCTGGTGAAGTGTTCCGGGCACGTCCAACCGGGAGGAGGCCCCGGGGAAAACCCAGGACACGCTGGAGGGACTATGTCTCCCGGCTGGCCTGGAAACGCCTCGGGATTCTCCCGGAAGAGCTAGAAGAAGTGGCCGGGGAGAGGGAAGTCTGGGCATCTCTGCTCTAGCTGCTGCCCCCACGACCAGACCTCAGATAAGCGGAAGAGGATGGATGGATGGATGGATGGATGGATGGATGGATGGATGGATGGATGGATGGATGGATGGATGGATGGATGGCACTTTGGCCGTAGGTAAGCCAAATAATGCAATAGTGAAAGAAGATTGTGAAAATATATTTCATAGGTAATGCATGGAAGAATGATGCAATGAAAACAGTGGATGATGTCCTGGCTTTCTCTAAATGGAGAGTATACAGTAGCTGATAGTAGTTTTAAAACCTCTGTGGCTCATACTGCAGAAACAAAAAACACATCCATTCACCCTTATTCAAAATGTCAAAATACTTTTCAGCTTTTAATTTTTCAAAATAGAGTAACTAAGGAAGAACTTATAAGCATATTCTTTCCCAGTTGAGTAAAACTGTTAATGCCTCAATACATATAAATGAAAAACTATCCTGTCTCCAGCCTTCTTCTATAGAAGCACAAACCAGCCACTATTTGTTACTGCAAGTTTTCAACCACCTAGTCCAGTGTTTGGCTCCATCTGTGCTGAGTCACCAATTCTGGTATAAGATGACAACCTCCACTGGTCACCTACTCTAAAATCTGCTTCTGTCTTAATTATGCTACTAATTCCAGCGTCTGTTGCTGAATCCATAGAGCCATCCATTCCTGTATATAATATCATCATACTAATTTTTAATAAGTTTTTAAAGTTCAACACATTTTTCTTCAACACTGCTTATTCAGTGAGGGCTGCAAATAAATGACTCTAAAGTGCGGGTCAGGCTTCAGGGTCGTCTCCCCATAGGACTTGTGCCTCATCTCCCTAGTGAGACACCTCCTTCCAGGAAACCCTGCTTTTATAGGTTGTGGACATGAAAGGGGCGGAGTCAGTTGCCCTCAGTGAGTGTCTTCTCTAAGCTGTGGGTGGAAAAATAGAAGAGTCAGTGATTGTGCCACTTGGGGGGGACTTCTGACAAGCCTGGAAGGTGACCAGCTGGTTGACACCCCAACATTTCATCTGGCTGATAACTCCATATTTTATATATATAAACATCTACGCGTGGAAGTGTGTCTGTTTGTCTGTCCGGCCCGGAAGTGCGAGGCTACAGCATGAAGCTCAAAGAGTCGGCAAGGCGGCCCCAAGTTAACATGTCGGGAGAAGAAAGAAGTATGAGGCTACAGCATGAAGCTGAAAGAAAGCGACTCCGTTGCCAAAGTGAAACCACTGAGGAAAGACAAACTTAGCCGCTAATACACAAGCGAGGCGAGCACATCGGCAAAACAAAACCTCCGAGAAGAGAGAAACTCGTTTAACCACTAATAGACAAAGGGGGTGAGAACTTCCACAAGACGAAACCGCTGACTCTGCATTTCATTTTTTTTTCTGATTATTTCAATAGTTTCTAGGAGCCTGGGCTTTCTACAGCATGGGCTAACACAGCTAGTATATATATATATATATATTTATATATATATATATATATATATATATATATATATATATATATATATATATATATATATATTCACGGCATTCGTAGTCTGTGTCACAATCTGATTGTATGGGTGGTTACCTATCAGGTAACGCTTGTGGTTGGCCAGCAATCTGCTAACATCCGCCACGGTGCCCTCAGTTTGTGAGGAGCAGATCATAGAATGGTTGAAATAGTTTACTGTTAAATAAATTCAAAGAGTACGCAACACGTGTTTCGCCCTCATTCTGGGCTCATCAGGCGTACACACTCCACTGCACTCCCTCTCGGGAATCGTGTGTGTACGCCTGATGAGCCCAGAATGAGGGCGAAACACGTGTCGCGTACTCTTTGAATTTATTTAACAGTAAACTATTTCAACCATTCTATGATCTGCTCCTCACAAACTGAGGGCACCGTGGCGGATGTTAGCAGATTGCTGGCCAACCACAAGCGTTACCTGATAGGTAACCACCCATACAATCAGATTGTGACACAGACTACGAATGCCGTGAATGTAATTACCCCGATCTACATGCTGTGAAATAAACGAACCACACGCCGTGGTGCAACATTAGGGGCATCACCTCTGGCGCTGACGTCCGAGGTTCGATCCCCGAGAGGGAGTGCAGTGGAGTGTGTACGCCTGATGAGCCCAGAATGAGGGCGAAACACGTGTCGTGTACTCTTTGCATTTATTTGACAGTAAACTATTTCAACCATATATATATATATATATGTACAGTCACACATGTGGGCATGGGAGTCAGTCTAAGTATTTAGCTGGGGGTATGATGCCAGCTCGAGGGTTGGTAAGGTGCACTAACCTCTTTTCTCCTTCCTCTACAGATCAGCAGGAGAGAAACCCAGTCAAACCAGCACCATCTACCTCCCTCCAGTCCAGACCATGCCCTCCTACTGACCTCACTTCCTCAACAGACCCACCTCTCCCTTCACAGCCACTATAAAAACCCTGCACCTCTCTTGCTCAGTTTATCTTTTTGGGACTCAGTCTTTTGCGATTACTCACCATGTGAACGTTGCCTAACAATATACAGGGTGGATCCCCAACTCTTTTTCCTCTCTTTTGTTCTTTAGTTACTATATATATATATACACACTACATAATGAACATTTAGATTCCAAAAGCTCTTTTCCAAAGTTGTTTAAAACTTTCCAGTTCAAACTACAATTGTTTTAAATAATTCTTTTCAGATAGTGTTTTTGCATTTATTCTTAACATCATAGTATACACAGCATTAATTCTTTAATTTGATAAATATAAATTAAGTGGTTTAAGTTGAATTTCCAATGCACAGGTTCAGAAAAGTATTTAAAAATTAAAAGTGGTGCTTAAATCCATCTACTAGGGCAGGGGTGGGCAAAATCATTCCTGGAGGGCCGCAGTGGCCGCGGATTTTTGTTCCAACCCAGTTGCTTAATTAGAAAACAATCCTTGCCAATAATTACATTTCATGGCTTGTTAGTGCTTTAACTCTATGTCAAGTCATTCTCGTATCTTAGATTTTTTTTTCCATTCTAAGGATATCATCCAAATACTTTGCAGTGTAAAACGAATGTGTAATTCTCAATCCTTCACTTTTTTCTCTTCTCTTTCCTTCCAAGTATTTAATTAAACCAAATAGTGCACGATAAATACACACAGGTGTAAAGGATAACAAGCAAAATGGATAACTGCTGGTTTCTTTTGTCATTTGCATCTTATTGCTAATAAGGAGCAATTAAAAACCTAGAATGCAGCTGTTTAAGACTTAAATATGCAATATGGGTTCAAAATGTTAACGAGGGAGATACCTAAAATGAAGCAGAAGTGTTTCTAGAGCAATACGTGCTTCTTATTAAGCAATTGGGTTGGAACAAAAACCTGCAGCCACTGCGGCCCTCCAGGAATGACTTTGCCCACCCCTGTACTAGGGAGTACAGTGTGTTTTATGTGTACAGATGAGACGTAGTGCGCTCACAGGACGCAACAGGATTTGGATTCAATTCAAGTAATGAAAACATCACTCACTGTGTAATGCATAGAACTCTTGGCATCAAAACTTTTTGTAGTACCCCCTACGAAACATGAAACACATAAAGTTTGTTAGAGATATTTTTGCAGACAGCATCATATACAATGTTATCCAGAAATGCACATAAACACTTCTATCATCCCTAAAAAGAGATGCCAGTTATATGAAATAAAATAGCAATTATTTGTTTTTCTGTGTATATTGTGATATAATTCAGAGAAGAACGTCACTGTTTGTACACTTCAATGCAAAGAATTACCATTCAGAGGTTTAATTTATTACTATTCTTCTCACTAGTTGCATTCATTTGCTCCTATCACCAATGCATTCTTTGAAATTCACAGATATCTCACTTCTGTCTTTTTAACCAGAGTCTAAATACTTCACCTTCCTGATGTACTAATGTTTCTACATGCACCTCTCATAAAAGTCGTATTTCAGCCTTTCTTGATATCTTAATGAGACCACCAGTTAATGGTCTCCATTCTTGTTTAAATGTCATTTAGTGTGCTCTTACAGGTATTTCACAGTAATTAGAAAACAAAAGAGAGAAGTCCCACTTCTCACTTCTCTTATCTGTGCTACATTCTCGACTCATACAGAAAGAGGAATTGAGCTTTTCAGTGGCTGCTCCTAAACTCAGAAATGAGTTACTTTTATTTGTCAGAACTGCTTCCATGGTCCTCACTTAAAGACTTGCCTTTTCTCTCTGGATTTTGGAGATCATGTCTGTGTTTTATGATTTGGGTTTTAGACACCTAATTTAGTGCCTCTGTTATTGCAGCATTATTGTATCTTTTTTAATGCTACAGTTTTTATTTTTGTTTTATTCTGTAAAACACTTTGGTGTGAGTGGTTGTTGCTTTAAAACAAGCTTTATAAATAATTTTGTCTTTGTCTTTGACAAGAAAGAAGGAACCAAGGATTTCTGGAAAGAAAGCTACATTTACATCTACACTTAGTGATTACAGATATTACTATAGTTATTTGAATGGAGATTATTTGAGCTGAAAGGTTTCTCATCAGAAGTTTTATACTCTTAAACATGAAATCCAAATTTTTATAAATTAAATTAAGTAAGGTTGACTTAAAAAGGGTTGTAGCATACCAGACATACACGACAAAATGAAATAATCAGCAATACTCCAAATAACACAAGTATTGTGATCCAAGGGCATCTGTCTCCACCTGTTGGAAAGAGAAAAGGCACAAGTGAATTTTATGAGTATAAATACAGCAATACTGATATTAAGACACCCATAACTACTAGTGACATTCGTGAGGAGAAGTTCTGAGGTTTTTCCTTTTTAATTCCGGTCAGGGAAGGTCTGGGCTCAAACTGTGACCTCTGACCCTCACACCCTGGTCATCACCTGTAAGCTGCCCCCAGTATTTCTCACATTCTCTCCGCTGGACCGCATTGTGTTTTCTTCTGAGTCACACCACTCACTTCAGTGCATGTTAAATAACTGCAGTATCTTTTATTTGATTTCGAGTACTTGTAACAATTTTGATTCACTATGTAAGCTTTAATATTTAAACCTTTAAGTACAATGATTTATGGTCTCCCTGGGATCTTTTATGTATCGTAAAAAGAATGTCACTGCAACAGGGGTAGACAATGGAAAAAAAAAATTTAAATAAACTTTAAGATAAAAAGGCTGTTAGACACTGTAAGAGATTTGGCTGAACAGGATGAAGAAAAGGAGACTCTACAATTATGAGATGCAAGAGTTATGCTAATAAAGCTAATATGTTAACACAGCCTTGGCATAATGTGGTCTGTGCTAAAAATGTGACTGTTTCAAAATGCAAGCTTAACTACTGTGTGTTTTGAGCACACCCTTTGTGCAGAAGTAAATTAAATTAGCTTTCAATTCATTAAATTCATTCAAATTAAACTATAGTACAATTCAATATGTCCTGCCCTACAGAAGTGTACCATATTTGTCATTTTTTCCTTTAAATTAATTTCAGTTTAAGTTTCATGTTATTCTCATTTCACATTTTGTGACGTGATTCATATTTAAGAGGATGCTTTGTTGAAGCTGTGATGCCTCTGAATGCACACTAGTTTAGAATGTTGTAGACTCCATCTTTATTTAAAGAGGAGAACTTTGAATGAGCTTATTGCTTTTGCTGAAGAGTTAAAAATGCAAAGATTATGAATTTCAATACTCATAACTCTGATTCTTTTCAAGCCCCTTTAAGAATGTCTGCACAATTTTGTATTTGTCTGCTTTCTACTTTCTGTTTCTAGCTAACGATTCTAACATCCGCCTCCTGTTTTAACTAAGGACACATAGATGAGAAAATGTACTTTTTGGCTATAAGTTATCATTGCCTGGGTTCTTTCAGTATTGTTTATCAGGATCCCCAAACTCATTAGCATTTTATTTATTTAAATGCACTTTTAAAACAAAAAATTCAACAAAGAGATTTTAGGTGTCTCTTCCTCATCCCCACTCGTGCTAAATGCCCCAACTGTGCTGAATCATTCTCTTTCTGATTTTCTTTCATTTTTTTGTGTTTATATTGGATTGGGGATTAAGCGTTTGCCCTTTATCCAGGGAAAAAGGGGATCACAAAACGAGCGCCCAGATCACCTTTTTATGTACATGTATAAACACCGAATTCTAGATTTGTAATACACTTTATATTTAATCAGTTTACCTACCATCTGGGTTTCTTTCAAATATTGGCGAGTACAGAGAGTAGGGAAGATTCTAGGACCAAATGGTTTTAATGTTGGGATATCTTTCAAACATCGTCCACTTCCTTCTCAGGTGGTGAAGTGTAGCAATCGCACCCCTTATAATGCGATTGTTACAAGCATATTTGATGACGAGGGCTCTCCATTGAGTACAATTGAAGGAGAGGTTTTCAATCTCGTCCCATGAGATGTTGAGGACTTTGAGGTCGTTGATGGAGGTTCAACACCAGGTTAATCGCGGTCGTCCTTTGCCGCGTCAACCTTCAGGTGGAACCCATCGAAACACCTTCTTGGGAATACGATTATCTTCCATGCAATAATCACACTGAGGTTTAGCCTCTTACTTCTTCGTAGGATCTCCTCATTGGTAATTTTGAGGTTTTTAGGTTTTTAATAAAAAAAATTAATTTTATCAGCTTAGTTTTTATGTAGTTTTTTTATGTAGTAAAACTAGATTAACAAGAAAACACACACAAGTAGTATTTGACGGTCACACCGGATTGTGGTAGAAAATTTTTCATATTCATAATTATCATACAGACACATTGATTTCTTACCCTGATTAATGATTTTGACAGGCTGAGTGATGTTCATGTCAAACCCTTCCACTTCTGCCTTACAGAAGAGTTCATCAAACTCATCCATCTTCTTCTCTCCTGTTATGATGTTCACACAGTCCCATGTGCTCATGCATGTGTATTGTTTGATAGATTTATTTTTATTTATCCAGCTGATAACAGCATTGCTGAAGCAACCTTCCAGCTTGCACACAATATTATGCTTTCCTCCTCTGGTCACAGTTTGAGGGGACACCGTCATGACTGGTTCTGCAAGAGAAGAAAGTGGATAAAAGTCTGACCAAAGTGAATCTTGTTTGAGAGGAACTCAGTCATAGTCCCACTCTGGTCTGGCATACATGGACACCCACAATAATAGTTGATTATTACAGGGGCAACAAGGTGGTCCTTCTGCCACATACAACTCCAGTGTGCTGTGTTAAAATATTGGCCAGGTCACTGTATGTGTGTGTGTGTATGTGGAGTGTTTGCATCATTTTGTTGTGTCTCAGTGCAGTTTAGATGAATTGAAAGTGTAAATTGGATGTGTGCATGTGGAGACCAGTTATGATGAGATGGGTCCAGCTGCAGACCTCCACAGCTTAACGATTATGTAGCTCTGCTGGACAGCCAATTGGTTTGCAAATTTCTGTCACCTGGTTTACTCGACTTGAGTCAAATAACCCTCGCCCAACCCTAATCTTAACCATAGCGTAACTAGGTGTCATCAATGATGTACTGTATAATGTAAAATGACAACCTCCTAAACAGAGTAGAGTCTGTTGGTTATAATGGGGATTAAAAATTGTGTTTTTTTACAGTTTGTTAAATGCAACTCTTAATATTTAATTTCTGTGTTTTTCTTATAAGATTATTTAGATAAGACAAGTGAATAAACTGAGAATAACACTGTATTTAAACAAAATTTTGACAGATAGGTGCCTTTTGACGATAAGGTTTGGTCAGCATGACAATGACTTAAAGTAATGACAATGTGTATTTCAAGAGCCAAGCCATTCTGGGAAGTATACTAATAAGATGGATAGGAGATATGCCAATGTAGAAGCAAATACTAAAAAGAGTGTTGCTATTGTATCTATGTATATGTTTATTTTGAGATAAACGTATCAGATATGCTTGTAAAAAGATATGAAATAGGGGGCTTGGGACTTTTTAGTCAACATGTTTCTCATAGTCAGCTAAAAAGAACTTGACTGACAAGTAACCAGAACGGGTGAAATGATCAGTTTTGTGATTTAGGCTGATGTAACTACTGTATAAACTTGTGTATAAATAAAGGTCTTGAAACCTGAAACATCGATCATAAAATCAGACCCTGACTTATACGCCCGTTAAAAAATGCGACACTTTATTATTTTTTTTACATCTTCTTGCCTTCTCCAATCTCGCATCAGTTTCACAGACGCATAGAATTTTGTTGCAGCAGCGCAGTTACCAATTTCTTTCACCACTTTAATGATGGTTATTTTAAAACCGGCTTCATATTTTCTTCTGATCGAATGCTCCATCATAGATAAGGGATACTCTTACGATAAAGGTGTATGAGGGTCTGAGACACAAAAAACACAAATCAATGCAAACATCTCTTCTGAATAGTTTGGGTATTACTGTGTGATTACATAGGCACAATACATAGAAAAAAAAGCAGTCTGCTCCATGGTTACTCTATCAAGTGGGCTTTAGCATATCGTAATCTCTTTTTCCAGACTTATACGACCGACATTATAAAATACAGGAAATTATACGGTAAAATCAAGCCATGACTTATCCACGGGAAAACTTAAATGGTAAATATTGTATAGTTATATCTACCAAGGCACTGTGTATAAAAAAGGATTTTGAGAGTACTTGTTGACACACTGTTTTAATGTGAGGAGATGACACACAACATTTGATATGAGAGGTTTGAATTACAGTGTTTAGCATGAGATAAAGAAAAAGGCAGTAGGAGGTACACTCCTCAAAGTGCTGGGTCATTAATGGCACTTTGTGGTTCCTCATAGAACTATTGTTTGACAAAGTACTATTTCATTCTGGGATGAGTTCTCTGCATATGCAGCTGGTTTGTTATGCTTTCAAAAACTTCCAAATATGTAGAAAAAAGCTGAAGTCTTTAATGTATGGTGGGCTACCTAGCAGGACCCTAATAGAGTAATAACACCTGGACTTAGCCTGTGTTACTGTTTGGATGCACCAAAAGTCCTTTCAAAATTATGACCTATTAATATTTTACAAATCTGTTACCAACTGTTCATGGTTATTTGCTGTACTGAGCCTGTTGTGGATCTAAGCAAATATTTATTTATTTATTTTCTGGAACCTACATGTAGATGGGTCTTTTTTTTAAACCAAATATGGTGCCCCTATGGCATCGCTCAGAAGATCCACTCTGGCACCTTGATTTTTAAGACTGTATGTGAACGTGAGACAGTGTTGAAAATGCAATGACGCATCATGTTGTCAGGGGATGAAAGAATGGCATAATAATAAAAAATTAAAATGGGTCTCCAGGGAGGAGAAGAAAAAAGACTGTTTAATGGTGTGTACTTCTAAAGAATACCTTAGCTGGATTAAGGAGAAAGAACTCTCAATGTACACAGACATCTCTTTTGGTTTTACTGATGTGAAGCTTGCTCTATGAACAGTGAATTTAATCATTCAAGTTGTATGTTTTCTTCTATTTTATCTCCTAGTGTTTGATATGCCTAACTTCGCTGCAAATAAAATTAGCAATGAATGGAATAAAGTTTTGAAATTATCACACTAAACTTGCCTTGTTTACTGACAACAGTGTTAATATAGCAAGCTGTGTTCTTTTGGGTTAAACCCTTTTAGAGTTAGCAACACAGGAGCTGAAGGATGTAGGTCCCCCGGGAGGAGTTGGTTCTCCTGTCCTCTGTTAGAGTATTTTTGCCAATGTTTCAATGATAGCCAGTCCCTACTAGACATTTCTTGTTAAGCAGCATCACAAAGGTAATGATATGGAACAGGCTGTGTTCTCAAACTGAGCAGAGCATCTGTGTGACTCTTGGTCTTTGCTAAGATATTCTGAGATTCACCCCTTGCAGTGGGGGACACTGAGGCCAAAGTATCTTCAGTCATTGTTAAGGTATTTCAGAGGTTTGCTGTTGAATCCTTCAGAGAGGGTAGCCAGCCTTTAATAAGGATTTCAGAGATAGGTACTGTGTGGTGTACATGTAAAACAAGGCTAATAGTTTAGACATTTACAGGATTTACTTGTTCACTAACAAGAGCCTTTAGAGGTCAAAGTGCCTTTAATGGACTTTTTCAGGATAAAACACCAATGTCTCCTGTAGAGTTAATACATGCCATGCACCCGATGAGGATGGGATAGGCCACGCTCCTCCTCAGCACAAGCAAGTTGGCAAAATGAATACATGATATTCTGAGTTTTTGCTCAGATTAGTTGTAAGGAGGTACATATTCAAACAGATGATCCAGATTGTTTAAATAGGTTCTATTCAGTTTCATAAGGGCCACAAAAATAACGAGCCTCCCATGATGGCCACAACGTTCAATTGTACCAGCCATTCTTGCTTAACTAAACATGGACAAACAATTAAAATCACTTACTGCAGACCTGCAATGGGACTACAATTGGCTTTCCTCCCTGAGATTCGTGGGTCACCCGACAGGACAACGTATCATTGACAACCATCCCAAATGATGTGTAAATGTGGTGTCTCACTGTTCTGTAGCTACCGTCTTGAATCTGGTACAACTGCAAAGGTATCTGGTTAGGGAGGGGTCTTGAACCTGACCACCATTCCACAGAGATGTTTCCAGGGGGGTAGAAGCCCACTGCATGACATTCCAGGGCGACTGGCCTGTCAAAACCAATTACCTTTGGATTTAGGAAGACCTGTGGAGCAGCTGGAAAATAACAAATGTTAGTGAAATTTTAACAGCAATTTTACCATCCTGGGCTTCATAATAATATAGCTGAATGCAATTTAAAACTAAACACAAGTGCAGATCTACACACATGGTAAAACTTAATAAAGGAAACCAAACTGCTGCAGGAAATGAAATTTGGTGGAAATCACATAAATCAAAAATGTTTGCAGACATAAGTACAAACTGACCCTCCAGCTTGTCGCAGTGTAGATCAAGAATACACAGAAAAGGCTATGCTGTATTCTGCACATAGCATGTGAAACGAAGATACATATTCCTGCTCTTGAATCAGAAAGTAATAATAACTGTTGATGAGGCCATGTCCTCCAGCTAGGAGAAACCAGAGGAGTAAGTGATATTGTTGTGGAGAAATCTTCAGAAAAAAAGCGAGCAGAGTCTTCAGAAAGACAGTCAGAATTTAGACTTTATTGCAGAGCATAAGAAACAATTGCAGAGCACATAAAGCTGTCTAAGATCATGGAGTGGGCTTGGTGGATTGGGTGCAGTTCATTTTTATTTCAGTTCTAATCACAAAATATTCCAGTTTCGTACTTGTTATCTTCAAAATAATGACCTTATGCTGTTCCTGTTTTCATAACAATTACCTCGCCTTGTAAACTTCTTTTCCCTAATAATAATCAGTCTTTTCATATCAATCATTAGGACTCGAAGGTCGAAATTTGCTGCCTGCCCCGGAGATGACCATCATCTGATCATGCTTTACATTCTGCACATTCTCACATTCCCAATCTTGAGCTAATAAAAATTGGCTATTTTTTAATTAATCAGTCATCAATTGGAACCAGGATGACCCACATATGAGAAAATGATCTACTAAATTAATAATTGCTTGTTGCACCAGCATCCAGTACGACTAAAATCACAGGCAGCTGTGCAGGTAAGCGCAACATGCAGCTTCGCTGATAAGGGCTAAGCTGCTGGAGCTGAATGCAGACAACTGTTTTGATTATGAACTCTTAAACTTCTGTATAGTTCAATCTTAGCTAACACAATGCAGCCTGCTTTTAACTCGATCACCTAGAATAATCATAAGCCTTAATACATAAAATTAAATGCAATTTTAAAATGTTTATATGTTTAAAGTGTTTATGTGCTGGCGTGCAAGTTTACTTTGTTTTCTTTAAGTTTAAGAACCTTGAAAGTTTGCTGAACTTGTTTAGACTTTGGTGAGTCAAAAGGCCCGGCAGAGCCGCCATGTCCCAAAACAAACATTTATTCACTCAGTTCCTTCAAAAAAACAGTATCCTTGTGTATCCAGCAGGGGACATTATTTCACTTGGAATGAGTTCTTTTGTAATTGCAGCATGTTACATAAAACGAAACTATATAGATACTGTATAATATAAAAAGGTGATACTCCTCCCTAGTGATATGGTTGTAAGAAATCATGCAAGACAAATAACCTAGCTTTGTTTAATGTCAGCGTATGCTGCATAACAGACGAAGGAAGCCATGACAAGAACCCAGTTTGGAAGTGGGGGCCCGATGTGCAGAGTCTGCCATTTTCATGGTTGCAGTGGAAGGATTTTTAGGATCGGATGGCGTTATCCCCAATCCATCTGTCGGCTTCAAAGGTGTGCCAGGCAATGTTCCAAGGCTTTATACTCTTTTCTTCATGTGAATCATGCAATTCCAAACAAGGCAAAAGAGGATACCATTTCATGCTGACTTTGACAGACAAAAAAAGTATACAAGTCTTCAGTCTGACTGCCCGTTTCCCAGTTGTGTCTGTCTGTCTTGTCTTCTATTATAATGCTTGCCTAGCTAAATATCGCACTGTGTCATCTGTGTATGTGAGTAGAAAAAGGCAGATTTATGAGATATATATGCAAAGAGTACAGTGACATATTAAACTTATGCTTATTACACCTTGGTCCATAAAAAATAAAGCAAGTGAAAAACCAGCAGGCTACTTTAAAAACAAAAGCAGCAGCCTGTAAATTAATAATGCCTGTCTAAGCCACTTAAAAAAGATGTCAAGCAACTCCTTTTAATAGTCAATAGTTCTAAAACCAATGACAAGGCATATTGTTCCTTGATCTAATCCTTAACAATATCCAGAGGCAAAAATGAAAACAGAGCAATAGCAGAGACAGACAGAGCTACATATATATATATATATATATATATATATATATATATATATATATATATATATATATATATATATATATATGTATATGAGGCCAATACTAATAGTACCCTTCTAATATTTAAAAGATAATCACAATTTGCAACCAAATAAGCTCAAACTGAAAAACGCAATTGGCATCCACCATTCTTTAGCCCATATTCCATACAGCAAATACAGTCACTTTTGTTTCTTCACTAAGGCACCCAATGATATATTACCAATTAGCATGAAAGCTTCAATTCATTTCAAAGAAAATAGGTTTTCTATCTGGTTAATGTTAAGTAGGACAGAGGATTATGACATCTTTTCTTACCTGTAACTTTAAGTGACACCTTCACTGTTCCCAAGTTTGGAACTTCATATACCTCACACTCATAGTCACCTTTATCATTAAGGCTGACATTCCTGAGGATCAAGGAAGCATTGCCCATCTGCAGTTCACTTCCTAACATTTCTGCTCTGCTGGAGGCTTTCACTTCTCCATTCATGTATTGTGCAATTATCACTCCATTAGCTTTCCAGGTGATAATAACATACTTCAGTTCATTTTTACTATTTGCCAGGCTGAAGACGCAGGGCAGAAGAACGTCTGAGTGAAGAGATGCACTGATCTCAGGTTGCCGTGTAGAGGTGTGAAATATGGCCATTGAACCTTAAAAGAGACATGAAAATAGTTATAAATATGACCAGGGCAGTATATCAATGAGGTGAATAGATGCACAGCTTCAGAGTGCAGTTTCCACATTCTTCTTGCACTGTCCTTTCCTCCCACATACCTGCTATGTCACTATTAGCATGAAGGGTGAATCTAAAATGGTTTGATATGAGTGAGAGTGGCTGTGTGAAACATGTTTATTGATACAGAGAGGTCACACCTAGTGGTGACTTCCAGTCTTGAATCTGCTGATGACAGGAGAGGATCTTGACGATATGAATATAACATTCTGAGTTTACCAAATATTATCTCTTGACCAGACACATAGGATGAGGCCTCTATGAAATCATTTATGGCAACACAAAACAGAAAATCAGGGGAAGACTCCAAAAAGACCCATAAAAAAAAAGGCAAGAGTCCTTACTGCCCTACCCCAATGTAGGTCTCACGTGGGAAGACCTGACACCTGGCAAATGTGAGGCTTCAGGTATGATCAGGCCTCAAAAATGGGGAACAAGATTTGAAATTTCAAAAATAAAATCCCAAAACATCAAAATATGCTTCACAAGAAACTCCAGCTTGTATAGAGAGAAGTCCCATAAGAAATCACTGTTTCTTCATAAAAAGAACAGAAAAATGCAATAAAATGTTCAAAAGAACAAAAAGGAATTGCCTAAAAGGTAACGTAAGGTAAACCAGTCCCAGAACACAATCCAGAAGAAAAAGATAAACAATAATAACAAAAAATGCAAAAATTAACCTAAAGAACCCCTAAAACCGATGTTACATTACGTGACCACTAGTCATGGGGCATGACATGCCAGCTGCAGTGACCGATCTTGTCATTGGATCACGTCAATTTAAATGACTGAAAACTGCTACCCTGAGACTCAGCCTCGTGTTTTGGGGTGCAAGACAAGGATTTATAGCGTGACCCCGATCTTTTAGGATTTGCTTCTATGGCGCTTCACTGAAGCTCTGTGAGCCTGCTGTTGCCCTGCCCTGGCAATGGAGAAACAATCTTACATAGACGTGGCAATTGCACTTCAGGGCCCACTTCGGCGTGTCACCCCGTTGAGTGGGGAGGTGGGGGGGAGATCCCAAAAGAGTTCAGAAACCTCACAATATGAAGAAGAAGAAAAGGACGATTTGGCTTCTGATTGATAACTGTGCTGCCCACAACAGGCTTCCACATTTGCATAATGTTTGTGTTTAATTCCTCCCACCCAATGCACAGCAGTGCTTCAGCCATTGGATTTGGGCATCGTTCGCACCCTGAAAGTGTATTAACACAAGGAAATGCTGAGAAAAATTTTCATCAGCGTAACTTGTAGACAGGAGGATATTAAAATTAACGTGAAAGAAGCTATTGAAATGATGCAGACGTCTGGACGCACGTTAAAGAAAGCACCATAGTGACAAGTACAGAATCTCATTACTACTAAATTTTGATTACAATGAAATATTTTTTAGGTCCCTGGCAGTTCGTTGTAATGGAATTTTACCTATAGCTCAAAGTGCTTTACAAGACAAGGAACGAAAACAGAAAAATATAAAAATATGATTAGGCAATGCTAAGTAACAAAGAATAAAGTAAGGTCAGAAAGACAGAAAAAAAAATCCAGAGAACTGGAGAAAAAAAAACAAAATCTGCAGGGGTTCCGAGGCCACGAGACCACCCAGCCCTCTCTACCTAAACTAAACGGCTAATTGGCAAAATCAATCCTGTTTGATTTTATCAAAGGGAGTTGTTGACTAGTTGGAGTGAGTCACTGGGTATGTCACATTGGGAAAACTGGTTGACCAAATTGTACTGTCGATTGCTTCCAGCTCACTAAGACTATTAAATAAAGGCTATGACTGAACATCAGAGGAAATGTCATCAAATGTGATGTGGCCTTTAGGGAACCACTTTTACCAGCCTGCCTTTAAAGGCTGAGGATGGTCCCTTAGCAATGATGCAAGGGGTGGTCCTGCCCCTTGGAGTTCCAAACCAAATACAAGGAACATAATATCACATAAATGAACAATCAGAGCAAAATTGACAAAAAATACCTCATTAGAATAAACAACAAATAATTCACAAATAACAACAACAATAAAACAGAAAATAAACTAAAACCTCTAAACATCATCACCCTGAACTAGGTAGGGGGCCATCAACCTTATTGTACCATACTGGTTTCCGACAACTGAAGCTCTTGCTCAATTAGGGCCCGCTCCATGACTCATCACCAGTTGTTGAGAGTTTTAACAAAGCTAACTCACCACAGAAATGAAAATCATTATAGGCCCAGATGTTTAGAGGAAGAGTGGACCCCATCATCGCTACCTTCACCTTTCCTTACCTTATTAAAACCAGACCACCTCTAAGACTACCACCACTGACTTTAGACACTTAAACAAGAAACACTAGAGCCCATAGAGAAGGTGTGCTCTGACTGCTATGGTGTGTTTTAATTTATTTTAGGTTAACTTATTTTTACATGTATAGAAAACAATGAAATTCCCACTTGCATGCCTAATCATCATTCAGGTACTGTGATGCGTAAATATAATTTATGTGCATGTCATTTTTAAACCTCTGGTTATTCCTTCTGTAACTTCTCTGATAATATTATAAAAAACAAACTAACAAAAAAAAATCACAAAGTTAATAAAAGGCAAGACAAGGCAAAATTATTTAGCACATACCTGGTATTATGAGTGTAAACACAATCAATTTCCACATACTAACGTTGGTAATGTAACCGTTGTATGTTTTAACAAAACAAACATGGAGAGCTGCAAGAGTCTGGTGTTACAGAAAATGAACAGCACCTCATAGTTTCCTTTCTGATATTCATGTGACACTTCTTTTTTGATTAATCTCAGTTCCTCATGCACTTTCAGCACATAATACAGCATACATCATACATACAACAGGAAATCAACCAAGCCTGAAAAACTGTACTGCCCCAGTATAACCGCTACAAAAGGAGGTGGTTACCCAGGAGCCCTGTGTGAGAATTAAAACTTCCAGTCTGATGTCAATATAAACAGCTTTTAAAGTTCCAACTAGAATGGAGACTTTGAAGGTGTTTGAGTTTGAACTGCAGATCACATGCATGGGGACTCCACCTCCCCATGAACTGTTAATGTCAGTGACTTTAAAACTGGAAACATCCAGAGCTTATTATTATTTAGTATGGCAAGTATCTGTAAAGTTCTGATAGCAGCTTGAACAAAATCAACAACAACAACATTTATTTCTAAAGCATATTTTCATACAAATAATGTAGCTCAGAGTGCTTTACATGATGAAGAAAACAGAAAAAAAGTCAAAGTAAGAATTAAAATAAGACAACACTAATTAACATAGAATAAGTGTAAGTTCCGATGGCCAGGAAGGACAGAAAAAACAAAAAAACTCCAGATGGCTGGAGAAAAAAAATAAAATCTGCAGGGGTTCCAGACCATGAGACCGCCCAGCCCCCTCTGGGCATTCTACCTAATATAAATTAATAGTCCTCTTTGTATTTAGGGTTCTCATGTAAGGACTTGATGATGATTGTGAATTTCCCATCGGGATTAATAAAGTATCTATCTATCTATCTATCTATCTATGATGGTCATGTAGACTTCTGGCTTTTAATCCATCAATGTAGGAACATCATGGCGCTTTGATTAGGTGGTGGTGGCGCAGGTATCCTAAAATGTATCCTAAAAAGGCTTGTGGTGGATCAAAAGCTTTCTCAGACATGTCAGGTCAGGCTGGGGAGCCTGCACTGGTACAGCGTGTTGCCGCACCATTCAAAATGACGAAACAGCCCAGGATCCTGGTTGGCAACCACCTTGGCAGCCATGAGGTCCATTTCTACCCTCCAGAAATGACCATCTATCTGCCACAGCCAAGTACTACGGGGGCGTCCCCTTGACTTGGTCCAGCCGCTGAAGCCGGCTCATCCTTGGGTAACCGCGCCACATTGCCATGGTACTGTCACAGACAGAAGCTTCCAATTCAAGTGATGTGAAAATGGCATCAATTAATGTGTGTTAGAGTCAGTGGGTCTATGACTAACTGAAGTTCAATTTACCTAAACATGACATTTTTAGAAGTATACCCAACAGAATAGTACCCACTAATTACAAAAAGAAAAATAACTTAATACAAAATGTACAATACTAACATAAAATCACTATCAATTTTACCATATAAAATGAGAATAGCAACTAAACTACAGTAAGTTCCCCATCTAAATTATCGATATTAGTTAAAACCCAGTGTGTAATTAAAATTATATACAGTAAATAACTGAGAACTTGGAAAGAAGCTGATTTACGGTGTAACGGCAATATCAAAGGTGTCAAATATCTTAAAGGTTTTAATTGCAGTCTGAAGATATACAGAAGCAAAAGTGGCTGGATAAACCGTAATGCGTGCTCAGTTGGTTATACATTTTGCCACTAAGAAAACTGCAAGCCTGCCCTGCCCTTGTTACTTGTGGCACAAGCACTTTTTTGTTCACCGTAGAAACTGTATACAACAGCACAGTCCTTTTTGCATACCCAGCAGTCCAGGGGCCTCATGCATTTTGCCGTGCGTAGAATTCACACTAAAACATGGTGTAAGGACAAAAGCGGAAATATGCGTATGCACAAAAAAATCCAAATGCATAAATCTGTGTGTTCGCCAACTTTCACGTTCTTTTGCTCCATAAATCATGGTCAGCATGAAAAATAACGCATGTGCATGCGCCTGCTGCCACTCCCCAAACTCCTCCCAGAATTACACCTCTTTGAATATCCATCCAACCATTTCCCAACCAGCTGAAGCCGAACACAGGGTCACGGGGGTCTGCTGGAGCCAATCCCAGCCAACACAGGGCACAAGGCAGGGAACCAATCCCGGGCAGGGTGCCAACCCACCGCAGGACACACACAAACACACCCACACACCAAGCACACACTAGGGCCAATTTAGAATCACCAATCCACCTAACCTGCATGTCTTTGGACTGTGGGAGGAAACCGGAGCGCCCGGAGGAAACCCACGCAGACACATATTCAACATCTTTGAATATGCAAATCAATATAAATAGCCCTTAAGCTCAGCATTCTGTGAAAAGGCAATGGCAAAAGTACAGGGGAAAATAGAAGAATTTCAGAGAATACCAAGTGGAGGCAAAGTAAAACGTACTATTTGTTGGCTTAAACAGTGATATAAACAACAAAAGGAAGTTGATTGAGTAACATAGAGTGTCATATGAAAGCTTATTAGGGTACAGAGAAAAGAAAAAAAATAGGGACACAGTGAGAAAAAAAGCTTGAAATATCAACTTTAATCTCGAAATTTCCACTTTATTCACGTAGCTTATTTTGTCATTATCATCATAAAACTTATCTTTAAATCGTTTCATTTACTAATTTCTCAAATACCATCATAACTAAAGCAGCATGTTAAATGCTTTGTTTTGTACATGTTCTTCTATATGCTCTATGTGTGTGAATCACTATGTACTTCTTAAACGGGCTTTCTCTTCCTCCGACCGGACACAGAATCCATTACATTCTTGATATTACAGCACTCTGAATAATTTAAATACTGAGATGCATACTTGATATCATTTTCATGATGATAGGAGTTAAAGCATGTTATTAAACATGGGAACACGGTGGCGCAGTGATAGTGACGAACTGGCGCCCTGTCCAGAGATTTTTCCTGCCTCTCACAAGATGCTTGCTGCTCCATGCACGACCTTTGATGAAATAATTTATTGCAGCAGTACTGTCTCTTTCAAACATACTAACCCCCAATTCGTGACCTTCCTTTTCTTTCTCCAAGTAACTGCCACACAATCAGCTCAGTAATAGATGTTAAGTAATCTGTAAGCTTAGTACGCCGATTCTTCAAAACTTTAAGGAACACAGAAATATCTTCATAGTACATGTTTAATTATTCCATCCATCTGTCCTTTCAGTGTCGTGCCAGTCCCAGCAAGAATACAGCACGAGGCAGGAACAATCCCAGAACTAGCTAGCGGTGTGCCAGCGTGTCCTCACTTGTTTAATTATTAACAATATAGATTATTTAAATTATGTTAACAATTTATCTGTGTAATGTAATAAACATATTTTGCTGTATTTCATCTTAAAAATGGTATCGTCATCATATGTAAATATGTTCTTTATAAAGTGACTCAGGTTGTGCAATATTATAACTGTATCGCAAGTTTACAGTGAGGTAATTGTACTACTAAGTACAAACAGTTCTACAAGGAGCACTTGATGGACTGATTGAGTGCGTTTATAGTTTTAGGGATGAAACTGTTTCTGAACCGTGAGGTCCCTACAGGAAAGGCTCTGAAGCGTTTGCCGTATAGGAGAAGTTCAAATAGACAGCATGGATGAGGCAGCTTGTGCTTGATGCTGTATATTGATAATTCTCTATCTGATCATCTGCTGTAGAGCTGTGATTCCACAATCAGATACAGTGATATAAATACTCCGAGTGGTGCAGTGAGAGTAATACGGCAAAAGATGATTTGCTGTGGTAACCTCTAATGGGAGCAGCTGAAAGTAAAAGAAGGTGCAATGAGAGTAACAACGCTTAAAGCAGCAATGGTTTCTGGAATAGTTTGGCCATTCCATGGACCATTATATTGTTACAGATTAATTACAATCAGATGCCTTAAACTAATAAACAATATGCGGTTAATTTCAGTATATATGATAAAGCCGCGTCGTTAGGAATGTGGATCTAAAGAAGAAAGGGAAACCACACTGGAACAAATGCATTGCTTTGACACTGGGTGCCGCCAGTTTGCAAAATCGAGGGGAGAACTTGCGTACGCCAGGGTTTTAGCTAGCGTGAAAATGTGCATGGCTTTATGCCAAGTTTAAGTTTTATACATTGCAATTTGAACGTGGAAATGGGCTTACACAACATTTTTCTGAGTATGCACCATTTATACATGAGGCCCCAGATCATCTGCCTGCTCTTCAATTACAGTTCCCTTTTTAAACCCATTATGTGTTCATATCACTTAGGGGAGCTGCGTCTTTCCTGTGTAATACATTAGTTCAGACACCTTTTAGCTGCAGGTTGATAATGCTGGTCTTGTACAATAATAATCTGCAAATAATATTAGTTCAGTAAATTCTGTCTTCTATATTCTTATCACTGCTTATATAATTGCTTTCCTCTTCATAAGAAGTGACTTTTTTTTTGTTTGTTTTTATGGCTAACTTACCCAGAGCAGCAGGAGAAGGTACTGTTGTATGTTTCTGTATCAGGGATCCGAGTAGCTGACAGGTGAAAAAAAGAGAAAAATATACAAAATGTACAAGTTGCTGTAACTGTTGTCAATGTGAAATTGAAACAGAATCCTAATTTGTAGTTGAAGTCATGCAGAATGTTTTTTTTGTTTTAAGGTAGACAGATTTACAATTTTACCAATACTTTTCAAAGGAGATTTTCCAAGTTCAATACTTTGTACAGCACGATCTGCTCATTTATCTTTAAAAAAATTAAACTGTCTCAACAGATGTCAACAAAATCAATCCATAGGGTTGCTTAGTTATTGTATGCAGACAGACAGGATGACAGACAGACAGAATTGGCTACTACAATAGGTGTTCTTTGCATTATATGCGATTGCACCTGAAAACAGTAGCTTGGTCAAAGGTTCAGTTGATACAAACAGAAAACAGAGTGAAAAAGGAACTGCAACAGTTGATAAGCTTTATTTTTTTAGAATATCTAAAAAAACATAGTTTTCATCAAATGTGGATATTCACAATTTATTGCATTAACTCTTCAAGAACGCAAACTGGAAGGTGGACAATGGACATGAATTCTGCTGCTGAGATGGGGGAAATTAAATACTGGATACATTAAATAATCATCCAGTTATGGTTTTCAATACCATAGATGAAAACTACAGAGAACTGACTAAGCCTCTAAGAAAATAGAAGATTAAAAAGATGTTGTGTGACTTTTTTTATTTAGCATCTTCCTGTAATAGCATTACTGCAAGTTAGTGGTATGGACATTTTAACAATGGTACTAATGACACTGGACAACAGTTCTTCGGCAGGAATTGGATAACATCTTCCAAGACAGATTCAAAGGCCCATTGGTTCCGTGCACCAGTCGTGTCAAGCTGTGGTAGCTGCAAGACTGGGTTATACAAGATACCATGGGACAGCAAGATGACTGCTGTTGACATTTTGGTAGTTTCCTTTTCTTTTTCATTTTTCTTTTTATTCTCATTTGTTCATTACTATTTCAGAAATAAATGTCCACATTTCTTTATAATAATATAATAAACAATCAGTTGTAGTAAAACCATCCATCCATCCTCTTCCACTTATCCGAGACTGGGTCGTGTGGGAAGCAGCTTGAGCAGAGATGCCCAGACTTCCCTCTTCCCAGCCATTTCTTCTAGCTCTTCCTGGGGGAATCCCGAGGTGTTCCTAGGCCAGCCAAGAGACATAGCCCATCCAGCGTGTCCTGGGTCTTCCCCGGGTCTTTTTCCTGGTTAGATGTGCCTGGAATACCTCACCAGGGAGGTGTCCAGGAGGCATCCTGATCAGATGCCCGAGCCACCTCATCTGACTCCTCTCGCTGTGGAGGAGCAGTGGCTTTACTCTGAGCCCCTCCCAGATGACTGAGCTTCTCACCCTATCTTTAAGGGAGAGCCCAGACACCCTGCAGAGGAAACTCATTTCAGCCACTTGTATTCGCGATGTCGTTCTTTCGGTCACTACCCATAGCTCATGACCATAGGTGAGGGTAGGAGCGTAGATCGACTGGTAAATTGAGAGCTTTGCCTTATGACTCAGCTCCTTTTTCACCACGACAGACTGATGCAGAGCCCATATCATGGTGGACGCCGCACCAATTCGCCTGTCGCTCTCCCGCTCCATTCTTCCCATTCTTCTCTGGAGCCAGGCCTGGAGGTGGGGCTCGATAGCGAGCGCCTGGCGGCCGAACCTGCCCTCATGGGGCTCGGCCAGGCACAGCCTGAAGAAGCAACATGGGTCCCCCTTCCCATGGGCTCACCACCGGTAGGAGGGGCCAAGGAGGTTGGGTGCAGTGTGAGTTGGGTGGTGGCCGAAGGTGGGGACCTTGGCAGTCCGATCCTTGGCTACAGAAGCTGGCTCTTGGAATGTGGAATGTAACAAAACCAGCAGTAAGAATAAGTAGAAAAATATGGGCTGCAAACCAAGTTAGTTGTTTATTTATTGACAAGGTGAACCAATTAGGTTCTTTAAGTAAACTACTCACAGTCACAGCCATGACTTCTGTTTCTGTCTGTTTCAGAATTTTTCAAAGAAGGGGATCTTAATCTGGATCCCGGTCTGTTTCTCCCCTTTTATCTTCTTATTTCTCTCTGACGGAGTCTGTTACTACTCCCTCATCAGACTCTTTCTGGATATTTGGGAAAACCTATTATTTATACACTACCATACCCTTACAAGTCCACGAAGCCAACAACATATGTGGCAGGATGAAAAGACAAAAGAAACCCTTCATGCGTATATTTTGCAGCACCATTTCCTCTAGCTAAATCACTAAAATTACACTAACACGCATTTATATAATTACCTGCACATTGCATCAAGAATTATTACAAGAACAAGAAAATACTAACACATAACTCCAGTTCTTAAATCCTTATACTGATTCCCGGTAAACTTTAGAGCAGATTTCAAAATCCTCCTTTTAATGTATAAAGCCTTAAATGGCCAAGGTCCGGCTTATTTGTCTGAATTCATCATTACTGACAAACCAGTGCACACATTAAGATCTCAAGATTCCGGCCTGCTTATGATTCCAGTGATTAATAAAATAACAGTGGGAGGTTGAACTTTTAGTTACAGGGCCCATAAACTGTGGAATGGTCTGCCTGCTACTATAACAGATGCTCCTTCAGTCTCAGCTTTCAAATCCCAGCTGAATACTCACAACTTCAGTTTAGCACACCCTGCCTAGAGCTGCTTATGAACTGTACAGACTGCATCTCTGTTGTTAGTCATTAGCACTAAAACATAAGTAATATAGAATTTGTTACTAACCCTCATCTATTCTGCTTCTCTTCTTGGTACTCAACTGTGGCACTTGATGCCACTGCCCTGCCCTATTGGCAAGCTGTTTGCCTGCCAGGAAAAGTAATCTCCGATAAAAGAGCACTGGAATCATCAGGTAGAAGAGTCTTTTAATCAGCACTGACTCCGCTGTCGAACAGCCAGTAGAAGGAAGGCAGCTTGTTGACCGAGGTATCACGGACACTGAACAAATCTGAAATGTGTTATGGGATATCATCTACTCTTACATTTTGCTATGCACTTGTAATATTACTATTGTATTATTGCATTGTATTGAGGATTACTTGTATTGTGTTCTGTGTATTGTATTGTATCCCCCCCCCCCCTTTTTTTGACACCAACTGCATGCCCAGCCTACCTGGAAAGGGGTCTCTCTTCAAATTGCCATTCCTGTCATATCTTCCATTTTTTTTCCCTACAAGGGATTTTTGGGGAGGTTTTTTCTACTCTAATAAGAGAGTTAAGGCTGAGGGGCTGTCAGACGACAGGGCCTATTAAAGCCCATTGTGGCACATTGGGCTATACAAAAATAAATTGCATTGCAAGTGAAAAAGCAGTAAAATGAAGGTAAATCATAAAAGATTCAAAACACATTCTAAAAAATGTTTGCACATATTTTTTTTCATTGTTTGCTCACAGTACATTTACATTTAATTTCTACGGTCCCAATTCCCGTTTACAAATCCATAGTTGCAGTGTGCTGCAATTCTGACTTTGGAGAGTCTCCTGAGACGCGCTGACACAGTCGCCTTGTGTTGTGACGTCCAAACTCCACCTGGAAAACAATGACAGGCTCCATTACTGGTTATAACCTAAGGCCTGGTCATCACAGTGAAGTATCATGGAGACTCATTTGATTATGTGTCTTTAAACAATAAACTCTAGCCCAGATTGTCTTTACAATGTCTATAAATGTAAAAAATTGTAGTAGCAATATAATATAGCCATAAAATACCATTTAAATGTAACAGTTGGAGCCTAACATGTCTATAAGAGAGGAAAAAAGACACCTGGAATTTAATAAAAAGTTCACATTAAGTAAGTATTCTGGGGTATTTCAGTTTCGCTGATGTGCAGGTTAAGTTTTTTGACTCTCTATAAAAGTGTGACCTTCACTGCTCTGGCCCTTCATCCCTGGCTGGCTCCTCCTAATGAGTAACACTGCCATGCTAATTTCTGATATCTCAATAATACTGCATCTGTATTTGTGAAAGAATTAATCTATTGTGACCCCTCCCCTCGATCACCCCGGCAGGATGTAAGGTCTTGCCTTATCTGGCTAGGATGCTGCTGTTACGGGTAGACAACCAACGTGGATGTTCATCCTGGCCATGATGGGTGTTGCTCCCTACCTCTAGTGCAAGGCAGCAATAATGGACAGACACAAGGAAATTGTCTCTCAAGAGCAAATATTCCCCCAGTATGTTAGTTAGCAGTGCACCTCTGGCATGCCATCCAGTTTGGACTCCCACTGGAGTTCATGAAAACTGTAGTTCGGGAGGGCAGTCCTGTTGGGTTCCTCAGGGACTGCCAGAGGGCACTATTGGGAGAGGACACTCTTATTTCATGGCTGTTCTGCCTGGCCCAGGAGTGCTTCCTATGTATGATGCTCTGGCTCTGGAAGTTCCTAGGTCCAACTTCAAAATGGCTGCCACACCATACTCGAGGAGTCAGCATCGGGATAGAAAAAGAAAAAGAAGCGGAGAAGGAAACAAAATGTCTTGTGAGTGTATTGATTCTTATATGTAGGAGATATTTGTGCTAATGAAAGATCTCTTGAACCTGTTTTGTATGCATAGTTGTGTCTGGGATTTGGGCTGTGAGGCGCCCCATACTGGCCACAGTATATTTAATTTCATGTTACACAGGAAATATGACCAAAGCAGTATAATTGAAACATAATGCAGTATATTACCAAACTGCATCACTGTGTATGTGTTATTTTGCTTTATTTTTTGTTTTTTGTTGTATTTAAAATGGTAAACCATAATTTGTCTTCCAGACTAGAGTTGGTAGTTAAAATCAGTGATTACTAATTGAGCTTTAATTCTAACCAAAAAAAATATTAAGCTGTGTATCTGTTACAGTTGGTAAAAAAAATGAAACCAGAACATGACTTTTTAAGATTTTATGAGTAAAGTATTTCTAGGCGATTTATTAAAAAAAAACATAAAATCATTCTCTCAACAATGACATCTACTGTAGCAATTTAGATACCATATATACTCGTGTATAAATTGGGTCTTGAAACCTGAGAAATCGATCATAAAATCAGACCCTGACTTATATGCCTGTTCAAAAATATGACACCCTGACATCTTCTTTCCTCCTCCAATCTCACATCAGTTTCTCAGACACATCGAATTTTGTTGCAGCAGCGCAGTTACCGATTTTTTTCGCCACTTCAACAGCTTTTAATTTAAAACCAGCTTCATATTTTCTTCAGATCGAACGCTCCATCGTAGATAAGGGATGCTCTTACGATAAAGGTGTATGAGGGTGTGAGACACAAAAAACACAAAACAGTGCAAATGTCGCTTCAGAATAGTTCAGTTATTACTGTGTGGTCACGTAGGCACAAAAGGCCGTGTGCTCTCTGTGGTTAGTCTCTCAGGTGGGCGTTAGCATATCATACATTCTCTTGGACCAATAGCGTGAGTTTTCCACATACGACTTATACGACCGATATTATAAAATACCAGAAATTATACAGTAAAATCAAGTCCTGACTTATCCACGGGAGAACTTAAACACAAGTATATCCTGTAAGTTAAAAAAAATTAATAGGGTTTCAGACTTTCATAACACTAAAAACTATCATCTGGGTTTTAGTTTGTGTGCACAAACTTAGAGACAAATGTTACTCTGAAGTACAGGAGTTAATTCTTGCTTATGGATGTATAGGATATGTAAATCTGTTGAAAACCTAAAATTGTTCACACGAATTTCTGCTTCGGCTATTTGGAAAAGTGAGGTCACTGTTGATTTGTTACTTTGTCTGTAAAAAAAAAAAACAATTAAAGTTAAACTGTATTTTTTTACAAAAATAAAGACCAAACTAAATGTATTAAATGTCTATATTACTTCGGTCCAAATGCAATTTGACAACAAAGATGGCATTTTTGGATGACCAGTTTATGTATATATTTTTTTATGCAATTGACTAATGTGCAAAATCAGAGTTACGTCAACAACTTGGAGAATTTAGGTAGCTTTGTTTTCTGATTTTGTCCAAGTTTTGACTTCTCAGGGTGTTCACATTGAATTTCCAATGTGGTATCTCATACTTACCATCTTTCTGATAGAATGTGAACACAGCATGTCTGTGGCAAATGCAAAAAACAAAATTTAGAAATCCTTTGAATGTGACATAAAACCGAGGTCCTGACTCTCTGTGGTCAATAAACATCCCAGGGCATCCTTTGTAAAGAGCAGGGCGTATCTCGAAGTCTTGGCTAAACTGTCCATCTTGGCCTTGTCATTCTGGCCCCCTAATCATTCCCTGTTTCTGATTGGCTAACACTCTCTCACCATTTCACAGTTAATGTATGGTGAGTGTACTGGTGCCAGAATAGCTGCTGTTGCATCATCCAGGTGGATACTACACATTAGTGGTGATTGAAGAAGCTCCCTGCTCACTAAAGAGCTTTGAGTAGAGAGAAAAGAGCTAAACAAATGTAAAGAATTATTATTATTAAATCCACAAGAAAAGTTAAGAAAATAGTGGTGCTTATTTTATGTAGAAAATTGCATCACTGGAAATGAAAAATGATATAACAAAATTCATCTAAAACAAATGCAAAGAATATCAGACAGCGAATTATGACATTGAGCAAAAATAAAGTAAAATAAACAGGGAAGTTCTCACCAGCTGTGGTTGAAAGGATGTTCATTAATCCAAGTCCATTCCTTCTGTGGTGTCCTCACCAGGCCGATCCAGAAACTCAGAAAACGTCTGCACTGGTGAATCAGAAAGGTCTTCAGAAATGGACCCACAAGCACAACAGACAATGGAGAGAAAGACCTAAATTTAATTTTCAATCCAACTCCGCATCAAAGTCAACTGTAATGCAACATGTACAACTTTGTTTAATTTTTTTTATATAAAATACTGAAAGGAAGAAAAGACTGAAAACAGATTTTTTTTATACATTGGACTCAAATGAGCCTTTTAAATATTGCACTTGATATAAGAGCTGAATTTATATGTTTCCGATTAAATGTAATTTCTCAAACAAAGACTCTAAAAGTGCTGGTTTTATTTTCCTTTTTTTTTTCTTTACATAAGATGTGGTCTTTTACTTAAAAATTAATCCTGCATAAGATTGTTTTAATTTATTTTTTATTGGACCCAAAAGACCAACTCTATAAAAGAGATAATCCTCTCCAAGCCATTTAAATCTTTGCTCAGAATTAGTCTTGGTATTTTAAGGATCCTGTACATTTTTACAGATTAGATTCTATCTCTAGTAATGTTATAGGGGTCTTTGGCATCAGATGAATCTGATCTGTTTTTCAATTCAATGTTTGGTGCTAAAGTTAATTTTCAATTCAGGCCCGTTTTCCGCTGCCATTTTGCTTTTTGGTGCAGCAGTGCGAAATTGTGAGTTTTTTATTTTTAATCCGGTAAGGGGCGTGGCTTCAGAGGTCAATATCGGTTCACTCGGGTTCCATAACTTTTCTTGCGCTTTGATTGTGTTAATTTCTGTTTAAGTGTTTATTGATTTTGAACTCCTGATCTTTATGACCATGTCTTGTAGTTTTCAGCCTTAGTAATTGATGGGTTTTTGTTCATCTTGTTTCAGACCTTTTCTTCGTTTGTTTTTGTTTATGTTCTTATTTCCTCTCGTTCTCTGGGCAGAATTATTAGTTGGATCATTATGAGCCTCTCTGAGGGTAGTTCATGAGTAAGTTAAAACTGTAAAAAAGAGACCGATTAAGGGCACAGAAAAGTCCAAAAAGCAGTTACAGCATGCAGTGAATATTATTGATGCAGGAATAGACGTTCTGTTGCTACTTGATTTAAAAAAAAAATTGCATCGTGCGTCCATAATGTATGACACAAACCATGCGGTTTCACATGAGATCTTTTCGTTAAAGAAAAATCTTTGACTTGCCTGTAAGACTTGAGATTGCAGAAATTGTTATTGACATGTCATCAGGGGACAGAAAGTATTGATGAAGATATTATGGTGTTTTGAATGTTGGTAGCAGAATCAGGGTGGGTTGAGAAGACACTCCTGGCTGCATTTCGTAAAGGTTTGAATGTTGAAATAAAGGATGAGATCGCAAGTCACGGAGTCTCAGGAAATCTAGATAATTTCTTTAATATTGCTGGGCATGCGTTTAAAAGAGAAACACTTTTAAAGAAGGTGGGAGAGGGGACCCTTCACATCTAAAAACCTCTGAAAGTCCACAGCCAGAATCAATAGGCAAAACTACAACCGGGGTGGGTGACAAAAAACAACGTTTTAAAGATTGATGGTGTTTGTAAATGCAGAAAATCTGGACACCGGGTGTCCTTGTATTGTAGGATGTTACAGGGAAACCAGAACGTTTGGGTTGGTAGGATGGGAACTTAGTCAAATCCTTTATCAAAACATTTACAGCTCTAACTGAAGTGGAGCTACAGACAATTTTTAATTCCTCGTTAGTGGAGCGATGGGATCTTCAGTCTGTATCTCTGAAATCCAAGCACTGCATTCTTGTGGTGGACTACTGGCCCAGGCTTTTGAATTTTACCATCCCTTGTTTGCTTCATGCTGTTTTTTTTTCACTCCAAACATTTTTAATCCCCTTATACCAGAAGTCATTTTGGGAATTCCGCGGATTAGTTTCTAGCTTCAATACTGAGCTGCATGTTGTTAAAAGGGTCTTTTGACATTGAAGAATCTGATAAAGTTCTTTCGAGTCAACTCTTCAT
Organism: Erpetoichthys calabaricus; assembly: GCF_900747795.2. Lineage (NCBI taxonomy): Eukaryota > Metazoa > Chordata > Cladistia > Polypteriformes > Polypteridae > Erpetoichthys > Erpetoichthys calabaricus. The sequence continues at coordinate 8,068,282 of NC_041405.2, read as the reverse complement.
TCTAAAGCTGTTATACCATGGAAGACCCAAAGAGTGTCTGATTTAAAGAGAACATGCCGTAGAGCTGAGCGTAAATGGAGGAAGACTAAACTAACTATCCACTATGAAATATTAAAAGTTAAAATAACAGAATACAATAACACAGTCCATCTTGAGAGGCGCTGCTATTTCTCTAAGATTATAAATAACAATGCTAGTAATCCCAGAGTCTTATTTTCAACAATTGATCATCTGTTAAACCAGGTAACTCAAAGGAATGCCTCCTAAGTACTTCCAGTAAAACCTGTGAGGCTATTGCTGTATTTTTCAATCAAAAAAATAATGATATTAGAAATAACATAGTATATCTCCCCAACACTAAGGATCCTCCTAAACCCCAGTATTCCGTTATAAACAAATTAAACTCCTTCACTAGGATAGATTTACCTGATTTACATAAAATAATTTCTCAAATGAAACCTTCCACCTGTGTCCTTGACCCAATACCAACAAATATTTTCAAAGAAGTATCAGGCGTGCTAATTGATAATGTTCTTGACATAGTAAATTCGTCATTAGATACGGGGGTCTTCCCAGACTGTCTTAAGGCTGCTGTAGTTAAACCCCTACTTAAGAAAAATAATCTCGACCCCTCTGCTCTTGAAAATTTTAGACCCATCTCTAACCTGCCTTTCTTAAGTAAAATTCAAGAGAAGGCAGTCATTATACAGTTAAATGACCACCTTAATAAACATGCTATTCTTGATAAATTTCAGTCAGGTTTTAGAACAAATCACAGCACAGAAACTGCACTCGTTAAAGTAGTAAATGATTTGCGGGTAAATGCAGACAGAGGCCATTTATCTGTTCTCATCCTCTTAGATCGGAGTGCCGCATTTGACACCATTGATCATAATATTCTTAGAAATCGTCTTAGTCAATGGGTGGGCCTCTCTGGCAGTGTCTTAAATTGGTTTGAATCCTACCTGGTAGGGAGAAAATTCTTTGTTAGTTGTGGTAATTACAACTCAACGACACATGATATCCAATATGGTGTTCCACAAGGCTCTATCCTGGGTCCGCTGCTCTTCTCAATCTACATGCTTCCATTAGGTCAGATTATCTCAGGGCACAACGTGAGCTACCACAGCTATGCTGATGACACACAGCTGTATTTATCAATTGCACCTGATGACCCCGAATCTCTGGATTCACTAACACAATGTCTGACTTGTATCTCAGAATGGATGAATAGTAACTTTCTCAAGTTAAATAAAGAGAAAACTGAAATCTTGGTAATTGGCAATAATGGATACAATGAGGCTATTAGAAATAAACTGGATGCATTAGGATTAAAAGTCAAAACGGAGGTAAAAAGCTTAGGGGTCACCGTTGACTGTAATCTAAATCTTAAATCACATATTAATCAGATCACTAGGTCAGCATTTTTTCACTTAAGAAACATAGCAAAAGTTAGACCTCATATCATTGAAAGATGCGGAGAAATTAGTTTACGCATTTGTTTTCAGTCGACTAGATTATTGTAACGCACTCCTCTCAGGACTACCCAAAAAAGACATCAATCGTTTGCAACTAGTGCAGAATGCAGCTGCTAGAATCCTTACCAGGAAAAGAAAATCCGAACACATCTCTCCAGTTTTGATGTCACTACACTGGTTACCTGTGTCATTCAGAATTGACTTTAAAATTCTGCTTATGGTTTATAAAGCCTTAAATAATCTCGCCCCATCTTATATATCGGTATGTCTGACGTCTTATATTCAAAATCGTAACCTCAGATCCTCAACTGAGTGTCTCCTTAGAATTCCAAGAGCAAAACGTAAAAGAATTGGTGAGGCGGGCGGCCTTCTGCTGTTATGCACCTAAAATCTGGAATAGCCTGCCAGTAGGAATTCGCCAGGCTAATACAGTGGAGCACTTTAAAAAACTGCTGAAAACACATTACTTTAACATGGCCTTCTCATAACTTCACTGTAATTTAATCCTGATACTCTGTATATACAATTCATTATAATAACTATTCATTCAAAATCTGTACTAACCCCTACTCTCTCTTCTGTTTCCCTTTCCGGTGTCCTTTTGGTGGTGGCTTGCACCATCACCATCTACCCAAAGCGCCATGATGTTCCAACAATGATGGATGGATTAAAAGCCAGAAGTCTGTATGACCATCAGCATCAACTGACTCCGTGAGAACCCTAACTACAAAGAGGACTACTTCATTTATGTTAGGTAGAATGCCCAGAGGGGACTGGGCGGTCTCATGGCCTGGAACCCCTGCAGATTTTATTTTTTTCTCCAGCTTTCTGGAGTTTTTTTTTTTTTTTTTTTCTGTCCACCCTGGCCATCGGACCTTACTCCTTTTCTATGTTAACTAATGTTGTCTTATTTTACTTTCTTATTTTGTCTTTTATTTTTCTTTTCTTCATTATATAAAGCACTTTGGGCTACTTTTTCTATGAAAATGTGCTATATAAATAAATGTTGTTGTTGCTGTTGTAAAGTTAATGTTTCCTTACTCTAAACCAGGGGTAGGCAACGTCGGTCCTGGAGTGCCACAGTATGTGCAGGTTTTTGTTCCAACCCAGTTCCTTAACGAGAACTCAATTATTGCTGATGAAGCACATATTGCTTAAGTGACATTTTAATGCTTCATTTTAGTGGTCTCGCTTGTTAAGGTTCTCCAACCTTAATTGCTTATTTCAATCTTAAACTGCTGCATTCAGTGTTTTAATTGCTCCTTATTAGCAATAAGATGTAAAACAGGGGTAGGCAATGTCGGTCCTGGTGAGCCGCAGTGGCTACAGGTTTTCATTCCAACCCAATTGCTTAATTAGAAACCAATCATTGCCAATCTCAGACCTTATTTAATTTTATGGCTTGTTAGTCTGTGCAATGTAAGGCTCTTATATCGTAGATTTTTTTCCTTTCCAAGGATATCATCCAAATGATTTGAAGCCTAAAACAGATCATTTTCAGTCTGTCACATTTTTCTATTAAGTGTTTTATTAAATCAAACCGTGCATGATGAACACACACAGATGTAATTGGAAAAAAGCTAGCTGGAGAACTGCTGGCTGCTTTGTCTTTTACATCTTATTGCTAATAAGGAGCAATTAAAACACTGAATGCAGCAGTTTAAGATTGAAATAAGCAATTAAGGTTGGAGAACCTTAACAAGCGAGACCACTAAAATGAAGCATTAAAATGTCACTTAAGCAATATGTGCTTCATCAGCAATAATTGAGTTCTCGTTAAGGAACTGGGTTGGAACAAAAACCTGCACATACTGTGGCACTCCAGGACCGACGTTGCCTACCCCTGCTCTAAACTGTCAGGTTTTGGCCGCTAAAGGGCGTGGCTTCAGAGGTCGCGAACCCGTCACTCATTCATTACCCAACAGGTTAAAGGGGTCACTCGCGGTTTGCTTCCTTATCAGACAACTCGGAATCCAAAACCCTTCTTGCGCTTTAATTTCGTTAGTTCGTGTTTAAGTCCTTGCTGATTTTTTTTGATCACGGCAATCCTTTTTGATCATGTTTCTTATCGCGTTTATTAAATTTTTTTTTGCTTAGTTTATTTACATTTTTTCTCAATGTAAATTCTTCCAATTCTCGTTTTCTGTTGCCCTCTGTGCAGAATAGTTCTGCGAATGAGCAAAACAAGCGCGATCCACACACTGTAAAAGAGAATTTTAAACAAGGAGTTCAGTGTTGTGCATGAGCGAGTTCAAAAGAGCGCTTCATTGAACAAGCCCATTTTTCTAGGAACGGTGAACTTAACGTATTTGCAAATGAAGAACTTGAACGTGAGCTCGTCCAGTTTTAAATGACATTCTGGATCTGGTTTAGGTCCAGATTAAACCTTTTGCCTCACCCTGTCATGTAGGGGTGGAGCTGAATCCGAGTACGGTATTCGTAGTAGCACAAATAGTCGATTTTACTAACATTTATTCCGTTCTATTTTTTGCCATTTTATTTGTATTTAGAAAAAATAACGTCAAATCAAATCGGCCCTGTCTGTGTCTGCCAGCTTGTTCTTAAGCAGCACACCCGCTGACGCGGTGAAGTTCCGCTTTCGTTTTTAGGAAAACGTTGGACTTCTCGACACCACTTTATATTTTCCCCCGTTGACCATGCAATATGGGGCAGTACGATGGCGCAGTGGTAGCGCTGCTGCCTCGCAGTAACGAGACCTGCGTGGAGTTTGCATGTTCTCCCCGGGACATGCGGGTTAGGTGCATTGGCGATCCTAAATTGTCCCTAGTGTGTACTTGGGGGATGTGTGTGTGTGTGCATTTTGACAATATTAGCATATATGGTTATACGTGTTTGTTGCTGGGTATAACTCAGTAAAGCTTATTGAGCTTCATAATTATTGTATTGTATTCAAGAACACTGTAATAACCTATAAGGCATGCAAAATTGACAAAAGTAAACTCATGGGTCATTTATTCTCACTCCTTAAAAAAATACAAAATGAACTGAACATGAACTAGTTCAAAATTGAAATGGTTAACTATGAACGTGAACTTATTCATTTTAATCTGTGTGAACTGAACTTTGAGCGAGTTCTTGTGAGTTGAACTCGGAAAACAAATCCACCAATGAAAGACAGGTCAGGATGTGCTCATTACATAAAAATGTGTTCAGTCCATACCATGATACATTTTTTTTAATATAAAAGTCGGCTACACAGTTGATGTAGACTGATAGAATTCCTGTAATTTGCCCAAATAGCGCCAATATGTCTTGATTTACCAGCTCCTTGGGGTCTCCCGCCACAGCCAGTGAAGCTCCTTGAGAAGAGCAGCGAACCCTGCTGTCCTCCCAGGTCGCCGGTAAAGTTGATATATAATAGCAGTTCTCTTTCATTTGCATCCATTCCTCGGGACAGGATCTGACTGATTGTGATGACAAAACAAATGTTAGGTATCTGCCAGACAACTTGCCTTTTTAAAGTTGTAAGCCATTTAATACTTTAGAGATTTTTCTTTAGACACTATAGTAACCACCGTTGTAAGTTAGCACCGTTGTTTTGAACACGCCGGTAGGGGAGAAATATCCATCCATCCATTTTCCAACCCGCTGAATCCGAACACAGGGTCACGGGGGTTTGCTGGAGCCAATCCCAGCCAACACAGGGCACAAGGCAGGAACCAATCCTGGGCAGGGTGCCAACCCACCGCAGGACACACACAAACACACCCACTAGGGCCAATTTAGAATCACCAATCCACCTAACCTACATGTCTTTGGACTGTGGGAGGAAACCGGAGCACCCGGAGGAAACCCACGGGGAGAACGTGCAAACTCCACACAGGGAGGGCCCGGGAAGCGAACCCGGGTGCCCAGGTCTCCCATCTGCGAGGCAGCAGCGCTACCCACTGCGCCACCGTGCCGCCCGGGGGGGTGGGGTATATTGACTTAATTTTTACAAAAGTATGAAATGTCATGCAGCCTCTCACTTATTTCATCTCCATTCTGTTCAGGACATAATTTATGAATACAGCAGAGCAGCAAATGCATATCATGAATTTAAAGTCAGAATATGGATGATACCGACCTGGTAACTTACTCTTCAGTGCCGTGACTGTGATTATTACGGGCATTGCCACGAGGAGACCAACACCAAATCCTATAACCACGAAAAGGGGTTTCTTCTTTGATACTAAATGTAAAATAATAATGGAAAAAAAATCAACTAATGACAATTAATAAACACGGAGATATCCCACCTAGTGCAGTAGGCAGTAAACAGCCACCGTTTTCCCCGGTTATTTATTGCTGTTATGGCATTTTTATTCGTGACACTGGGATGTACAGTTGCAATTTTATTTTTCCATCTTGCTGCTCTTTTGTGATATTCACATTCAGAAAATGTTGAGTCTTATCCTTAAGAATACAGTGGGGACGAAGAGGAAGCCTGTTAAGTACAAAGACCACTCTTGGGGGGTCCCACTGACACTCAGCTGCCATATTCATTCCTGTATTTCAAAATGCATTTACAGCGCATTTGCCACAGTGCCTGACCAATTTGTGAATGCAATAAACCATTCAAATGGCCCATCTGACCAAAACACCTCTGGGACATCTAAAACGAGTAGAATTGAAATACTATTAACAATAAAATATTCTGCATAACATCTTTTATTAACATTCATTAACAGATCTATCTATCTATCTAAAAAGTAAGTTCTGATTTTTTTGCATGGAGAAATTTGTCATCTCGTGCTGCAATGACTTCATCAGGGTTTGAAACCTATATTCAGTATTTAAGGGGTCCTATGGCGCCAGTCTTATTCAGTTAGGGCTGCACATACAGGACCTTACTTTCCATCACACTTCTGTCTTCTTCAGTTTAAATACTCCACAGAATGAGCAATTCAGGACAGAGCGAAGCAAAATAAAGTCTACTTTACCCCGCGTGTGTAATCTGTTCATCTAACGGCACAGTTGTTTTATTGTGCCGGCATGTTCTTCTCGTGTGTGTGTGTGGGCTTCCTCCAAGTGCTCCCCTACCCCCCATGCAGTTTAGGTGCTAAATTTTGCTCCTGTCACGTGCGCGTCTTCACACTGCAGTGGACTGGCCAGGGACTGTTCCTGCCTTGAACCTGATAATTATGTGGTCCTGCGACCCAGCTCTGCGTAAACTGTTGAGTAAATTGTTGCAATAGATGGTTTACGGACGTAAATTCAGTTAAAATGTTTGTGCGTATGTGTTTAGATTTTTTATGGACTACTAAACAACGCGGAAAACCGACATATTTCATGAGACTTCTATATTCCTTATTTGATTCTTCTTCTTCATCGATGTCAGCTGGCCAGTGGTTAGCGTTGGTGCCTCGCGGTTTCGGAGTCCTGTGACCGAATTCATGTTGTGTCCGCCTGTGTGCTTTTCCTCCTGTTATTCTGGCTTTCCTCACTCATCATCACGAGACGCGCAGGGTGTTAATTGGTCATTTAAACGGTTCCTTTGAGTGTGTCAACGCGTGTGGAGGCTTCCTTGAGTGGAGCCTGCCCAGCACGCGGTCCTTACCACGACACACGTTTATGTGAGGTTAACACACCCAAACTTAAATGACAGCAACAGAATGAGGTTAAACACACTTCCCTCCGCTACAGTAAGTCGCTCCATGTTTCGATTAAAGCATCGGAGTAATAATAATAATAATGCATTTTATTTATAGGGCACTTTACATTAGCAGTAAATCTCAAAGTGCAACATAAAGTTTAAACAAAGGCAAAGCAAGATAAAAACAGGGATAAAACAACAATAATTAGTGGCATTCTTGTTAATATTCTTTCCTAAATAGAAAAGTCTTTAGCTGTTTATTAAAACGGCCCACAATCTGCTGTGTTCTCAGGTTCTCTGGTAGGGCATTCCAGTGCCGTGGAGCAGCGACTGTAAAGGCTCGGTCACCCATTGTACGAAGTTTGGTCACGGGGGGGCGAGGCGGTAGGTATTTGCAAAACGGAGGTTTCTTGTAGTGGATTGTAGTATAAGGAGTTCCTTAAGGTATTGTGGAGCATTTCCATGAATACACTGACGACTGAGCAAACAGTTTGTATTCAATACGGAGATGGATCTATAGAGAGCCAATGAAGTAACCGAAGGATTGGTGAGATATGTTCATATTTCCATTAAGTACATTAAAAAATCAGCAACCACAAAGGAAAAGTTTAGCCCAATGCACTAATTTTGCAATAATGGCTTTCAGATTATATATATATATATATAATATTTAAATAGTATTTAAATAGTAATATCACTTGGAAGGAACCTCAGAGGGCAGCGCATTACACCGTTATGAAGAATGATTGTATAATTCGGCTTCCTTAATTCTGACCGACAGAGGATGCTGTATAACGCAGAATATCGTCCTCTTTTTTTAAATTAAACGTAGATCCAGAAATACACTTCTAATCTCAAATTATTTTATTCGAAATCGGTGCTCCGGACTGATCCCAGAGTTTTCTGTCCATAGACTCTTGCAAATAAAGGTGTTTTTTTTTTTTTAATAGATGCCATCCTCCCGATGGCTCCAGGAAGAACCTTCATTTATTTATTCAGATCCGTAACAGGCTCCATAAAGTAAAGAGCCATGAACAGATGGTCACAGGTTTAGGAAATCCCAGTGGCTCATGACTTTAAAAGGACTCTCAGTGCATGTGTCCAGTAACAAGCTTTTCTTAATCGGTTACTGTTCTGCAGGTTGCCCACCAAAACTTCAGTTTTTCTCCCCACACAGCTTACCAGAGTTTTAACCAGCAGAAAAATAAAACGGATCACATCTCTCCGGTGTTGGCCTCTTAGCTGGCTCTCTGTTAGTTACAGGGCGAATTTTTTAAGATTCTAGCGTTTGTTTTGAAAGCCCTTCATGGTTTGGCCCCACTGTGCTTAGCTGATCTTATTGTTCCATATTCGTCAGCCAGGCAGCTGAGGTCTTTTGCTCACCGTCCCCCCACGCACGCGGTTGAAGCTGAGGGGCGATCGCGCTTTTGCGGTGGCTGGTCCTACATTGTGGAACTGTCCGCCCCTCGCAATAAGGTCAGCTCCCACACTTCATAATTTTAAGTTTTTGCTAAAAATAAAATCACTTCTATTCACTTTGCTTTTTAGCTTATGAGTTTCAGTGGTTAAATCTTTCATTTTATTTTTTTTTACTACTGATGTATTTTTTTATTTTGCATAATTTTATATTTGTTTTGTGTGTTCATGTATGTATAATGCTTTCCTTTTGTTTTACTTGTTAATAATTCCTTATCTGGCTTTTATTTCATAATGTTACCTTTTAAGCACTTTGGTCAACTTCTGGTTATTTTAAATGTGCTATGTAAATAAATAAAATAACACATTAGGTGTTTTTTTTTTCTTTTCAAATCGCAAAGAATCGACTTCATATATAACTAACCCTTCCCAGCATGAAATGGTGGTTTGTCGAGCAACAAGGAACCACACAACTCCGTAAAGAACCATAAAGCGCAATTAAAGTACCAGCATTTTAGTGCACCAAAGCAGCGGATTTGGTGAAATTGTCATCCGAACGGTCCCAGCACAAAAACAGTAAGCAAGCGAAGATAGCGAAGCACCAAGAACGGAATTTTCAACATGAAAACGTACTTTGTAAAGGTGTGTTTCAGCAACACCTCCTTCACGAATAAACGTTTTAAAACGAGAAATGTATACGGGTTTCTTAAAAATGATAAGCTGACGGTTGGGCTGTTGTTCAGAAAGCGGACGCCACATGATTGTTTCACAATAATTAAGATTAGGTGTGTTCGGATTCAGCGGGTTGGAAAATGAATGGATGGATGGATATATATATATATATATATATATATATATATATATATATATATATATATATATATATATATATATATCCATCCATTCATTTATATATATAATAATATGAAGGTTTCACATTTCTGTTATCATTTTAGCCATAAAGTAGTGACGTAAAATCAGGAACCTATGTTTGGGAGAGGGGACAACGTTTGATTACTCACTTATGGAAGTAATTTATCTGTCCGTCCTTTTTGTAGCACGCTTATTAAAGTTTGTCGTTTGCTTTATAGGGCATCCAAGTTAACGGCGATATTTTACATTTATGAGAAAATCTGTCATATAGCACCTATCACATCAAGCTATCCATCTTTCATATAGCGCCTTTCACATCTATCCATTCTTCCTTCTAACTTTTTTTTTCTTTCATATAAAGTTGCACAAACGTTTTAAGAAATTCGAACAGGGCCCTATTAATGCTACTGCTGTCCTGCACGTAAGTCAGAAAAAGAAAAGCATGTCTATTCCTACCTGATCGCTGGCCACTCTTAGAAGGTCTCCTTCCACCCGAAAGTTTTATTTCCGCATATGTTATTTCTGCATCCATCGAATGTTTCTCGGAGTACAGGAAAGGGTATACGGGACTTTAAAAGAAGACTTCGAAAATGCGAAATGTGCTTTACAGGTTCACTCCAGGAAGTTCAAGTCATCACGGTGACCTGATGCTGTCCTGCAGCCTGTAGAGTAATGTGCTCCAAATACTTGTGCACAGGAGTAATCGCTAAAGTCTTGTACAGCACATAGATCTGGGCAAGTCGTGTGTACTCTGCATTTTTAAATGAATGTGAAAATTAGGGGGGTTTAATAAGTTTCTACGTTAGTATGGTGACTACCACTCGACCTGAACCCGAGGGTTCAGAAAATGATTGGAGGGAAAAGTAAGTGAATTCCTTACTGTTATACTTAAACAATTTTGTGTTTAAACAATTCAATTTGTAGTTGCAGGGATCGCCTTAAAAATGGCAACATTCTACAGGAATTAATTGTAATTTCTCATAATAAAATACTGCATTGAAAAATACATGGTGTAATGACAGCAGGCTAAGCCATCTTTTTGGCATAAAACAAACGACTGTAAAATTGAATTGGGACTGCTCTGCTTTGCCTTGTGAGTCATATTGAGTTTGCCCATTTTCGTAGCGCTTCACTGACAGTTTAAAGTGAAGTTCTGGCTACAGAAACACCGTTGGAAACCAGTTTGATTTCGTACAAATGTTACAAAGTTTTAATACTCACAGATGTCACAAGGAATTTGGGCACAGGTATCGTGAGGTGAACAGGAGAAGGACATGAGGGACCGTTAAAACTGGATGAAAATAGGCGAAGAAAATCCCGTAAAAAATATCACATGCTGTAAAATTTTCGAAGTCAAACTGTGATTAAATAAATGGTTAAAGCAATGCTTTTTAAATTGATACACGCACGTACATCTTCATTTAAGGCTGCGTTTGTCAACTTTTTGCGACCCATGTTTTCATATCAGTTTTAATCGCCTACAGCGTTTTTTGTAAGGAGCCCACTAATACCAATTTGTTCTTTTTTTAATTAATCATATTTCATAGATGCCTATTTTATTATATGTACCTACTTAACTTTTATCGACATTTATCTAACTCTATATTTATTTTTCTAAGTATCAGAATGTATCCATCCATCCATCCAGTTTCCAACCCGCTGAATCCGAACACAGGGTCACGGGGGTCTGCTGGAGCCAATCCCAGCCAACACAGGGCACAAGGTGTAGTTTAAGTTAATTTGTTTAGGTTTCAATAGATGTATTTTTCATATTTTCGATTCTTGTTTTCTTTTTTCACATCTTCGCGCCCACCTTTTTGTTACTTCGTGCCCCCCTAGGGGGGCCCGCCCCACACTTTGAGAACCACTGATTTAAGCAGTGTTTTAGTTGTTAATATCAATGAATTGTTTCAATGTGCAGAACCAATTTTATGAATAATTATTGTTGTATTGCTGGAAAGCCACAATGGCACGGAAAGTGTATTTGCATAAAGTTAGTATATTTGCATAAGGAACGCCCTGTTGCAGCAACACTAGAGATTGTTCTTGATGACTCCCACACCTTTGCACCGTGAGAAACAAAAATGTTTATGGGTTTTTATATTTATTTATTTATTTATTTATTGATAAACTGGTAAACCTGTAGCACACCGTAAATCACAATAGTAACCTTTCCTTTTCCATAAGACAACATGAAATAGTATTACTTCTTCTACTTTCGGCTGCTCCCGTTAGGTGTTGCCACAACAGATCATCTTCTTCCATATCTTTCTGTCCTCGTCATCTTGTTCTGTTACACCCATCACCTGCATGTCCTCTCTCACCACATCCATAAACCTTCTCTTAGGGCTTCCTCTTTTTCTCTTCTCTGGCAGCTCTATCCTTAGCACCCTTCTCTCTCCTCTGCACATGTCCAAACCAACGCAATCTCTCCTCTCTGACTTTGTCTCCTAACCGTCCCACCTGAGCTGACCCTCTAACGTCCTCATTTCTAATCCTCTCCATCCTCGTCATACCCAATGCAAATCTTCCCATCTTTAACTCTGCCACCTCCAGCTCTGTCTCCTGCTTTCTGGTCAGTGCCACCGTCTCCAGCCCATATAACATAGCTGGTCTCACTACTGTCCTGTAGACCTTCCCTTTATTTTAGTAAATTTATGTCTACTGAGTTGAAGTATTAATACAGTTAACATATACAAATTTAGAAAGTTACTGTAAATTAGAAAGGGTTAATTCAACAGGGGCATGCTGACACATCACTTTAATTTTGTGACACAGTTTATGGTGAAGTCGAGATATTATTGCACTTTTTGGATTACATCAACTTTATTAATCCCAAGGGGAAATCCATACTTTTGTACTAATATAGAGTGATATGATATAGTAAAATACAAGGGGGCTCTGCCCCCTGCTCGCTTTGCTCGCCAACCTCCGGCATTGGGTATCCTGAAATACATTAGTCGAGCTCATTCGTTTTGGAGCCGTGCCCGCATTGCCCGCGGCATTTCAGACGTGCATTGTAGGCGCCTGCGTCCATTGATTTTATCCAGGCGGGCTCGTGTATGTATATCCGTCAGTCGAGGTCGTTTGTTTTGAACCTGTGCCTGCTTTGCTTCCGCAGTGTCAGACGCGCATTGTAGGCGCCTGCGTTCATCGATCTTATCCAGGCGGGCTCGTGTTTGTATCATTGAGCTGTATTGGGTTTGAATTTTGTGTAAAGCGTTCAGCGGTTTGTACAATCCCAAGCAGCCACTCACAATATGGTGGTGACGCCTGCGCCTTCACTCTGCAGTAGTGCCACTCACATTATGGCGGTGACGCCTGTGCCTTCCGTTCTATCTTTATGGACCTGTGGGGCATCCATAGCCTCTTCCGTTTGAATCTGGGCTGCAGCGCAGAATCCTCTTTTTTGTGTGCCCGTGTCGGTATGGGCACATTGTTGCTTCATTTCTCATTCACGTCATGAGCTCTTTCGTTTTTGAGAGGTGACTCCTTCGTGCGCGGTGGATCACACTTCGCTGGTGGCTTATGAGACGCGTGCTGTCGGCGCCTGCGCAGTACGTCTCCTGCGTCCACCGCCATGTATCTGGGTCCATGCCATCCGGTTTACCATTCTCGGTTAGTAATATGGATTGTGAAAGTAATACAATTATTAGCCAGAAATTTACTGTAAATTTTATTTTTTTTTATACAGTGAATCATTTGTGCTTTTTTGTCAGCCCTGTGAAATGAATTTGGTGGGACACCCTACTGTTGACAGGTTGATAGTTATGGCTTCGACAGCATTTTATCACCAGCTTAAGTGTGAGTCGTGTTTATTTAGTCTTTTAGTTGCTTTTTAAATCTGTTTTTTGTAAGTATTATTTGTTATTTTCAATATTGAATGCTTTGAATATTTTGTTAATTGATAATTTTGTAGTTATGAATAATATCTGTTTTTTAGTGCCTTGTTCTTTAAATTATGTTTATCTTATCTTATTTGTCAAGCCCATGGTGAGGCAGGACCACCTAATCCTTCAACAGAGCAACTAACTGCCCCCACTATTCACTAAGCAAAAGCAGCTGATGAAGTGGCTGCTTTGGCATTGAGGATTTTTCCTGTTTTTTGCTTTTTTGGATTAGTATTTCCAATTTCTTGATTCAAAGTACTGTTTCTGGTTTATCAGCTCTTGGATTTGTTCAATCTAGGTTTGCATAATCTATTTTATTTCCCTTTACTCCAGTACCCATTTTAACATTTAAATACATTTTTATTATATCAAAGGGAATTTGCTGTCCTTATTTTTTTAAGATGTGTAGAATTTCTATTTTTTCTTCATATTTTCCCTCTCTCACCCTTTGATATGTGCCCCCTTTTTTGTTTTGGGGTCCTGTGCATGCCCATAGGCCTGCCTTTTGAGTTTGGGTCCAGGCTAGCTGAGGGTGTGAAGCCCCCTCTTTGGGCTAAGCCCTGAGTTAAGTGTGTACTTCATCTATCTTTTGTTTTCTGAGGCCTGCACTGTTTTGAAGTTTGTGAGGTGACAGCATCACCACACTAGTGACCTTTGTAAGACGTTGAAATTGCACATATTTCCATAGTTTCACTTTTGTCAAACCTTTGCACTGAGGCAGGTATATAATAACTGTGATTGTCGCTTTAAACCACAGAAACTATCATTAAAATGGGAAACTAATTGGATATATATATATATTTTTTTTTGTTCTTTATTTTGTCTTATATTTTTTTATATTCTTGTATTAGGAATTTGTTAGTTTTCGCATACCCCTTGGGGTCAGAGCGCAGGGTCAGCCATTGTACAACGCCCCTGGAGCAATTGAAGGTTAAGGGCCTTGCTCAAGGGCCTAGCAGAGTAGGATCTCTCTTGACAGTGACGGGGATTCGAACCAGCAACCTTCTGGATAACAGCACAGATCCTTAGCCTCAGAGCCAGCACTCTGCCTCAAACCTTTTTCAGCAAAAAAATACTTTTTTTTATTAATTTGTAATTCTTCTACCACCATTCAGCAGAAGCCATCCTTAACAGAAAACTAGATGCGATCTTCTGTATCAGGTGCAACTGACATCTGAGTTATTGCCTCACTGCTCACGTCCTGAGCCTCTCACTAGTGACTGAGGAGTCTTCTTCAGGTATTCCCAAAACCCAAATATGCTCCACATTAGCTCTGTATTAAGAAATCCCACAGTGGGCTTGTGTCCCACGCAGGGATGGTGTCTACATTACAGCAGGATTGATGTCAGGTTTTTCCAAGCCCTTTGAGCATTTCCATGTGAACCAGAGCTGGGGGAACGTCGGCTTAGCAGCTTTATATTGTTCTAGAATTTGTTTCATTTGTAGATAATTTTCCTGTGAAATGATTGATATGAATTGCCTTTCTTTTACATTTGTTAGATGCATGAACGACAGCAGCAGCCTTTCTTCCGAGTGCCACTGAAAACTCTGTTGACCGTAGCAAGCGGTGCCTGGTGCCCTGTATGGGTAGAGGAGTCTAAACCGAGTATCTTTGTAATCTGATGGCGCTTTCTGATGAGTGACGGCACAGGTGATCATTGGATTGTCTGGTGAAAGGATGCAATGGCAGCACTGCTGTGTTTACCATAGTACATGGTGGTGGTTTATTAGGTGAAGCTCTTGGGTTACTAATAAATTTACTTGCCTTTTTTTAAAGATTTTGTTTACAAGCTTTGTTTACAGACTGGATTTCAAGTGTTGAACAGGCGGCCAAAAGGAAATTGTTTTATCCAGCTTATATTTATTTTCCCATTTTGTACCACCTTTGTTTATTTAAAACTAGCCGTCTCCTGCGGCTCTGCCCACGTATTAGTAAAACAGGACAGCAAGGAGGGTCCTACCTGGCTCCCCACTCCTGACGTCACGCTTCCCCTTCCCCTCGGCCCACAGCCTGTTTCTCAGTTTCATCCGAATATATCGCTCAAGCAAGCAAACTATGATTCTTAGCGCGATAAGAGAAGTCGCAAAATCAACCGGAATGTTCAAGCAAATTATAGAAAAAAAACAACCTACATCTGTTAAATAGTTCTCTCATTCGCTAAATAAGTGGAGTTAAGGTTACACCTCGAGGCTGGCAAACGAGTGAGGAGGGCCTCGCCAACCTCCCCTCAGCCCGCTGCGTCTCTCTTGAATTCGTGCAAATAAATCGGTACTGCAAGCGAACTATCATACATAGTGCAATGAGAGAAGTCGTAAAATCAACAGGAATGATCAAGCAAATTATAGAAAAAAAACAAATCTAAATCCGTTAAATAGTTCTCTCATTTGCTAGCTAAGCGGAGTTAAGGTTACACCCCAAGGCAGACGTGTGAGTGATGAGGGCCCCACTACCCTCGGTCTGCTGCGTCTCTCTCGGATTTCCGCAAATAAATCGCTCCTGCAAGTGAACTATGATACTTGATTTCAACCGGAATGTTCAAGGAAATTATAGAAAAAACCCAATCTAAATCCGTTAAGTAGTTCTCTCATTTGCTAGCTTAGCGGAGGTAAGATAATGTACTGCAGGCGAACTTTGATACATAGCGCAATGAGAGAAGTCGCAAAATCAACCAGAATGTTCAAACAAATTATAGAAAAAAAAAAAACGATGTAAATCCATTAAGTAGTTCTCTCGTGAAAAGTGGACAGACATTGGATTTAATATATGTATGTGTATATATATAGCAGATTGCTGGCCAACCACAAGCGTTACCTGGTAGGTAACCACCCATACAATCAGATTGTGACACAGACTACAAATGCCGTGAATGTAATTACCCCGATCTACATGCTGTCAAATAAACGAACCACACGCCATGGTGCAACGTTAGGGGCATCGCCTCTGGCACTGACGTCCGAGGTTCGATTCCCGAGAGGGAGTGCAGTGGAGTGTGTACACCTGATGAGCCCAGAATGAGGGCGAAACACGTGTCGTGTACTCTTTGCATTTATTTGATGGTAAACTATTTCAACCATTCTATGATCTGCTCCTCACAAACTGAGGGCACCGTGGCGGATGTTAGCAGATTGCTGGCCAACCACAAGCGTTACCTGGTAGGTAACCACCCATACAATCAGATTGTGACACAGACTACAACAACAACAACAACAACATTTATTTATATAGCACATTTTCATACAAAAAGTAGCTCAAAGTGCTTTACATAACGAAGAAAAGAAGAATAAAAGACAAATAAGAAATTAAAATAAGACAACATTAGTTAACATAGAAAGGAGTAAGGTCCGATGGCCAGGGTGGACAGAAAAAACAAAAAAAAACTCCAGAAGGCTGGAGAAAAAAATAAAATCTGTAGGGGTTCCAGGCCACGAGACCGCCCAGTCCCCTTTGGGCATTCTACCTAACATAAATGAAATAGTCCTTTTTGTAGTTAGGGTTCTCATGGAGTCACTTGATGCTGATGGTTATACAGACTTCTGGCTTTTAATCCATCCATCATTGTTGGAACATCATGGTGCTTTGGGTAGATGGTGGTGGCACAAGCCACCACCAATAGGACACCGGAAAAGAAAACAGAAGAGAGAGTAGGGGTTAGTACAAATTTTGAATGAATAGTTATTATAATGAATTGGATATACAGAGTGTCAGGATTAAATTACAGTGAAGTTATGAGAAGGCCATGTTAAAGTAATGTGTTTTCAGTAGTTTTTTAAAGTGCTCCACTGTATTAGCCTGGCGAATTCCTACTGGCAGGCTATTCCAGATTTTAGGTGCATAACAGCAGAAGGCCGCCTCACCACTTCTTTTAAGTTTTGCTCTTGGAATTCTAAGGAGACACTCAGTTGAGGATCTGAGGTTGCGATTTGGAATATAAGGTGTCAGACATTCCGATATATAAGACGGGGCGAGATTATTTAAAGCTTTATAAACCATAAGCAGAATTTTAAAGTCAATTCTGAATGACACAGGTAACCAGTGTAGTGACATCAAAACTGGAGAAATGTGTTCGGATTTTCTTTTCCTGGTAAGGATTCTAGCAGCTGCATTCTGCACTAACTGCAAACGATTGATGTCTTTTTTGGGTAGTCCTGAGAGGAGTGCATTACAGTAATCTAGCCGACTAAAGACAAACGCATGAACTAATTTCTCTGCATCTTTCGATGATATAAGAGGTCTAACTTTTGCTATGTTCCTTAGGTGAAAAAATGCTGTCCTAGTGATTTTATTAATATGCGATTTAAAATTCAGATTACAATCAACGGTTACCCCTAAGCTTTTTACCTCCGATTTGACTTTTAATCCTAATGCATCCAGTTTATTTCTAATAGCCTCATTGTATCCATTATTGCCAATCACTAAGATTTCGGTTTTTTCTTTATTTAATTTGAGAAAGTTACTATTCATCCATTCTGAGATACAGGTTAGACATTGTGTTAGCGAATCAAGAGATTTGGGGTCATCAGGTGCTATTGATAAATACAGCTGTGTGTCATCAGCATAGCTGTGGTAGCTCACGTTATGTCCCGAGATAATCTGACCTAATGGAAGCATGTAGATTGAGAAGAGCAGCGGACCCAGGATAGAGCCTTGTGGAACACCATATAGAATATCATGTGTCTTTGAGTTATAATTACCACAACTAACAAAGAATTTTCTCCCTGCCAGGTAGGATTCAAACCAGTTTAAGACACTGCCAGAGAGGCCCACCCATTGACTAAGGCGATTCTTAAGAATATTATGATCAATAGTGTCAAATGCGGCACTCAAATCTAAGAGGATGAGAACAGATAAATGGCCTCTGTCTGCATTTACCCACAAGTCATTTACTACTTTAACGAGTGCAGTTTCTGTGCTGTGATTTGTTCTAAAACCTGACTGAAATTTATCAAGAATAGCATGTTTATTGAGGTGCTCATTTAACTGCATAATGACTGCCTTCTCTAGAATTTTACTTAAGAAAGGCAGGTTAGAGATGGGTCTATAATTTTCAAGAGAAGAGGGGTCGAGATTATTTTTCTTAAGTAGGGGTTTAACTACCGCAGTCTTAAGACAGTCTGGGAAGACCCCCGTATCTAATGACGAATTTACTATGTCAAGAACATTATCAATAAGCACACCCGATACTTCTTTGAAAAAATTTGTTGGTATTGGGTCAAGGGCACAGGTGGATGGTTTCATTTGAGAAATTATTTTATGTAAATCAGGTAAATCTATCCTAGTGAAAGACACTAATTTATTTATTATGGAGTACTGGGGTTTCGGGGGATCCTTAGTGTTGGGGAGATATACTATGTTATTTCTAATATCATTAATTTTTTGACTACGAATGCCGTGAATGTATATATATATATATATATATATATATATATATATATATATATATATATATATATATATATATGAGAGAGCGAGAGACAGATGAATGTTTCATATGTTTAATGTAATTATGTATTTTTATTACTATCACTCTAATTATGTACTGTTTAGCCTATTTGGTGGTGGTCTCTTGTGTTCCTTCAGTTTTGTGGGTGGATCCCCCAGAGGTGAGGCCACTGTGATGTCACCACTGAAGGACCGCCCTCAGCCTGTGTATTGTGTGGGCTTGGGAACAGATTCTTCAGTGGTTAGAACTGAATGTTTCTGGATTTTGCTTCTGTGTTGGATTGCGATTTGAAACCTGGCTGCTTTGGCTTGGCTTTCAGGTATTTTCCTTTTAGACATCTGTTGATATTTCTATGCTACTTGCATTAATATATGAAAGGCCTTATCCGTCCTATACTCTTGTAAATAAAGGTACCAATGTGGTTATTTAGAACAGTGCCATAGGGGATCCATTTTTTGTTTCCTAAAAGACCTATCTAAGGTTCCAGAAAGAACCTTTGATATAGATGTGTAACCAGCTCCATAAATAACCATCCATTGACTGGCATACTGATTTTAAAACACGATGCAACCTTTGTGGCACCCTCCAATGTATACTCACAGAGAAGCGATTAGGAAGGCCGAAATTCTGTGATTCTAGTTGATTGAAGGTTCTCCTGTTTGCAGTCATAAAGTCCTTAAAACAGCTAAACGGCAAATGTAGGGAACCTGCTGATGTCTTGCATAACATCGAGTGACTTGTGGATACACAAACCAAATACTTTTAACAGTTTTGGTGAGGAGCAGCGGGTAGCAGTGGGCAGTGCAGCGTTTTGTACCAAAGATGCGAGACGAGTGGAAAATTCTGCTTTAACCTACTGGAGGTGAGTTTCCAAAAATGCTGCAATGCAAAGACCAGTTGTTGTGGGTTCACACCTTCCACCGAGGTTT
Organism: Erpetoichthys calabaricus; assembly: GCF_900747795.2. NCBI lineage: Eukaryota > Metazoa > Chordata > Cladistia > Polypteriformes > Polypteridae > Erpetoichthys > Erpetoichthys calabaricus. The sequence goes on along the minus strand of NC_041405.2, from coordinate 8,048,659 downwards.
GGTTTAAGATCAGTGGGCGAGTGTTACAAAACAGCAGAAGACTTCAACTTTTAAAAACTAAAAATTTTGAATGTTACTCTGAGTATACGATTAAATGAGCAGTGATTTGAATTTTTCAATGAAGTGGAGAGTAACTGGCTAAGTGTTTTCAGTAAGATTGGAAAGGAACAGTGTAAACATCCATATGCTAATCTTGTCATTTTAATAACACGTGAAAAATAAATATGTGTGAAGTATTTATTTTAAAGGCTTTTTACTTATTTTTAGTTTAGTAATACTATCCTGCTTCCTTCAGTTTCTCCATTTCAAAAATATATTTTTTATAGTGTGTTGGGTGGCTGGGATGGCTTGTGTTTTCTTTCTTGATCAGGAGGCTGTCGTTGTGGTATAGCAGAGCGAGACTGCCTCCTAGGACCATGTGCCCCCCCAAGTGTGTGTGCGGGGGGAGGGTCTCCTATTTGGGCACTCACTGGGCAAAATGGGGTCAGCAGTTCTGAGGGGTGGCCCTGCTGAGGTACTTGAGTGCCACCAGGGGGAGCTGCCAGATCAAGGCTCCCCTGTCCTATGAAAGTTCTGCCTGACCCAGAAGTGCTTCCAGGTGGCAGTCTTACTGCACCAGAAATACTCCCAGGTCTACAATGAAAGCAAACTATTCTGCCTCTCCCAGGTGAGTTACACTCAGGAGAGGAGGAGGATAAAGTCACCTGTAAAGATTGGAGGAGGAGAAAATAATTGGGCTGTGGAAGAAAAAGAAGAAGCCATTGTGAAGGTAGTCCAGTGCACTACAGCCCCTTTACTGTTGTCCTTGAGCTACTGCTAGTCGCATGCACTGCACCATCGTCCCTGAGTTAAGGGTCTCCAGTGGAACTACAGGTGATGACAGAGGGTGGCTGCAGGAGAGTAAAGTCTGTGAAGAAGGTCATGATTTATCATGTCATAATAGTGATTGTTTTTCAGCAATGACAAGCAGCAGAATTTGAGGTCGAGTTGCACCGATATGGAAGCATACAAAGGATATAAACCGCTTATGAATGTGCAGGTGTAAGGACAGCTTTCAGAAGCTGCCATTTACTGATTTCTGGGTGCAAAACAGACGTACAAGATACAGAAGATCCCTAATGATGGCATAATAGCTGTAATTGAGACAAGATAATGGGGAAAAATGTTCACTGCACACCTGAGCAGAATGTTGTTGTTGACCAATCACATGGTTTGGAAACAGTTTGGCAATTAAGGTCTGAAAACTGGTGGAAATCTAAACTGCCCAATGTGTATTTGTTTTGTATTTTAATTTTTACATTTATTTTCTGATATATATATATATATATATATATATATATATATATATATATATATATATATACACACACACACACTAGTGGGTTTTGTCCCCTACTCGTTTTGCTCACCCATCCTCCAACCCCTCCCTCCGAGGGCGTGCTTCACACTCGCCACTTAGCGTCTCTGCCACTCACATAGTGAGGGGGAGAGGGGGGCTGAACGCTAAGGAGATGTGGACTAATCAGCTGCTGTCTTTCTACTGCTGCTACCAAGTTACGTGATCTGCATGTTGCGCGGCGATCATTTAAAAGCTTGTACAGCGGCTGTCCTTTTGTCTCACTTCCTTGTCTCCCAGGATGTTAAAGAGACTCCGAGAAATTGTTTGTTTGTAAGTAGGGAGTGACATGCAAGTAGTCTCGTGGGACTTCAAAGTTGAGATGATCACGTCTCGACCCAAATTTTATTTATATAATAGATATATATATATATATGTGTGTGTGTGTATTTGCTTTATATTGAGATCTGTAAGTTAGTTGGAAATCTTGGTTTTTTTGGTGCAAAGAGAATTGTCTGCATTTTAACATCAGCAAAACCAAGGAACTGCTTATAGACTTTCACCACACCGAAGAGTCTCTACATCCGGTCACTATGCAGGGAGTGGATGTGGAGGTGGTCCACTCATACAAGTACTTTGGGGTCCACATCAATGACAGGTTGGACTGGTCTCCGAACACAGAGGGACTATAAAAGAAAGGGCAGAGCAGACTCTTCTCTTAGGAAACTGCACTCCTTTAATGTGGGTAAGTGACCTCCTTCACGTCTTCTGCAACTCGATGATGGCCACTGTGGTATGTTGGGCTGGTAACATCACTTCAAGAGAGGCCCACCAAATCAACAAATGAATTAAAAGGGTCGAGACTCCGTTATTGGACAAACCTCCTAGTAGTAGCAGCGAAGGAGAGAATGAAAAGAAAACTGAGTGCCATTATGAGCAATGCTGCACATCCTCCGTCTGACATACCAACACTGAGGACTTTCAGACAACAAATTATTCAGCGAAGTATGTCAAGAAATGCTATGGGGGGTCCTTAATACCAACAGCAATACACCTGCATCATGCCTCACTGAGACTGCCAAGTCAGTCATTTTCTTTTTCAATTTTCTTCTTTTTATTCATTATGGTGTTTGTGTATTTATCTATTTATGTATTAATTTATTTAAAGAGCCATATTTACTCAGAAGACAAAGTTCTGTCTCTCTTATATAGTTAAAGCAACAAACTGCCAATATTGTTTCGTCCCTTTCAAAACAGACAGTTGGAAGGACTGGGCTCTCTTTGTATTTGATATCTCACACAGTGACTTGTGCTCTGATGGATGTCAAACAGAATTCTAAGCTTTGCCGTTGCACACTCGGTCCCCCTCTCTCTATCACTTCTAATTCTGTTACTCTGTTTTATTTGCCGTCCTTTCATCCATTGCATCCTCTTGCACTACTTGCTGTTTTTTTGTGTGCTGTCTATTTATGGTTAGGAGACTCGTAAGCTTTCACATTTAATACTCGTTTTCCTTGAGTTCAAATGAGTGGAGATGGAGCAATGGTTCAAGGCCTGGCCCCCTCACACCCAAGTCTACTCCCTCTAGTTGCCTACATACCTTGCTGACTGATCCGTGGCAACTTCTGCTTTCAGCCAACTACCGTATGTGATTATTACAGAGGATAAGGCACATGGAAGCAGGTAAAAATGAACATCACAAATTAATCGCATTTATAAAGTGGCGTGTGATAATCCGCTAATAAAACACAAAATACTGACGTCTGCAGTGTATATAATCACACTCAAAGGTCTTCCATTTGTTAGTTGCCTATTTAGGACGCCTTTAAATGCTTTTACTTACGTATCCAGGATTAATTTCTTCCCGTCTTTAACTCGGAGATAAGAAGCTGAACAAATGACCAGAAATACAAGCTAACTGTTAAGTTGTCAGAGGATAAATGAAGAGACTCAGTGTTCAACAGTTAAAGTTTTAATCCAACAACAGGAAACAATCGTCCTCCGAACTTTCTAGATTCGTTAACACTCTTTTCTATCCCTCTTCACTATCTCCACCTAGTGGCCAAAGTACAGAACATAATACAAACGCGGTAAACCAAAGACTGGGCTCGAATGCAATGTTTTGTTGATCTCTACCGCCACCTTGTGGTAATTATGACTAATGATACACTCATCAACTGCTCTATTCCGAAAGCACATCAGACTTCAGATTTATTTATAAAAGCACATTTGAAACATCAGAGGTTGCGCCAAAGTGCTGTACAAAGAAGCATTAAAATAAACACAATGCAAGCAATTATGAATAAAAAAAAACAATTATAACATCAACCACAATCCCATCATACATAGTGGAAGATGGAAGAAAACAAGTAGGTCTGAAGCCGACTTTTAAAAACATTGATAGAGGATGAGGACCTGATTTAGAAAGGCAAGTCATTCCAAAGCCCTGCAGCAACAACTGAGAAAGCTCAGTCTGCCCTCGACTTCGGCCGAGATCTCAGAACTATAAGGAGCAGTCGTCCAGATGACCTCAGTGCTCTTGGTGCCACATAGGGGTGAAGGAGGTCACAGATGTGTTTTGGAGTTTGATCATGCAAGGCTTTAAGAACAAACAACAAGATTTTAAAATCAATGCGACACCTCACCGGTAGCCAGTATAGAGAGGCTAGAATTGGTGGTGGATATGATCCTTTTTCTAGACCCAGCGTTTTGAACCACTAGAACGTGTGACAGAGCAGATTTGGACAGACCCACATATAAGGAATTACAATAATCCAGTCGAGATGTAATAAAGGCATGAATGACTGTTTCCAAGTCCTTCTGTGAAAGAGAGGATTTTAGTTTCTTTGTTAAATTCCTTTCTAATCATAGCAGCCGTATAAACCAGAAGCCTGAGGTTTTAAGGTTCACCAGTGCAGTTGGTTGTGTTCATTTTGTTTTTTCTGCTTTCACATGTCTGGAGGAACAACGTCAGGTTCTGAACTGCTTCCGTTCTTTGTGTTTTAGTAACAAATTGCAGCACATTTTCTTCTTTTTCCAAATTCTTCTTTAGGTTTAAAAGTCCATTATTGTCACACGTACAAAGTACGCTGAAATTCATGCTTGCTTATGCTAATCAACATGTCACCAGTCTCCAGCTTATAGCATTGATGGCAGAATGTGGAAGCGACCCCAGTCTGTCCCACAAATGGGCTCATTTATTCAAGCCTTGTAACAAGTCCTGGGAGGCTTTCTGTAGACAAGAACAGGGCAAGGAAGAGATCGACAAGCAAACGTCTTCATGTTAAATTACAGAATGTACACACACAGAGTTTAAGCTGGTTTAACAAAACTGAACAAAACCCAGGTGACCTATTATCCATTTATCTACCCTAAAGGTGGAATGTCATGGAGCAGGAGCTACCTTGAAATAACTCCATCATATGCTGTGAACCTTTGCTACTAGGCACCTGTACTGTACATATATGACAAGCGTATCTAATTTCCTTACACTGACTGGTGGACTGTGCCTGCCACCTTTTTGATTTCTTCTCACTTATGTGATTGAGGTTCTCCCTCCTTGAAGTCTTAGTCCTGGATTTTGTTCAGTCTTTCATGTCAGCTGTTTTTTGGCTGCTGGCTGTAATCTAGATCATTAGAAAAAATTAGTGTCTCCAACCACATCGCCCCCACCCAGTCCCATTCCACTCATAAATTGTATCAGGTGAAGGCTCAGTCACAAAGGGGCGCTCGCTTCTCGCATACCCAGAGCTGATCTGTTTCACACGGCTTGACCTGCATTGATTGTTTAGCCAAACAGACACATCTCCCTTCTCCTGAGAGACCCCATTTTCCCCTGTGAACAAATGAGAGGTAACAGTTAGAGCAGCTGGGAAAAGAAACCATGAGCTAGAAGTAAAATAATTGTGGCAAATATGCAGAGTGGCAGGGCCTCATAACTTGACGTCCCCAGGTTGTTGAACCATCTCAAACCTACTCACTTATACTAAATAATATAAAAAATAAATAATTAAACAGCAGACATTCACTATTAAGAAGAAGGCTTAACGCACTTGGGCATAAAACCTCATTGTTATATTAACCAGAATCGGCATTGATATCCAAACTGTATTTGTTGTCTGAAGATGGTTTGGAAACAACTCTCTCTCTCTCTCTCATATATATATATATATATATATATATATATATATATATATATATATATATAATTAATATACAGATTAATTGGAGGGGGTAGGGGAGTATTGGGTGTACAGTTTACTTATTATGAACATGTTCTTCTTAAGTTTGCATATGCTGGATTTATGTCCAAGTGTCTGTTGATGGCGTTCTCATTTGATAGCCAAGATTCGGCCAGCTCTCTGGCACTTTTAGTACTGGCCTTAAATTTTACTTGTACTTTGTCCCAGTTAAGTGTATGTCCTGTTGATTTAGTATGCGTATAGATCAATGAAATTGAGTCCTTTCTTCTGACGCCATTGCGATGTTCCTGTATACATGTTGCGATTCTTTTTGTAGTTTGTCTTATGTATACCGTTGAGCAAGAACTGCATGGAATGCTATAAACTGCGTTTCATATTTCTGCTGTCAATTTCTTGTTTTTAGCATTAAAGAGGACCGTGTGTAAATTGTTTGTGGGTTTGTGTGCTATTTTGACGCCTGACTTGGCCAGGATGCGCGCTGTACCTTCAGACACCTTGTGGTGATAAGGGAGTGAGTGCCAGGTGGGCAATCAAGTCGATTGTTTGCTGAAAACAAACATGTGTGAACTGATGACATGAAGAATCGTCTTTGTACTGAACTGGAATTGTCCCTGCATAAATCAAAGTCATCCAGACGATCTGGATATGCATAATTAGATCTGGACCACCCTGTATATATAAAAATCTGTCTGTCCGTATTTCATGACAGAACAACTAAATTGGTTTGGATCACGTTTTTTTTCTAGAATTTGCTAGAACATTCTGGTTGATTTTGTGACTTTTCTCATCACACTAAGAATCAAAGATTGCTTGCAAGAGTGATATATTTGTACTAATCCAAGACAGAGGCTGTGAGCCGAGGGGAGGAGAAAGCATGACGTCAGGTATTTGGGAACTGGGTGGGGTCGTCCTCACTGTCCTGTTTCACTACTACATGGGTGGAGTCACGGGAGACGGCTTTTCAATCATGGGGGATGACTAGTCAATTATAAAATCGTAATAATCCCCTGATGTACCGTCACACTCAACAAAACATGTCTTAAATACACTTAACACCCTTATTTTGAAAACCATTGCATATTTTAACAATTTTCTGTCTTACATTTCTCAGTAGTTTAACGTTTAGTAATGACGCTGACTCAATTTACACTCTTGTCTCTATCACATAAAGTAATTCCTTTACTATAACCTTATATTATAACTTTGGGACGGCATCTTGAAAGGTTGTACATGCAGCAAGTTGGTTTCACTGTGTTGAAATGAACTTGATTGTGAAGAAAGTACAGAGGGATGACCACAAACTATAGCCACTTGAGCAAACCTCACTGACCACCACAATCATGTCTGTCAAAAAAGAAATTAAACTCACTGAGTGAAGGGTTGTTCGCTGACCCATTTCCAGTTGTCCTGGGTGTCCCTCCTCAGCCCGATCCAAAATGTCAGGTAAGTTCGTCCCTCCTCGATGAGAAAAGTCTGTAGAGAATGACAACAGGGTAGTTGTATCTTTGATCAGTGTCTGATCTTTATAAAAGCGAAGATGCAGTTTGTATATCTTTGAATACTAATGTTTTATTTTAAGCCAGCTTTTTTTTATTTAATTGTATTGTTTTTGGAAGAAAACAACATTCCGTACATCATGTAAAACTTAACAAACCATAACTTCAGTGTTGCTATTAACGGTGCCTCTGGCACTGAAAGGAAAAGTTAATGAAAGCTGAATGAGGAACAGTATGGTGTAAGAGAATGAGATGTGGTCCATGATGGCTGCACATGAAGCAAAGATGGGAAGAACAGAGCAACGTGCTGCGTTGAGGAGTGATGGCGAAAGTAGTTTGGGTATCTGGAGCAAATATCAGAGGAGATCTGGATGAAGAGATGAACCAAAATGAAAGTGAAGGGGATGAGGCCCAGAGGAAAGCCAAAGATGACATAGCAGGATATGGTGGCTAATATGAAAAGTTTGGGTCTCACCACAAAGAGTGGAGATGAAAGATTTAGAAGGTATCTAGCTAACAGGGTAAATCTTAGAAAATGGCCATAAAACCGGTGATGGTGAAATGGATGGGTCTCGGCTTATGAACGATTTCCATTTCTTCAGATGTTTCTAACCTGATTTTTATAATATTTTCATTTATTCTACAGAAAAATGTTAACATATTAGTTAAATGAGAGTGAAGCAATATTAGTGTACTTTAATTCACAAAATGGAAAATTATTTAAAATAATATGTGAATCAGAAGCATTATATGGTATGTTGACCTTGTACAGTGGAATCTTGGTTCACGAACGTCTCGGTACACATACAAATCGGTTTACGACCAAAAAGTTCACCAAACTTTTGCCTCGGTTCACGACCACACACTCGGTATACGAACAAGCCAGTGTCCCTTTCGGTTTGTACATGTTCAGTCTCTCCCTGTGAATTTCCTGTGCAGCGAACGAGCGAGCGAGAGAGAGAGAGCGATGCGCACACGCACGCAGGATCGCGTGCGAGAGAGAGGGGCGTAAACGTACACAGGAGAGTGCGCACACACAAGGCGCACACGCGAGAGAGAGAGGCACACACACACACACACACACACACACGAGCGAGAGAGAGATGTACGCACACATAGTAGCGCACAAGAGAGGTGCACGTGCACACAGGAGCGAGAGAGAGAGAGGGGCGAACACACGCACACAGGAGCGCGAGAGAGAGAAGCATACGTGCACACAGGAGTGCGCGCAAGAGAGAGACATACGCGCACACAGGAGCGTGCGAGAGAGAGAGAGAGAGAGAGAGAGAGGGCGCACAAATGCACACAGGAGTGTGCGCGAGAGAGAGAGGTGTACGCGCACACAGGAGCGTGTGAGAGAGAGACGAACGCGCAAGAGAAAGATGTACGCGCACACAGGAGAGTGCGAGAGAGAGAGAGAGAGAGAGAGAGAGAGGGAGGGAGGGGGCGCACAAACGCACACAGGAGCGCGCGCGTGAGAGAGAGGTGTACGTGCACACAGGAGCGCACGTGCGAGAGAGACGCCCATGCACACACAGGAGCAAGCGCGAGAGAGATAGAGAGGCGCACGCGCACAAAGGAGCAAGTACATGCAAGAGAGAGATAGAAAGGCGCACACGAGAGAGAGAGGAGTGCGCGCGAAAGAAAGGCGCACGCGCACACGGGAGCGCGCGTGAAAGAGAGGCGCACATGCACACAGGAGTGCACGAGAGAGAGGCGCACGCGCACACAAGAGCGCGTGCGAGGGAGAGGTGTACGCGCACACAGGAGCACGTGCACGTGAGAAAGGCGTATGTGCATACAGGAGCGAGAGAGAGAGGCGCACGCACACACAGGAGCAAGCGTGAGAGAGATAGAGAGGCGCATGCGCACACAAGAGCGCGCACGAGAAACATACGCGCACACAGGAGCGTGTGAGAGCGAGAAAGAGAGGGGGGCATACAAACGCACACAGGAGCACGCGCTAGAGAAAGAGGTGTACGCGCACACAAGAGCACGTGAGAGAGAGAGAGACGAACGCGCACATACACGCGAGAGAGAGAGAGAGAGAGAGATGCCCACAGGAGCAAGATTGCGCAAGAGGCGCAGGCGCACACACGCACACAGGAGCACGCGCGAGAAAGAGACAAATGCACACAGAGGAGCGCGCGAGAGAGACGTACGCGCACAGAGGAGCGAGAGAGAGAGGCGCACGCACACACAGGAGCGAGCGCGAGAGAAATAGGCGAACACGCACACAGGAGCGCGTGAGAGAGACGTACGTGCACACAGCAGCGCGCACGTGAGAGAGGTCCACGTGCACACAGGAGCACAAGCACGTGAGAGAGGCGTACGCGCACACAGGAGCAAGCGAGAGAGGGACACACACATGCACACAGGAGCACGCGAGAGAGAGACGTACGTGCACACAGGAGCGCGCACGCGAGAGAGAGGTGCACGCGCACACAGGAGTGCACAAGAAAGAGAGGTGCATGCGCGCACAGGAGCAAGTGCACGCGCGAGAGAGATAGAGAGACGCACGCGCACACAGGAGCGAGTGCACGCATGAGAGAGATAGAGAGGCGCACGCGCACACGAGAGAGAGGAGCGTGCATGAAAGAGAGGTGCACGCGCACACAGAAGCACGCGCACGTGAGAGAGGCGTACACGCACACAGGAGCAAGCGAGAGAGGGATACACACAGGAGCACGCGAGAGAGAGAGAGAGAGAGACGTACGTGCACACAGGAGCACGCACGCGAGAGAGAGTTGCACGCGCACACAGGAGCAAGCGAGAGAGAGAGGGACGCACACAGGAGCGTGCGAGAGAAAGATGTATGTGCACACAGGAGCGCGCACGCGAGAGAGAGAGGTGCACGCGCACACAGGAGCGCGCGAGAAAGAGAGGTGCATGCGCACACAAGAGCGCATGTGAAAGAGAGGATTACGCGCACACAGGAGCGAGTGCATGGATGAGAGAGATAGAAAGGCGCACGCACACACAGGAGCGAGTGCACGGATGAAAGAAATAGAAAGGCGCACGCGCACACAAGAAAGAGGAGCGCGCACGTGAGAGAGGCCCATGCGCACACAGGAGCACGCGCACATGAGAGAGGTGCACGCGCACACAGGAGCGAGAGCGCGCGCAAGAGAGAGAGGCAGGTTCACACAGGATCACGCACGAGAGTAAGACGAACGTGCACAAAGGAGCGCGCGCGAGAGAGAGAGGCGCACGCGCACACAGGAGCAAGTGCGAGAGAGATAGAGAGGTGCACGTGCACACAGGAGCGAGTGCGTACGAGAGAGAGAGAGGCAGGTGCACACAGGAACACGCACGAGAGAAAGATGAACGCACACACAGGAGCACGCGTGAGATAGAGAGGCGCACGCGCACACAGGAGCGAGTGTACGGATGAGAGGGATAGAAAGGCGCACGCGCACACGAGAGGAGCGCACACGAAAGAGAGGCGCACGCACACACAGGAGCACGTGAGAGAGGGACACACATACGCATACAAGAGAGAGAGACGTATGTGTACACAGGAGCGCGCATGCTAGAGAGAGTTGCACGCGCACACAGGAGCAAGCGCGAGAGAGATAGAGAGGTGCACAGGAGCGAGTGCACGCGCGCGCGAGAGAGATGGAGAGGTGCACGCACACACAGGAGCGAGTGCATGGATGAGAGAGATAGAAAGGCGCACGCGCACACAAGAAAGAGGAGCGCGCACGTGAGAGAAGCCCATGTGCACACAGGAGCACGCGCATGTGAGAGAGGCGTACGCGCACACAGGAGCAAGCGAGAGAGGGACACACATGAGCACGCGAGAGAGAGACGTACGTACATCACAGGAGTGCGCACGCGAGACAGAGGTGCACGCGCACACAGGAGCGCGCGAGAAAGAGGTGCATGCGTGTACAGGAGCGAGCGCGAGAGAGATAGAGAGACGCACGCGCACACAGGAGCAAGTGCACGCATGAGAGAGATAGAAAGGCGCACGAGCACACGAGAGAGAGGAGCGCGCATGAAAGAGAGGTGCACGCGCACACAGGAGCACGCACACGTGAGAGAGGCGTACGCGCACACAGGAGCAAGCAAGAGAGGGACACACACACACGCACACAGGAGCACGCGAGAGAGAGACGTACGTGCACACAGGAGCGCGCACGCGAGAGAGAGGTGCACACGCACACAGGAGCGAGTGCACGCATGAGAGAGATAGAAAGGCGCACACGAGAGAGAGGAGCACGCATGAAAGAGAGGCGCACGCGCACACAGGAGCACGCGCATGTGAGAGAGGTGTACGCGCACACAGGAGCAAGCGAGAGAGGGACACACACACACGCACACAGGAGCACGTGAGAGAGAGACGTACGTGCACACAGGAGCGCGCACGCGAGAAAGAGGTGCACGCACACACAGGAGCACGCGAGAAAGAGAGGTGCATGCAAGCACAGGAGCAAGTGCGCGCGCGCGAGAGATAGAGAGACGCACGCGCACACAGGAGCGAGTGCACGCATGAGAGAGATAGAGAGGCACACACGAGAGAGAGGAACGCGCATGAAAGAGAGGCGCACGCGCACACAGGAGCACGTGCACATGAGAGAAGCGTACGCACACACTGGAGCGCGTGTGAGAGAACGGCGCACGCGCACACAGGAGCAAGCGAGAGAGAGAGGGATGCACACAGGAGCGTGCGAGAGAAAGATGTATGTGCACACAGGAGCGCCCACGCGAGAGAGAGAGGTGCACGCGCACACAGGAGCGAGTGCACGCGCTCGAGAGAGAGAGAGAGAGAGAGAGAGGCAGGTGCACACATGCACACAGGAGCACACACGAGAGAAAGACGAATGCGCACACAGGAGCGCGCGAGAGAGAGAGAGAGACAGGAGTATGCACGAGAGAAAGACGAACGCGCACACAGGAGCATGCGTGAAAGAGAGAGGTGCCCGCATACATAGGAGTAAGCACGAGAGAGATAGAGAGGCGCACGCGCACACAGGAACGCGCGAGAAAGAGAGGTGCATGCGCACACAAGAGCGCGCGCGAAAGAGAGGTTTACGCGCACACAGGAGCACGCACGCGCGAGAGATGTATACGCACACACAGGAGCACGCGTGCGCGAGGAGCAAGCGCGCGAGAGAGAGAGAGACGTAAGCGCACAGGAGCGAGTGCGCGCGCGAGAGAGATAGAGAGGCGCACGCACAAACAGGATCAAGCGCGAGAGAGATAGAGAGGCGCACACAGGAGCGAGTGAACGCGCGAGAGTGATAGAGAGGCGCACGTGCACACGAGAGAGAGACATACGTGCACACAGGAGCGCGTGCCAGAGATTGGTGTATGCGCACACAGGAGCGAGAGAGAGGCGCACACAGGAGCGAGAGCGCGCGAGAGAGGCGCACACGCACACAGGCGAGAGAGAGGCACACACAGGAGCGCGCGAGAGAGAGGCGCACATGCACACACGAAAGAGAGAGCAAGTAAGAGAGGGAGGACTGTACGCATAAGGTAGAGAAGGCTTGTTTTTGTTTTCAGTTCTGTTTACAGCGATCGGTTAATATTGTGCATCATTGCAATGTTACTTTTCTTGGTGGTTTATTAAATTACGGATTTTTCAAATGTTCATTTTTTTCCCTGTGCTTAAAACTCATTAAAAAAAAGTGATTTTAGCGAGCGGTTCCTAGCACTATAGGGCAAACTATTGCAGTGTTAGTTTTCTCTGTTGTTCAAGGTTTTCTCAGTGTTATTCAACATTTTTACATTTAGTTTACTATTACCCTGTGCATTCTATGATATAATTAACTATATTTGTGCTTAAAAACTAAAAAACATATATATTTTCATACAGTTTGAACGGTCTGGAACGAATTAATTGTATTTACATACAATCCTATGGGGGAAATTGCTTCGGTTCACAACCAAATCGGTTTATGACCAGAGTTTTGGAACGAATTATGGTCGTGAACCGAGGTTCCACTGTACTTACCCATTCTCCATTTTGGATATGACAGAGTACCTCCTAGAGTTGGAAAAAGGAATAATGGTGCCACAAAAATCCCAGGCTAACGAATGATTGTGAGACACGTGCCGTCTCTGCTGAAGGATCACTCTGGGTTTCACATCCACCTTCCAATGGTTGGGATGGGCATTTAGAACTGTGAGAATTACAATTCTACCCTTCAGTTTAATTACTATCTTCCTGTTGAGTTCCTTGCCTAAGATGATCATTTTTGGATGGCTGTGCACATTGCCAGTCGCATTCGGTGATGCAGGTGATCGAAATGAAAATCGTGACAAATTACACACTGTACTGTGCTTTAGCGTTAGTAACAATGCACTTATAGACATGAAAACTTTGTTTATAAGTGAAAATGTCTTTTGAAATTCTGTAGGAAAGAGAAATTTGATGTGCAGTGCTTGTTTATATCTGCCGAACTGCCATACGTCTAGACCTTGGTTACCCAAGATTTGTCTATACTGTATGATGAATTACTCTTATAAAGATTACTTTTTAAAAGAATAGATTCAATTTGTCTTTCATTACTCTTAATTTCACACTGATGCTCCTCTCTCTAGTTTTGAGTCGGTTTCCAAGTTATCGATTATCTTGATAACTTTGTACTTTGCCTGGACTACCAGAGCTTGGCCATTTATAAACACTTTGTGGATTTCCTCCTGGGTCACACATGGAGTCTTTTATCTCTAGCTATCAGACTACCTGTTCACATCTTTAGGTCATCTGGTCTTTGTGTTCTCTGGTGGTCTCAGGTTTCTCAACATCCTTCAGCCCCAATGGAAACATTTTGGACATTCTGAAGTTTGTCTATACCATGTCATAGTTATCACTGTCATTTTCAATATTTTGTGACATATGCTATATAATTAAAGCTGTACGAGTGGCAAAGTGTTTTGAGCACCAGAGTGAATGAAGTTCACAAGGCATACTGGATGATGTGATGGCAGCCATTTTTGTGCCAGTATGCTCAGCACACATTAGCTATTAAGTAGTGAAGAGCTGAGAGTGAAAAGCAAGAGGATTCAGGGTGCAGGATGGGTTTATGATTATGACGTAGAACTATTAAAAATGCAAGCTTTAGAGAAAATGGTGCCTGTTGAAAACAGAGAGCAACGATTGCTTGATGACTTTGAAATGCAAAGGTCAACCAAAGATGAAGTCATAAGTATGTCTGTGGTGTTCCTTAGACCATAAGTCAACACTCTGAGTCCTCAGAAGTCTACAGCTGCCTTGCTGCTCCACACTTCACTACCTCCTATCTTGCCCATCCGCCTAAACTGTTTAAGAAGCCAAGCATATCAACCCTTGCTGGCTAAATCCATGATGATTTGGAGCTCATGTTATGAGGCCCCATCTACCTTGGAAGCTGTAAGTAATACAACACAGTCCAAGAGGAGACAGCTTGAGGTCTACAAACAAACAGACACATCGATGCAGGACTTCAGGTGTTGCTCACCAACTCCTCTTCTTCCTCGCACACGGCTAGATGACTGTTCTGAGAGGCGCAGTGTGAACTGCTGCTCTCCCACGTCATTTTATTTGTAGAGAAGTAGTAGCAGTTTTCCTTGTATCTTGTCCACTTCTCAGGGCAGCACACTACAGATTTGTCTGTGGAGAAAATAAAAGGTGCCATAAAAAATAAGATGAACGAATTAGTCTTAATTCAGTCTGATGCTACTGGCTTATACTGTGAAACTGGAAATAAATATGGAAAGTATTAATAGTGAGGAAGGACAAGGCCTCAGATAGAATCAGGAGGCGGGATCCTTTGATACATTCGCTTCTGTATTTTCTATCCCAGATGAAAATAATGCTTTCAAGTATTGCTTTGCTTGTGATAATAAATTGTTCTTCTGAACTACTTATCAGGACACTGAAAACCAGATTATCAAGTTCTGCACCTCCTGTGTAATTCATAAAGGGAAACATTTTTTGATTTTAGTTAAAGAACAAATATATATTAATACAGACATATCTAAATATGAATTCCTCTCTCTGTGGATATAAAAGGGATGTGGAGGCATCTTAAGGGCTCTGGTGATGGCAATTACCTGCCGAACCAGGGGTTGGCGCTGTGCAATGCGTTCTCTCTCTTCCTCCCTCTGCAGAATAGAAGACTTAACAGCCACTCCACCACTAATGTCACTTCTGTTTTCCACCCTCCTCTCCTGGAGCCACCCTTTCCTGCCAAGTCACTGCATAAGCCCAGAAGCAGCCATCTCGCTCCAGTTCAATTCTGACATTCTGACCTGTCTGTAAATACACACTCCTGATCTTGATGGAATGCTTATTGATTTTCAACTATTTCAAATATAAAAGGTCACAAAGGTGGTGCCCCAACTCTGTAACATCATTATATCTCCTCTTTTACACCATACTAATTATACATTAAAGTGATATGAAAAGGAACTCTCTAGTCGATCAGTTAATTTTCTTTTGATCTACTACAATTCTGCAATGTTACTCCTTTTTTTTTGGTTTTGTAAGAATTTTTAACACTTTTGGTCTTCCTGTTCGACCAGCAAGCAAAACTTGCAGAACAAGAGCAGCTGAAGTTTTTTGTGCTATCCAGAGTACCAAGAATAAAAATGCAATAAGTAAATAAGAACTTCAGAAACATGAAAAATGTTTTACACCATAATGGTTAAGTTATCTAAATATCTTATCCAGATTGTTTTAGTTGTTTTCAGTGTTTCCACATTAACTACGCTCCATAACCCTTGTGAGAAGAAGCGATTTGCACGTTAACACCTTGAATGTACTTCTTCATCGTCTCCACTAGGTGTCCTCCTTTATATAATTCAGTATTTATTTTAATACATTCTGTTTTATGTTTATGCAATGTGGTGGAAGAGTCACATGACCACGATTATTGAGTTTGTGCTTGATGTTCGGCATAAATATGGTGACGGTTCCATTCAAAATTACCCTTCAGCTGGAAAAAATATGTATTTATATTGTAGTAAACTTCAATCAAAGTAGACCAAATGCTAGGTATTGCTTCAGTATTGGATTCCTTTTTGACTTTGGCCTTGATTTTTGGTTTGCCCTTGCACTTTCCTTCTTTTGTTCTTCCTGTTTAGACCTTTGCTATCTCCCAGTCTATTAGTTTACACATAATAAACCCCACCGACTCTGTCTCCTAACTAGTTACACCCAGAAACTTGGACAAACTCGGACATGTCTGACACTGACCTTCATACCTGCAACCCCATGATATCATGCACTGCACACTTCCTCTTGACCTTGCCTAGAAACCAAGACAACAAATATTCTACTAAAAGAGGACCACAGTTCAAACCAGAAACGAGTTGAAACTTACAAGATAAAATTTTTGAAGCAAAGCCTAAATGCTAACCAGTAATCCGAGTCAAAGCGGTAAACAGAACAATCAAAAACCAAACATTCAGGACAGAAATGTGCACCGCGTTTTAATTGTGATTTAATCCAAATCATGGCTACTGAATGGCCTGTTGCACAGGTATCTTAAGGTGTCACGCCAATGACGTAAGAGGCAGCAACGTCTGAAACTTTGTTTTGTGGTAACCGGGTTCACCATAACATGGCATTGCCCATATTCAAAGCACAACCATGAAATACAGAATCACTTTGTTTTAGAAACATTATAATACTATCTATCTATCTATCTATCTATCTATATAAGTATAGTGCTGCTGCTTTGCAGTAAGGAGACTGTGAAAGTTTGTGGGTTCGCTTCCCGGTTCCTCCCTGTGTGGATAGCGCTTTGAGTACTGAGAAAAGCACTATATAAATGTAATCCATCCATCCATCCATTTTCCAACCCGCTGAATCCGAACACAGGGTCACGGGGGTCTGCTGGAGCCAATCCCAGCCAACACAGGGCACAAGGCAGGAACCAATCCCAGGCAGGGTGCCAACCCACCGCAGATAAATGTAATGAATTATTATTATTAAGTAACCACATAGAAATATTCCAGAGTAGTATAAGCCCATATACCCATGAATACAAAATTGTAGATCGGATCACCCATAAGAAAAACAAAATGGCACAGCAGGAGAAAGTAATAGGTGTTTATCATAGTGAAAACATTTCAATTCCAAAAATAAATGTAATTCCTTGATCTCTATAACCCCCAAAGCAATATCTATTTTTTTAGGTCAAGAAATAAGTATAGAAAATTAAAAACTGAAGTTGGATCACAACACCCATTTCTAGGAATGTGAGAATGTTGTCTGAAAATAAACCCTTAAATCTTTTTCACAGTCTAGTAAACTGAATGGACTGAACGACTTGCTCCCATCTGTCCACATTTCTTTTGTTCCCATTGTGTTTGCTGGACTTTGAGTACACTGATGGCTGTTTGTAGGACTACAGGTTTAAAGCGAGCCATGCTGAGGAGCACATAAAAAATAAAAATCCTAACATTTGAGGCCATGACATGAAAAACTGGCAAGCCTGCTTGTGAAATGTTGAGGCTGAGGCCTGCCATTCAGAATACACCCTGCTAGAACCTGCCCTCTGATTGGCTGTCCTGTGCAGGACAAAAAAAATAACTGGGGTGATGGAAAATTTTCATTTATTTAAAAGGTAGAGTAATAAATGACTACAAAAGGAGGTTACATCACAAAAATGGAATGATCTGATATTTAATTATTATAATAGAGTTAAAGTTCTTATTGTCCAGTGACTTGACATGTTTTGCCATTTTACAATATTTACAGCCAAAAATAACACAACTCATAGAAATGACTGCAACAGCTCTACGTGGAGACTTAGAATTTGGATGAAAAGTCATGCCACCTATTTGAGTGAAGAATAAGAATAAAAGCCACTTACCTGAGACAACTTCACACTGTGAAGTAAAAACTGAAAAATAAAAAGGCAACATTAGTTTATCAATCATTTTTTTAATTTCTGTTGTTTGTGTTTGAGGGGTATGGGAATGGGTGCAGAGTTTACAAATAACGGGTTCCAGAGATTTAACTTCCATCAGGTGAAGGAAATCAGACATCAGTATTCTTAAAGACCACTTGTCCTATATGAGGAGCTTTGCTGTATTCACTTTAGTATGTCTATTGTCTCATTTGTATTTCTGACGTCACCACAGCTAGAATAAATTCACACATTTGCAGGAATATTCTGTACAAAATTAAAATAAGGGCTTAAGGCTTGGATGTCAGTCCATGTTGTAGTAAAAGAACAAACTTGGAAAAGCAGTCAATGCAATGCAACTTAATACTGCACTTCACGTGGTCTACCATAAGATGTCTCTGTTGTTGATGTTTAAACGGTCAGTGGTGTCAGTACCAGGCAGCCCTCTGACTGTTTAAGAGTGCAGATTGGACAAATGTTTTGTCAAAAATAAAGTTTTGTTCAGGCAAGTTTATGTCGCGTCCTTTAACCATAGGACCATATAAACACTTGGCTACTGAAATTCTGTTTTAAGGTCATGTCTTACTGGACTTTCCCATCTGCACACCTCCTTTGTTGTCAAATTACCCATCATGTCTTTTAGCTTGAGCTCTTGAGAGTGAAGATTGTTGAGAATGTCTAGCAGTGTCACACTTCTGGTGACTGGACCCTACTTCTTTACTTATCCGAGGAAGTCATTTGTAAGGAGTTTGCTTCCCTTGTGTTCATGTGGGTCATTCTCAGCACTCTGGTGTCCCCCCACAGTCATAAGAAAGCCTGATAATTTGACTGGTGACTTCAAATTGCCCAGGTGTGGGTGGGTTTACACTGCAATGGACTGCCATCCCATTCAAGGTTAGCTTCAACTTTGAGCCCAAAGCTTGTTATGATACTTTAATTAAAGAAAGTTTGTTAAGCGATCAACCTGGTCATCTAGCTTCTGGATTGTAATTTTTTAATCAATTTGCCACACATACCCACCTGGTACTAAAAGTCTGAGTCCTGAGCCTACTGCCAACAGGAGGCCAAAGGTGAGTCCAAAGTAAATGAGGCACAGCCACTTTTTATTTTGTGTCACTGTTACAAAAAATAATAAGGACAGAATGTAATTGTCTGAACACTTTTTATTCTTTTTATTTTAGAAATGAAGATTTACAATGTAAAGACACTTAATATCCATCAATCACACATCCACATAAACCAGACATAAAAAGTAAAAGTTCACAGATCCATAATCCTGGGTTCACCTTCATCTCCTGGACAGTGTTCTTGTGGAGTCTGGACATTTTTAATGTGTTTGTGTGGATTTTCTTAAGGGTACTCTTGCTTCCTTCCCGCATACCCAAAATGTGCAGGACCTATGAATTGCGGAATCTGATTCTCGGGAAGACGTATTTCAAAACTAAAGTCTTCAAAAACACTCTATCAAAAAATCAATCATTTAATTTTTTGATCTCTAAAACACCGCAAATGATATCTCCATTATTTTTAGAAGCCAAGGCAAAGGATGAGCAAACACGAAACAACATCCCAATCAACGCACCCCATCACTCTGAAGCGAGTCTGAGAATGTTACGTTCTGTAATGTCAGTAAGGTAGGTTTGTAAATAGCCAATTATATGAAAAACTTTTATGGTGTGAAAGTTAAATTTAACTGATAAATATGATTTTCACACTTTGATTATATATTGATTGATAATATTGAATGACTTCTACCTACCTTTGTGGAGTGGTGGTTCTGAGGCTAGGGATCTGCACTGGCAACTGGAAGATTGCCGGTTCGAATCCCGTAAATGCCAAAAAGGGACTCTGCTCTGTTGGGCCCTTAACCTGCAATTGCTGAGCACTTTGAGTAGTGAGAAAAGCGTTATATAAATGCAATTAATTAATTGTTAACTGTTAGCTTTTGCCTTTAGCACTCTTAGGAAGCATTTTATTTAAAGTCTGTTGATATGTGACCCAGTCCTGCTGCTACTTTAGCACAAGGTTAAGCACTGATGACAGAACCAACATAATCGAGTGTAGGAGAATCCTGACTCCAAGGGCCCTGTTTATCAGTAACTTGCAAGGACATGAGAAATGGAACTAATCACACATTTCTGTAATTGATAAATGTATTTAAGATGTATTGTAGCGGGTGCCACATGTGCTATTGTCTCATTGTCAGTTTGCAGCTCTTTAGGGTTCACTTCAAGAAAATGGGTTACTGATAATATACCTTTAAAGGGGAGGTCACAACATGGACAGGACAATTAGTGCTGAAGACTTTTAATAGGAATAGAAGAAATGTTTGGACAAGGTGTGAACTTCAGAGGGTCACCAAGGATGATCTGAAGGATCTCAAGGCTACCTTGTGTATACACCACATGAGAACGTAAGAGACCCTGAGCAATGTAATGTAGGATATATTTAATATTTTCATACTTATCTGGTAGCACTACATGGCAACACACCTTAAAGGAATACACCACCTAAAAATTAATTTTATAACTATTACTTTAAAATTTTTAATCTCATGATTTTGTACAGAAATTAAATATTGAATATTCTAACTCAAGGTGCATTGGTGATCCTAAATTGTCACTAGTGTGTGCTTGGTGTGTGTGCCCTATGGTGGGCTGGTGCCCTGCCCGGGGTTTGTTTCCTGCCTTGCGCCTTGTGTTAGATTGCCTCCGGCAGACCCCCGTGACACTGTGTTGGGATGTAGCGGGTTGGATAATGGATGAATGAATGGAAAATTAAATGACTGATTTTTTGATATAGAGTGTTTTTAAAGACTTTAGTTTTAAAATATGTCTGGATATTCTAACTCAATGGGGTAGATAGGTGACCAACACTGGACAGTGGTAAAAAAAATTCTCTTGTAACTCATGTTGAATAACCCATACTGTATATCCGATATTCATTTGGATGGTCAAAATGTTCAAAATTAAAAAATATTAATAAAGAATTATTCCAGTTACTTCCTGAAGTCTCTGCATCAAATGTTAACAGAAAAGTCGTCACACCCACAATGCTGTGAGCGTGAATTAAAGATGATATTCTTCACCAATGAATAAGGGATAGAGGCAGATCTTCAGTGCAAATGCACATCATTGTAAGAATGATGTCTTCTCTGTTGACATTCAGTGTAGAGTTTTCAGGAAGTCACTGCTTTGATCTTTGCCATGATCTACACCTCACCACAATTTGATTATGGAGGTCTAGTGAGAGCTCCTTGGACTTCTTGGTTTAGTTTTTATCCAGAAATGCAGTGTGAATTGTGGGACATTCTATATGTGAGGTCCAGTCAATACACTTTGCCACAGGTGGACTCCAATCAAGTTCTCAAAATACCTCAAGGAGAATGAAAGCAAACAGGATTCACCTGAGCATAATATGCAGTGCCGCAGCAAAGGATCTGAATAATTCTTTGAATGAGAACTTTCAGTTTTTGATTTTTATTCAGTTTGAAAACCTTTCTGAAAACATGTCTTCACTTTATCATTATGGGGTATTAAGTGTAAATTAATGAGCAAAATGGCAAATGTATTCACTTAAAATTAAATTAACAATACAATAAAGTGTGGAGGGCTCTGAATACTTTCTGAATCAACGGTAACTGAGTGTCCTGAATGACCCCAATCTGTAAAGATGTCTACCTGGTTGAGCATACACTAACACATGGGTGAAAACACAGTTAGGCTTTTCATATCTTCATTGATTGAATTTTCTTTTTATGAAAAATCTCATTTTATTTAAATAATGGAGAGAAAGACTAAGCAAGAAGTGGTACCTGAAGGTTGCTGAATGTCTGGGTGTTCCCTGCGTTCATCTTTACTTCCATCTTCATTAATTTCTGCTGCTAGTGCCATGGCTGGTCAGCATAGAAGAAACCCTTTTGAAACCTACTTGAAAAGAAAATACAGTGAGTGAAAGGGGACTTTCTTACTATTGATCTGTCTCATGAAATTTCATGAATGTCTCTTGCATTTACTAGGTACTGTAACTCCCTCTCATCCACTCCAAAAAATAAATCCAATGTTCTCTTGCTGAGTTTCATTCACTCTGGCATGAGGAGGCACAAGAGTGACTAAGATGGGCAAGAGAAAGAATGAGAGGCGTATTTGTTTATCTCTCACTCGGCTTCATCCACAGCAGTCTGAGAAAAGTCAAGATGTACTTCTCTCTTTAAACCCAAAAAAATTGTCTCATCCTCTGGTGCGGTGGTGTGAGAATGAGAGGTCGTGTCTGTGTGTCTTCTGTACTCTCCCCTTTTGCACCGTCATGCAAGGTGGCATGAGAGAGCAAGACACAATGCTTTGATCTCACCAGTCTCAAACTATGCACCACATGTAAGGGCTCTGTCTTGCTCTTTTTAAGTGTTGGCAAAGCCTTATTTTAGTCAAACAATGCTTTGTTCTAACCCTGCTTGTACTGAACTGAAACAAAGTGCTGTGTCCGCATCAGTTGAAACTTAAAAGCATGGAGCCCGAGCTGCCCACAAAATAACACTGCTGTACATAGGTATATTGCATTTGATTTACTTAATTAATCTCAGGTGGGAAATTGTCTTTTTTTGCATGAACTTTTGAGGCCCAAGTGCAGGGTCAGACATTGTTCAGCACCCCTGGAACTATTTTCAGGTAGAAGACCTTGGATTTGAATGGACAACCTTCCAGATACCAGCAGAGATCCTTATCCTGAGAGCCACCACTCATCAATAATACTGATGTATACATGTACTATACATCTTAATGGGTGAAAGTCGCACCTTGTTTGCAGGTGTCTGAGAGCCATTGTAAAGAGATTTCAGGATATCCTAATTTCCACAATACAGAATACTGTGGAACATATACCTGGTGTCACACACGTGTGTTTAGGAGACAACTAAAGGGCCTGAGTACATGTATTTCCACGCCAGACCAGGGGGTGGTGAAGTGCACTAATTCTCTCTCTTGATTCCTTACAGACCATTCTAGGGAACGCCCGCCTGGCTCTGGGGCAGCCAATGACATCACTTCCTGTTCTGGTCCTGATGACATCATTTCCCATACTGGTCATGATTCAGGTCCAGTCCCGTTTTTCTCTGGGATTCTATCATCCTGCCGACTACGCCACTGTCTCAAAAACAGCCAAAAGACATTGAGAAGGTTTAGGGCAGCCATCCGTATAATTTTTCCTGGCTGCAAAATTAATTCAAAGAACAGACATGTTCACATGACTGAGTCCAAAACAGAACTGATTTACTGGAAACAAGATGGCGGTTTAAAGGCCAGTATGGGAAGTGATGTCATCAGGATCGGAACAGGAAGTGATGTCATTGGCTGCCCCAGAGCAGGGCGGGATTTCCTTAGAATGGTCTGTAAGGAATCGAGAGAGAGAATTAGTGCACTTCACCACCCCCTGGTCTGGCGTGGAAATACATGTACTCAGGCCCTTTAGTTGTCTCCTAAACACACATGCGTGACACTGGACAAGTTTTACTGTACGTATAAAAAACTCATTTTGTAATCCATGTATGCACTCTTAGTCAAGTTCTTTTTGGTGTGTTTTTGTTTAAGAAGTGCAGTATGACGGCATCAGAGTTTCCCAAGTATCACTAAACTCATCTTTGTTTTACTTTGCTCCCATGAAACAGATGATCTTGCCAAACTATTTTATATTATAACTAGCTGCCCCCTGTGGCTCTGCCTGTGTAGTAGTGAAACAGGACAAACTTAAAAAATCAATGAAAACATGTCATTTGTTTTGAGAAGAATTTATATTGATAGCTTTTGTATACAAGGGCCTCTTGATTTATAATATTTTTGTAGTGAGAACGTAGCTGTGATATCTTTGACAAAAATGTAAAAAGTTGGGAAGGTTTGTCTAGCCAAGCGGAAGATAGGTACGGTCCAACGTCAAACATTGCCACTTTATCAGATCGTGTTCAGCTCTGACAGGAGTGCATACCCCGCGTGGGGAGAAGAACACGTAGCTGTGATATCTCTGTGGCAATCAGCAGCTACCCTCCAAAACACATGTAGCCCTGATCGCTCCCTCAAAAATGTGAAACGTTACTCCTTAACAATCTCTAGATGATAATGTCCGCTGAACAAACCAGTATTGCTAGCTAAGTGGAGGCACGGTACACTTGAACACGGTGGTGAAAAGTATAGTGACTCAAACGGAGGCTGGAGCATGAGTGAGGAAGGGCCTGCCCAGCTCCCTACTCCTGACGTCACGCTTCTCCCTCCCCTCAGCCCGCAGCCTGTCTCTTGGATTTGCACTAATAAATCACTGACAGAACTGAACTATGATACTTAACACAATGAGAGAAGTTACAAAATCAATCAGAATGTTCAAGCTCATTATAAAAAAACCCAATCTAAATCTGTTAAGTAGTTCTCTCGTGAAAAGCTGACAGACATGCAGACAGATGGGCGTTAGATTTTATACATAGAGAGGTTACCTTTTCTCTATGTATACTGCAATTAGGAGATATCATTTAAAAACCTAATATTCACTTCGACATGTATGTGCGCATTTACATTTGGTCGCTTAGCAGATGCTGTTATCTAAAGTGACTTACAAAAATGAATTGAGCCAATATCAGTCTGGGAATTGTATTGTTAAAGGTCAGTTACAGAAGTGATCATCACAAGTGGAGAACTTTAAACCAAAGAGAGCAACAAAAGACTAGGTCATCTTTTCTTAATTATAAGAACCTATTAACACCATTACCAATTAGACAGATATGCATAAAATAAGAGTCTTCAAATGCTTCTTAAATACAGTGAGGGAGTTAGATGGAGGTAGGACACTCATTCCACCTGCATGAAGAGTCAGCATTAAAATGTGACACAACACACAGTTGACGTTGAACGATACTTAGTTAGGCTTCACTTGCAGTTGTGTTTTGTTTAAGAGTGTTATGGACACCATGTTGGCATAGCAGTCGAGAGGGTTGAGACTGAATTATATTTGGTTATCTGTCAAAGGCTGGTAACCAGGAAGATCATTTTAATTTACACCTAAACTAAAACAGAGCAGGTGTTAACCGGAACACTGGTATTGCTTTCATGTGGATCTCACCCTGAGGCGTGTGTGTGTTTTTGTTTGACTCCCTTTGTATTTTGTTTTCTTTGGTTCTCCAGCATGCTCTGTATGAGACCTTATTTTAATTGATTACTTTGCAAATTTGAATTCTCTCTTTTTTTATTTAATTCAGTTATGGTCCTCACTTCTATTAAATTTTGTTGTGGATTGTTTATTTGGTTTGATGATGGACTGGAAAGATTAGAAAATGGGCCTCAGGAGCTTATATTCATCTTGTTGCAATACCTAAGGACTACTTCAGGCACACATGACATCTGCTGCTTAGCAGTGGCATTTATGAGCCACAAAATAGTAAAAAGGCAAGAAGATAAGAAAATAAACCAGGATATATATAGATAGATAGATAGATAGATAGATAGATAGATAGATAGATAGATAGATAGATAGATAGATAGATAGATAGATAGATAGATAGATAGATAGATACTTTATTAATCCCAATGGGAAATTCAGATTCTTCAGCAGCAGCATACTGATACAATAAATAATATTAAATTAAAGAATGATAATAATGCAGGTGAAAAACAGACAATAACTATGTATAATGTTGAATCAATGAGAAAAAGACAAAGACCTGGTTAAAGAACCTGCAAAGTTTAGCAAACCAGATAAGGCCATATAACAACAGACATGAAAATACAAGACACAAAACTGAAGTCAGTGTCAAAAGAATGAAGTAAAGATTCTAGCAATGACATGAATGCCTTAAACCTAACTGTTGAGACCGCATCTCCACAAATTATTGTAAGATGTAAGGAGATCAGGAGATTTAACGTCAGGCAGGTTAGGTCTGTACAGGAAAGATTGTAACAAACAGCAAACGAAACATGAGGGCGAATAAAAAGAGAATTTTGAAATGAAATCTAGCACTCGGCCTACTTGATGAATAAACAAACTACTCTAGAAAGTGTTTTAATAGAATTTATCCACAGAGGGATGAAGTTGCATTGCAGAGCCATTGTATTTATAATGGAACTTGTGCAGACATCATTAAAGTGCCACATGTGGTTACATACCTGTGTCTCGCAGAAACAAAAGATGGTAACATTTAAATAATATGGTTAAACTTTGTCCAAGTAACATAAAATTGCTCAAACCCCCCACCCGGTAATATGTGCTGCCACCTTTATGTCAGGAGGGCAATAACAACAAGTCACACATCACTTGGCTAATAACGTGATCATCTCCACAATGTGGTGGTGCCAATGCACCCCTTCACAAAATGGCAGTGTTGAAACAAGAATGCCTTTAACAAAATGGTGGCATGATGATGTCACTGTAAAAATGTTACAATAAAGAAACAACAAAAAAAGTGTGCAAAAATAGGGAAAATATATTCACATATGTACCAAACTGAGGATCATGACAGCATTAATGCAGAGTTGTATCCTTTATTTTTCGTTTGGTTTTGTTATCTCTGACCGTGTCGTTTTGAGATTCCCAGGTTTTCCAGTTGTGGTTTTTGACATAGAGTTTTGGACTTTATATCCTAGAATTGGGCTTTACTCATTTATTCTGCATTAGTAATCTTTTTCACTTATTTTTGAGTTTTGTAATTTTGTGTTTCTTTCTTTCCATTGAATTATCTTTTTATATTTTGGAGTTTTGAATTTGTCTTTTACTTCTTGGCTCTTTATTGCTATTTTGTGCTTTAATTTTTGTTTTTCTTTCTTGATATTCATTGACTTTATCGGGCTTTGTTTTATATTTGTAATTTTTATATTTTGAAATTTAGCAGTTTCTTGTATTTAATCATTTTTAACTGTATATTTAATTTAAATAGTAGATTAACTGTAATTTAATTTTATTCTATAATATGGAACCAATGTAAAAAACATTTCAAACACACTCCATTACAGGATAATTTTATATTTCAGCCCCCTTAACTTATACAGTGTTTAATTCATGGGAGTCATTCAGTGTTTGGACCTTCAGACATCTTTATGCAGACGTGTTTGTGCTCTTTGATTAACTGCATGTTAAGCAATTCCTTCAGTTTATTATTTTTTGCATTGCACACATCGATGTAGATTTAATTTATCCAAAATATATTGGGGGTTAGACTCCTATTGTGGCCAGTACCATGCAGCACCTCGCTAGATCATATGTTTGGGACTATGCTGACTATGCTGAGGGAGGATGTTTATTTACCTGTTATCAACAGCTATTGTTCAGCATTTACTTTCTTTTGTAACTCTGTTTAGCCGTTACAGTATTATTGTTAAAGCATTCTGATCTCCTTCCATGTATAACAATCCATCCATTTTCCAACCCGCTGAATCCGAACACAGGGTCACAGGGGCAGGGAACCAATCCCGGGCAGGGTGCCAACCCACCGCAGGACACACACAAACACACCTACGCACCAAGCACACACTAGGGCTAATCTAGAATCACCAATCCACCTAACCTGCATGTCTTTGGACTGTGGGAGGAAACCAGAGCGCCCGGAGGAAACCCACGCAGACATGGATGTGACTTACAGTTACTCCTCATCGTCTATTCCTCTAACATCTGCTATGTTTCTTGGTTTCTTGTTGTTCCTTTGCTCCATGTGAACACAACATGTAGTGTCCCAGGCGTTAATCCCCAAAATGCTTTGCCTTTGAATTGTGTGCCACTGTAGGAATAACTAGAAATCCTATTAGGAGACAACTCCAAACTTAACTTTGTAGGCAAGCATTGTCACGGTCTTAAGTGTCATTTATGGCTTTCTATGTTTCCTTTATGGGATTACTAGGGGCTTTGCTCACCAACCACCCCGGCCTGCACTACTCGCCATCCACTTCATGTCTCTGCTGCTTGCGTTGGAGATGCGGTCACTTCTCCGATGATACAATGGGAAACAAATACAGTTGGTTTTTTACCTCCTCTTTGCTCAATCAGCTGCTGGCTTGCTGCTGCCGTGTCGTGTGATCTGCATCTCCTGCAGCTGTTCAAACATTTAAAAGCCTGTACAGCAGCTGTCCTACTCTTTGTCTTTTATTTCTGGCCCCAAGTGTGGTTAAATCTCTTGGCACAAAGTCTTGTATCGCAGGATATGAGTTCTTGATGTTTTTTAGTTTAGAATTTAAAAACTGAATATGAATCTGAAAATCTAACAACATCACAATAAAATTCAATAAATTCTGAAAAGAACGATACCCAACATATACTGTATATGTAGGTTTTAAAATAAGCCGATTTAAAGCGTGACAAAAAACGTCACATAAAATCGTTGCACTTTTAGGCTTAGGATTTTATATACAGAGAGCAGATTATTTATATTTCCACATTGGTTATTTGCTGTTTCTTTTTTTCTGTTATTTTATTGTTACTTCTTTGATAATTGAATATTGTTCTGATGTCCCTCAAAATGTGTTTTCAAATACAATGTATAGCAATAATATCAACTAAATTATAATATATTATTATCATCATCATCAATTAAAGTGAACAATTCATCTATATCATTATTAATTAAAAAATGATAAATATTATTACTATAATATTACAGTATAACTATACCAACATATTTTATTAATATGCCATTATTATGTTATTATATATAATAATGTATTATATTATATGTATTATATAACTATACCAATATATTATATTATTACTAGTAGTAGTAGTAGCATTAACCTTTCATTTTTTTCTATTGTATGTTCTTTTTTGAAATGTTGATTGTATTTTTTTATTGCACTGTGTTTTGTATATTATGACCTTTATGAAACTGTGTGTTTGGTTGTTTGGATTTAACAGGTTTTTTTTTTAAATCAATAAAATATATTAAATTGGTTACACTGATTAATTAAGATAAATGGACTCTCAAATGTTATCATTTAAATTTAAAATATAATAATAAATAAATAATAATTTTTAGATAGTCCATATTTGGTCATAGTTAATAACAATAGATGTTAAACAAATTATTATATTTTCCTATTGATTTTTTTTTCTTCTGTTAAACTCAATTCTTGTCTAGTAAAAAATATTTGTAATAAAAAATAAAATAAAATAAAAATGTTTAAAGGCACTAGAAATGTAAAAGCAGAAGGGCACATTTCAAAGGGTTCTTCAGCATCACACTGCTGTATTTGAGCTCCTGATGATCGTCATTTGGTCTTTGAATTTAACTCTACATTATCTATAATAGCGTATTACACGATGGTCTTATAAGCGCACTTTCAAAGAGTAAGTGAACCAGAACTGAATTCAAATAAAACTCTCAGGAGTCCAAGCCAGGAGGTTTGTACTCTGGGTTTCCAAAAAATCAGAGCAAATCATCAGTGAATCAAACACATCGACCTGAAGAACTGAGCTGTGTGCTGGCAAATAATATCTCACTGTGCAACATTTCAAAGAAAAAAAACATCTCATGTTTGATATTCAAACAAGAATAACATTTAAAATGTTCAGTAATGTGTTCAAAAAATTTGCAACATTAAAAATATGTTCATCTCCCACAGTCATCCCTGGTTTCAGTGCAGTTCAGTTCACTTTTTGTGACCTCCAGTCCGGCTGCATTTCTTTTGTTTGAAGAGATCATCATGGACATAAAAAAACTTAACAAGATTATCAAAGTGACAGATTTTCCCTTTAGCAACTGCCTACATATTAATGTAAAATGTATTATACCAAAAAAAACCTTCCAGAGTTGGGATGCCAGAGTAACCCCTGATCACGTTATCTCTTCAATTTTACTTTTGAAGCTCCTCTAGAAGTCTGCAGTCAAATGTATAGAAGGGGCTCTGCAGTTAAAGCCTCGGTAATAGAGAGAGGTATATACTCGAGACTAAAGGGGAAATGCAAACTTTACAAAGACTCAAGAGAAAGAGAAACAAATCTAAAATTGTTTTTTTTTTACTTTATTATTTTGATATTATAAATAAAATAAGAGGGATGTTCAAGTTTCTGCACTTTTTTTAAAACTCTGTTAAGAATTTCAAAAACAAATCACTTTTCTACACAGTCACTTTACTTTTTGCAACCCAGTTTTCCCAGCGTCGTACCAACTTTTTAATGCCCCATTACTACTCCTCCCGCCATCACCTTTTCCAATGAAAATACAAAAGATTATGGAAACATTTTGAGCGTCCCTCGTTGATAGAAGTTTGTGTTCCCAGCCTTTTACAAAAGCTCTTTACGTATGTGCCTATTTATGTATGTATTTTTTAAATAAATAAATATATAAACACACTTTGGTCTGAACAAAGAAGAAAATTAAAAAGAAAGAAAATGTCTGACTTGGCTGTTTACTTAAAATTTAAAAAAAAACTGTTCTTTAAATAAAAATAATCATTGATTATTTTTTATATTTGTAAAACAATTTCCTGGTTTAGAAAGTTATGTAATGAAAGCACACATACATATATAAATTTATTATTGTGACCTTTTCATATGAGAGAGCCACACAGCTTTTATGTTTCATTGTAATGACTGTATAGCTGGACAGGCATCAGACAAGTCCAGAAATGTCCCAAAATGCATGGACTCCTGGATTAACGTCCATTCCCTGATGTCATGTATTCCAACTACCCCAAACAACTGAGCAAATGTATGATAAAAATATGGATCCTTGATGACTGAAAAAGTGAAAACGATGATGTTGTAAAACAGATATTCCATCCATTATCCAACCCGCTATATCCTAATTACAGGGTCACGGGGGTCTGCTGGAGCCAATCCCAGCCAACACAGGGCGCAGGCAGGAAACAAACCCCAGGCAGGGCACCAGCCCACCGTAGGGTGCACACACACAACCCAAGCACACACCAGGGACAATTTAGAATCGCCAATGCGCCTAACCTGCATGGCTTTGGACTGTGGGAGGAAACCAGAGTAAATGGAGGAGACCCACACAGACACTGGGAGAACATGCAAACTCCACGCAGGGAGGACCCGGGAAGCAAACCCGGGTCACCTAACTGCAAGGCAGCAGCGCTACCCACTGCGCCATCATGCCGCCCAAACAGATATTCATAGATGGAAAGCCAAAGTTGATCGTTTTCTCCAAGGGCCCTGTGACACAAAAGGTTCTTATTGTACTTGACGTCCCTGCAGTTTGGCTAATACAGACCTTTGCATTATAAATTGTGTTTTTCCTTTATTTACTTATGTTATAATTAGATCTACTCTAAGTATCCTAATGATCCTGATTTCTTTCTGTGCTTACTCCTGTACTCATTCGGCACCTTAAGTTGATGTTAAATTGTTCTCGCCTTAATTCTCTCGTCAATGATCTTGTTCTTGATTTATCTTGTTTTGTTACCATGTGTTAGTGTTCATCACCATAAAATGACCAAATTTGTCTAACTCAAAGAAAGAGAAACAGAGAGTAAGATCAAGTCCTGTGGGCAAATTTGAACCCTGGGTGGGATGCCAGTCCATTGAAAGGCCTTTTGATGCACACTATGAGCAAATTTAAAAGATGCCAATGAACCGAATCTGTGCACATTTGGTAACATGTAAGAAGAAAGGTTCTCCACAGAAAAAAATACAAGACATAGCCCCACATAAAAAGTGAGGGAGCCGGGATTTGGACCTCTCTTAGAAATCTTCAACTTTCATTAGCAAACATTTTTTCTCAAGTCGGGAATAGCAGAGACAGAAAGCTGAAAGTAAGAACTTAGGAAAAACTAGAAGCCTTTTTTCTGTAAGTATTATGATTAACTTATCAGGACCTGAAATCACAAAGCTGAGGTTTTCACCACATGCCAGTGTACCACATTAACTACAGTCATACATTCATTTTCAGGGCACACGCAACCCATAGGCAACTAAAACTTGTTAGACGTGAAAAATTGCCACATTGAGCAAAGAGCTTGTTTATATTACACAGATGGCACAAATGGCCTCTTATAACTGTTAAAATTGTCACGCAGTTAATAATCTTGTGACAAGGCTACAGTTTTACATTAACTTGCCTGAAACATCAATCTGAAAAATCTTGTTAAATTATCAGTTATTTTTCTTAATTGCTTTCTTTAGATTAATAGAGAAATACAATAGTTACAGTCCTCCATACAGGCCGTCCACTCCAATAAAACTGAAGTTCCAGGAATCTCTCTGACATGGCAATGTGTCTCATCGGCTTATGATTTCAGTCGTTTGCTCCCTCAAATCATAAATAAATAAACAAATAAATATATTATTTGCAGGTTTTACTAAAAAAAGTCTGTGAGTCAGAAGAGTAGAAAAAGAGTTAAACTTCTGATTATCTGAACCTGTAAACAGTCGCTACTGCATTAACTTAAGATCATTTTAGCAATTTTACACCTTTAGCAATCGTGTTTCCTTTTATCTCACCTCATTGTCCTTTTTAAAAGAAACAATAAACTGTCAAAAAACTGCAATGCACACCACAATTAACTCTTCATAAGCAATAAAGGGGTTCTGAATCAAGCGAATGAGGAAGCTCGTACCTGAAAGCTCGTCGGACCTGCTGGGTCACCTGTCTTGTTGTGTCTTCATCAAGTCTTGACAGAAATGAACAACAGCAGGAAATGTGGTTTCGGCCACCTACAGAATGGAGAGGATCTGACTTTTGCCAGTCAATGATGTCCGGGTGCTGAGAAATGCTCAGACACTCATGATCTGAGATACTCGCTACTGCTGCCGTGTGTTGAGGATCTCACAGGGGCCCCATGCTTTTGTTCTCTTTTATTTTCATTATTTGTTTTCATTTATTGCCTAAATGTTTTAATCAGTTTGTATGTATATACCTAATAGTAGCTTTTTCTTAGAATGTAATTGTTGTTCATAAGTTGTTTTACCCATTTACTGCTTTATAATGATTTTACTTTGTTTCTAAATTCAACTGCATTTCCTAATTGTTAGGTTCTGCCTGTTGATGTGGAGCAGAAAATTGTATTCTTAAAATTGGTCATCTCTACGTATTAGAAAAGTATTATAAGCACATGAGAATGGTAGACACCCTGTTTTATTAAGCACTAGCAAAATACCCGCTCTTCGCAGCGGAGAAGTAGTGTGTTAAAGAGGTTATGAAAAAAAAAAAAGGAAACATTTTAAAAATAACGTAACATGATTGTCAATGTAATTGTGTTGTCATTGTTATGAGTGTTGCTGTCTTTTATATATATAATATACACACACACACACACATAAACATATATATACATATATATATATATACATATCTACATATACACATATCTACATATACATACGTATATACACATATACACATCCACATAAACATATATATACATATACAAATTTACATATCTACATATATATATATATAGACATACATATATACATACATACATTCACATATATATATATATATATATATATATATATATATATACTGTATATATACATATGTACTTATTGGCTCCTGTATTTAGGATATGGCAGGTTGGATAATGGACGGATGGACATCTGTATGCATAGCCGTATTTGCCCGTTTTCGTTTTTTTTCTTTGTTCAGTAATATTTCCGTAAACCCGGAGCTTGTCAGTTCAAATCCTGGTACTGACACCACTGTGTGACCCTGAGGAAGTCACTTCACCTGCCTGTGCTGCAAAAAACAAAAGTAATGTAACAAATTGTACCTCAGATGTTGTAAGTTGGTGGAATAAAAGCATAAGTAAAATAGATAAATATGTATTATACACATAGGAACTATTCATTTATTTTCAGTTAAGTCATCTGCAGCAAACTTTTATAAATGAGGGTTTCTCATTTTTAGATAGTGCAAACTGTTTCTTCTTCATTGACGTTTTCTCTTGGAGAGCTTTTTTCATTTCATTGAAAATGAAAGCAGCAGCTGCCAAAATATGTAGCTTTCTTATTAATTTTTCAACATTGTGTAAAATAAATGTATAAAGTAACATAAAAGGTTTAAATACTGGTTATCCTTTTACAGTAAAATATTACTAAAGAGATACAAAAAAAGTAAAATGGATATGTTCTTTTTCTTTAAGGAGATTAAATATTACTGAAGAAAGAAAAAAAAAAATTAAACAGCCAAATGGGGCTATGCATACGAACTTAAAAGGTTTAAATAAAACATAAATATATATTTTATTTTTACTTGCTTAACTTGTGGAGGGTGTATCCTGTAGCAAAGCCCTAACTTTTTTCGTGAAAGCCCGTTTCAGTAAAAAGTGTTAAAAACAGGTGTAAAGATATTGACAATAAGCTACGCAAACCCAGGAAGAAATGGAATCGTTTAAATCAAGTATCATTACATCTTCCTTTCTTAAAGAGAAGTAAGGCAGTACTTATAAGCTTACATATTTATATATAGACATACATATATATATATATATATATATATATATATCTATATCCGAAGCCGTGCAAGTACACTCTTGAGAATGCAACGTATAGTTGTACAGAAGAAAAGCAATCTTGCCTCAAATGAATGGCAACCTTTTGTAGGTCTATGAACTTAATTTAAACTTTAGGTTTACACGGTGCTTTCTTTCCGAAGTACCTGCACTCATGAATATGTCTGTATGTGTCAGTCGCTCAAATCCACGCGCTTCGCACCGGCGAAGTACCGCTTTTAAATTTTTATGAAGAAGAAAATAAAACCTTTTTAAATTGAGGGGAAGTATACTAATAACAGTTTGTTAAGGATCTGTTTTTTTGTGAAGCTGCCTTTACTCGAGTGATCACTTCGACCTGACTTGGTGGCCAAGTATAAGCGTTACCTGGTAGGTAACCACCCATACAATCAGATTGTGAATCAGACTACGAATGCCGTGAATGTAATTACATACTCACTGCACTTGCTTACGGTAATCGAACCTGGGACGTCAGCGCTAGAGGGGCTTAGCAGCGGTGAAGTATTGCTTTTAAATTTTAATTAAGAACAAAAGAAAACCTCAGAGGTTCGATTCCCGAAAGGGAGTGAAGAGAGTGTCTGGTTACCTACTAGGTAACGCTTATGGTTGGACAGCAAGTGACGTAACATCAGCCACGGTGCCTTCAGTTGTGAGAAGCAGATCATAGAATGATTGAAAATAGTTTTGCATTTACCTTTGTAGTAAAAGGCGAGCTTTTAAGCCTGAGAAATCACCCCGTAAATGCACACGTTTAATTGCACATGTGTTAATATGATTGCTTACACAGTATTAAAAGACACTCAAAAATTAACGTCATTTACCATCAGCCACGGTGCCTTCAGTTGTGAGAAGCAGATCATAGAATGATTGAAAATAGTTTAGCATTTACCTTTTTAGTAAAAGGCGAGCTTTTAAGCCTGAGAAATCACCCCGTAAATGCACACGTTTAATTGCACATGTGTTAATATGTATGGTTACACAGTATTAAAAGACAGTGAACAACGTCAGTTACCTTTGTTCCTGCGTTTGATAAAAGGCGAGTTTTTAAGCCTGAGAAATCACCCCGTAAATGCACACGTTTAATTGCACATGTGTTAATATGATTGCTTACACAGTATTAAAAGACAG
The DNA here is from genome assembly GCF_900747795.2 of Erpetoichthys calabaricus. Classification (NCBI taxonomy): domain Eukaryota; kingdom Metazoa; phylum Chordata; class Cladistia; order Polypteriformes; family Polypteridae; genus Erpetoichthys; species Erpetoichthys calabaricus. The sequence goes on along the minus strand of NC_041405.2, from coordinate 8,013,226 downwards.
TCAGAAATGAGCGTCATTTACCTTTGTTCCCGCGTTTGACTCGTGCTGTAAATCTCTTCCTTGTTTTTAGTTCACGTGATTACGTAGGAGGCGTGATGACGCGATACGTGACTCCGCCTCCTCCATTAGAGTATATGGACAAAAAATATGTTCCAGTTATGACCATTACACGTAGAATTTCGAAATGAAACCTGTCTAACTTTTGTAAGTAAGCTGTAAGGAATGAGCCAGCCAAATTTCAGCCTTCCACCTACACGGGAAGTTCGAGAATTAGTGATGAGTGAGTCAGTCAGTCAGTCAGTCAGTCAGTCAGTCAGTGAGTCAGTGAGGGCTTTGCCTTTTATTAATATGTATAGATTAAGATGTAAGAGTTAGAATTAAAAAGACTTATGTCTGTATATTTTTTTTATTATTCTGTATGAGCTTGAAACCACTAATAGATTATTAAACCAAAAGTTAAACATGCAGGAGAAAGATGGGCCTCTCACTTAGTGAGAGAATGGGAACTCTTGGGCTGTAAATTAGGGTAGCAAGCAAGAATAGTCCTCGTCAAACATATAAGAAGTGTTTGATACCCCCCAACTAAGAATTATTGGTGGAGTAAGTTAGAGGCAGGACTAGAGCAGTGGAATGCTAGGAGTCAGATGAGGATGGATAATAACTTGTGTAATAAGAATGTAGTGCGAAGTCAAGCAAAATGACCCATTTTATTGGCTAACTAAAAAGATTACAAAATATGAGCTTTTGAGGCAACTCAGGCGCCTTCTTCAGGCAACATGTAATACAGAAACTGTAATTCAGTGTGTCTATATACACACTAGGACAAATAACAACATTGGAAAACCTTTAAGTGAGACAAGTTAAATGTAAAAAAAATTAAGCTAAGATTCATTTATCAAGAGAGGAGAACAATGGATAGTCAAGATCTTTGGATAAGATGACTGTCCAACAAAGTCTTTTGAAGATTCTGATAAGTTTTTCAATACAATGTGGGTCTGTAGACAGGTTGTCTGGGACAGTCCGAGAGATGCAAACAATCCTCATATCTGCCCATAAGACCCATGTCTCTATTCAAACCATGTTGTAATGTGTTAAATTTTAGCATGAGTTTTACTTCCCATTCTTTTCTCTCTTGCTGTATTCTGAAGTTGCCCATAAGCCCTGTGACTTTAAAGTTGTTCTCCCAGTGTCCTTGGCTATTGAAGTTGGCTGCTACAGGAACATCTGTGTTGCCATGCTTGATGTGGAACCTGCGTAATAAATTGTAATAAATGTGACAGTTGCTTTGAATTGTGGGCTCATTGTTTCATCTGAGATGAGTCTGTATGCGCACCATACAATAAAGCTTAATTCTGCTGTCTGTTAGTCTCCGAGTTGCCTTCATTGGGGTTGAAGACTTCTGTGCTGCTAATTTGCTTCAACATCACCGGACCCCTCATTGTGCTGTTTGTGTCTTTGTTACAACTTGTTCAACAATGACCACCATGAGGCTGATCTTAGAAAGGACTAGCAGCAATGCGGTGATACTTGTTGGCCAGCAAATAAAAGTTACTTGTGCTCTGTTTGAGAGAGGCTTCATTCCTGCTCTTCCCAGCTATATATTAACCAGTCTGTATAAAAAACAATAAAAATGTTATTTAAACTGTGAGGCATGGCTGCTGGCCTGCTTCATACTGATGATACCCGACCCAGAAGGGAAGTCTGCAGTCTCTGCATTTTGGGTGATTTGGTCCCTTATTCTCATCAAACATCAATTACACAAAACAAAGTCTTCCTAGAAGTGTGTCAGTAGTGCGGCCTCAGGTCAAGTACACTCGATAAGCTGCTGTTTGCTCTTCTTCTGTCCTTTCACCTGATCAGAGACTTTGGCTTTGTAGCCACTGAAATGGCTTTTACTTGACCAAGTGAGTGGTACAGGTACAGTAAAAACAATGACCATGAGTAACACAATAATCATAATTTTATTACTAACATTAGTATTATTCAAATGCAAAAATGTATGCAGGGTAAAACTTTAAAATCAGGAGACCAAGAGGAGCTTAGCAGAAGTGGAGTACAAAAAAAAGAACCAAAATGTGTCCCCCAGGTGGTCACCACCAAGTACAGCCCAGCAATGTCCAGTCATATAAGCCATCTTTTTCTTCTTTATATATAAATTAGGACCCAAATCTTTCCTCCATTATAACTGCTAACTACTAATGTGTGTGGCACCAGCTGCCTCCTTCTAATTCTTTGTTTTCTTGGCCATTCTTTTTCCTCACTGCTAGTAAAAGAGTTGTGCAGGTCTGTTAAGTTTGAAGCGCCTGATGTTTTACTTTACTTGTTACTACATTACACCCCCCACCCACTGATTCTTTTAATGTCTGTCCGACTCCTTTACAAGATAAATATGAAGACGACCTCCACTTCCTGTGCTAGTTCTCTGCTAATCTTGAAAGCTGCTAGAAAGCATCCGCCAAGGTGAGCGAAGATTCAGCCGCAGCTCTCTAATGGCTTCTCACAAACCCAGTGAAGGTCTGTGCTGCAGTTCTTACTTTGAACAGAATGCTTTATAACAAAGGCACAGTCTCCACTCTCTTCTTGAACTTGGGTCTTCCTGCGTAGAAACACAAAATAAAAAAAATAAAAAAATCAGTAGACATGACCTGAAGTAAGGCTTATAGGCACCATAGCACCGGACTCGTGTAACACATGAAGAATGGCGGGCTATTATATCAGTCCATAGTAATAACCATCAAGTGGCCCCACTGTAAGACCTGCAGACTTCATACTTCTGCATGAGTCAGACAGACATTCTGCCCTGACGGGACAGTGAAGATGTAACATATGGTTCAAATTCAGAAATGATCAGTTGGTTTTAAGATGACATCAATTTACAGTCTGAAACCACTTAATTCAGTTTTAGAGTCGAAAGGGCCGGAGCTTATTCAGTTTTTAATATATTGTATGATATAGTGCTCTTGTATTTTGAAACTCCCAGTTAATACAGCTGTTAACTTGAAATACTATGTGTGTGACTCTGTTAGGCTGTTGTTTAAAGATGAGTGTGTTGGTTAGCTGGTAGACCTGTTCTATGAGAAATGTGATGAAGAAGAATTTTGCATCCCCTGTTGTCAGGCACATTGTTAAACATTGATCCTGTAGCAGCATCATTCACTTTTACCATCTTATGATATCCATAACACTATGAAGACTGAATGCATGACAGGAACAAACCAAGGATTGGATGCTAATTCATTGTAGGACACACACCCAGCCACACTCAGTTACCAGGCCAATTCACAGTCCTTGAGTAATGAAACTTGCACAAAGAGAAGTGCTTAGTAGCCAAAATGAAAACTGAACAGTCCTGAGGATGATCAAAGTCACCTACCAGTTGAGATCGAATAGCTGCCCATTAATCCAAGTCCAGCTCTCTTCAGGCTTTCTGTTGAGTCCAATCCAGAAAGTCAAATGTTCTCTGCAACAGCCAATGAGAAACATCTGCAAGAAAAAACCAAGAAGAAATGAGGCTGACAGCAGTGAGAAATAAGTGCTTAGCTGAACCTGCATTGTAGCCTGCAGTTATGTTGCGTCTCAGGAAAAAGTGTTGGTTCATATTTAGGCATGATATGCAAACCACACAATAGGGTAAGTGTATTGTGGCCTTTGCAGTCTTGAGGTTTTAAAGTGATTTGAAGGCTAAAGCTAACCTTGAGTTCTGTTGTGAACACAATATTAAAAGAGAGGGCATAATAATAAGATGAAAGAGAGAAAATCCAGGAGATGAAAAAATTACTAAAGAGGCAAGCAAGCATTTAATCTGGAAAACCAAAACACTGAGCAAAAATTAATGGTTGAAGATCGGAAGCAAAACACACACACACAAAATTAACAGAAGACGTTTCCCCAAATAGAAGCTACATACAAAGCACGCAATTTTGATTCTTATATTACTCCAAATCTAGGAGACTGACCCAGCCGCACTGTCATATCTTACAGACGGACCCAATGACATGTTATGTCACATGACCGGCAAGTGGCTTAGCAACTTGTAAACGCGATCATGCAAATACAATAACAAAATGGAAGTGACCAAAAAAAAAAACCAATAAAATGTTTAAATAAAAAAAATACATTTTAAAATGATCCAAAATAATCAAAGGCAAGTCAAATCAAAATGAAGAAATTAATTAAAAAAGCAAGTATCTTGAAAGGTTTCCTCCAGGTAGAAGGAGTGGGAAAGTGCTCTTGACTTATCTTTTCTACATTAGTAATAAAAAATTATTCAAAAATGCAGCACACTTTCACATTGGCTGTCAAGACTTACCAACACCTCCTCATCCTCTGCCACAGCCATTTGACTTCCATGGGAGACACACTGCTGGCTGCTTCTCTCCCACGTCCTTCTATTTATGGAGAAGTAGTAGCAGTTTTCCTTGTATCGTGTCCACTTCTCAGGACAGCACACTACAGATTTGTCTGCGGAGAAAATGAAAGGTGCCATTAAAAAAACAAGATAAAATAATTAGTCTTAACTCAGTCTTATGCTACTGGCTTATACTGTGAAGCTAGAAATAAATATGGAAAGTATTAATAGTGAGGAAGGGCAACACCTCAGACAGAATCAGGAGTCAGAATTCTTTGATACATTCCCTTCTGTATTTTCTATCCTAGATGAAAATAATGCTTTCAACTATTGCTTTGATTGTGAAAACAAAGTGCTCTTCTGAAGTACTTATCAGGACACTAAAAGCCAGATTATTAAGTTCAGCACTTCGATGTGGCTGCACTTCCAGTGTAATTCATAAAGAGAAACGTTTTTTGATTTTAGTTAAAGAACAAATCTATATTAATACATACATATCTAAATATGAATCCCTCTGTCTGTGGATATAAAAGGGACGTGGAGGCTTCTTAAGGGCTCTGGTGATGGTAATTACCTGCTGAACCAGGGGTTGGCGCTGTACCATGCCTTCTCTCTCTTCCTCCCTCTGCAGAATGGAAGGCTTAACAGCCACTCCACCACTAATGTCACTTCTGTTTTGCATCCTCCTGGAGCCACCCTTTCCTGCCAAGTCACCGTATAAACCCAGAAGCAGCCATCTCTCTCCAGTTCAATTCTGAACTCCTGTCTGTAAATACACACTCCTGTTCTTGACGGCGTGCTTTTGATTTTCAACTATTTCAATTATACAAGGCCACAAAGGTGGTGCCCATAACTCTTTAACATCATTGTATCTCCTCTTTTACACAATTCTAATTAAACATTAAATTGATATGAAAAGGAACTCTCTAGTCGATCAGTTAATTTTCTTTTGATCTACTACAATTCTGCAATGTTGCTCCTTTTTTTGGTTTTGCAAGAATTTCTAACACATTTGGTCTTCCTGTTCGACCAGCAACCAAAACTTGCAGAAGAAGAGAAACTGAAGTTTTCTGTGCTGTCCAGAGTACCAAGAATAAAAATGCAATAAGTAAATAAGAGCTTCAAAAACATGAAAAATGTTTTACATCCTAATGGTTAAGTTATCTAAATATCGTATCCAGATTGTTTTTAGATGTTTTCAGTGTTTCCACATTAACTATGCTACTTGGTAGTTTGCTCCATAACCCTTGTGAGAAGAAGCGATTTGCCCGTTAACACCTTGAATGTACTTCTTCATCGTCTCCACTAGGTGTCCTCCTTTATATAATTCAGTATTTGAAAAATTGCATACGAAAATAATTTTATTGTCAGTTTTCACAAAATGTGCTGGTTTGTGCTCATCACTAAAGATCTCACACACACTGAAACAAGGGTTTCTTTGTATTTTTACTAGATGAAAGAATAACAGTGTGTTTTATTGGTGAGCTTCGGAAGTTTGAAGGCCTGCATTCAATCCTGACATCCCATCTCTGTCCAAAACTGAACTGAGGTTTAATTCCCTTGTCTGTCGTTGTGGTCTTGGGTGCACTTGGGTGGCCTCCTTTGCAAAGGTGGTAGAGCTGCCAGACTGCACACATTACTCCAGACACGGCCTAACTAGAGCAGCATTGAGTCTTAACATACAATCCTTTGATTTAGAGCTACAGTCGACCCTTGATTTACGACCGGCCTGACATGCAAACTACTTGGTTTACGACGAAAATTTTTGTTTTGAATTACAACTAACATCTTGCGTTACGACCTGAATGTGGTCACGTGTATCCGCTTGTGCGATTGTAAACAAAGAGCCGAGAGCATTCATAAGCATCAGTCGGAGCCCAGATACGTGTGTTTGTGGATGTAATTTCGGTCAGTGCAGTGATTTATATAATTTATTTCGATAATTGCTAAGGAAGGAAGAGAAGGTAACGAAGGTAAAGAAAGCAATCACAATCGAAAAGAAGAAGGAAATTGTGCGGAAATATGAGAGTAGCGTTCGTGTGACCGATCTCGCTAACATGTACAGCATGTCGAAATCCTCCATCTTGACAATTTTACAAAGAAAAGATTTGTATAAGGAGGCTCCTTCCAAACAATACCCACCTTCCATTTCATTCTCCTCCTCCTCCTCCCTTCTTGCAACCCAAAGATGTCAAATTAAATGGTGAGTACAGTATGAAATTGTTGTTTCTGGTAGGCTAGGCACTTTTTATAACTTTTTGGTTAGTACATTAGAAAAATTATTGGTGTTTTGGTAAATTATGCACATTATACAACCCTTTTTTAACATGAAAAGGTTAAGTAAGTGTTACTGTGGGAGGTTCGGAACGCATTATGGGTATTTCCATTATTTCTTATGGGAAAAATAGTCTTGACTTATAACCAACTTGAGTTACAACCAGCCCTCGCGAATGAATTGAGTTCGTAAGTCAAGGGTCCACTGTATTAGTTTTTAAAATGCAACTCTATATTTCAATAGCCTTCTTAACAACTTCTGTCCATTGTGCTGACTGCACTAGGCAGCAATAGTATGGAGAGAGAAATGAAATCAGGAGAGGGTCGTGGCAAAAAAAACCTGCTAAGATCAAAACCAGGTGAGCAAGAATGATGACCATAGCCCACAATGTGAAACAAAATCCATAATCTGCATTCAAAAAAGAAAAAGAGAGAATCAAAACCATGAATTTACATGTAAACTGACCCAAAACATGAGATGAAGACAGTGGTCAAAGGTACAGGAAAATGTTCATAACCAGAATTCAAACTAAGAATTAAAGAAGTTGAATGCTGGGCTTCATAGGTTGTGTCATAATATACAATATGTTTGGCATTCATTTTGGAGCTCTCTAACAGTTTGAATATGTGGAGGAGGTTTATGCAATGTGGTGGAAGAGTCACGTGACCATGATTGTTGTGTTTGTGCTTGATGTTCGGCATAAATATGGCGATGGTTCCATTCAAAATTATCCTTCAGCTCGAAAAATTATATATTTTTTTGTAGTAAACTTCGATCAAAGTAGGCCAAATGCTAGGTGTTGCTTCAGTATTGGATTCCTTTTTGACTTTGGCCTTGATTTTTGGTTTGCCCTTGCAGTTTCCTTCTTTTATTCTTCCTGTTTAGACCTTTGCCAGGTCTCCATTAGGAATTTAGTGTCCTGTTTCTATTTCCCAGTCTATTAGTTTACGCATAATAAACTGCACAGACTCTGTCTCCTAGCAAGTTGCATCCAGAAACTTGGACAAACTCGGACATGTCTGACACTGACCTTCATACCTGCAACCCCATGATATCATGCACTGCACACTTCCTCTTGACCTTGCCTAGAAACCAAGACAACAAATATTCTACTAAAAGAGGACCACAGTTCAAACCAGAAACGAGTTGAAACTTAGATGATAAAATTTTTGAAGCAAAGCCTAAATGCTAACCAGTAATCCAAGTCAAAGGGGTAAACAGAACAATCAAAAACCAAAAATTCAGGACAGAAATGTGCACCGCGTTTTAATTGTGATTTAATCCAAATCATGGCTACTGAATGGCCTGTTGCACAGGTATCTTAAGGTGTCACGCCAATGACGTAAGAGGCAGCAACATCTGAAACTTTGTTTTGTGGTAACCGGGTTCACCATAACATGGCAGTGCCCATATTCAAAGCACAACCATGAAATACAGAATCACTTTGTTTTAGAAACATTATAATATATAGGTAACCACACAGAAATGCTCCAGAGTAGTATAAACCCATATACACATGAATACAAAATTGTAGATCTTATCACCCATAAGAAGAACAAAATGGCACAGCAGGAGAAACTAATAGGTGTTTATCATAGTGAAAACATTTCTATTCCAAAAATAAATGTAATTCCTTGATCTCTATAATCCCCATAGCAGATACTATTTTTTAAGGCCAAGAAATAAGTATAGAAAATTAAAAACTGAAGTCAGATCACAACACCCATTTCCTGGAATGTGAGAATGTTGTCTGAAAATTAACCCTTAAATCTTTTTCACAGTCTAGTAAACTGAATGGACTGAACGACTTGCTCCCATCTGTCCACATTTCTTAGGTTCCCATTGTGTTTGCTGAGGAGCACTTAAAAAAATAAAAATCCTAACATTTGAGGCCATGGCATGAAAACTGGAAAGACTGCTTGTGAAATGTTGTGGCCGAGGCCTTGCATTCAGAATACACCCTGCTAGAACCTGCCCTCTGATTGGCTGTCCTGTGTTGGACAAAAAAAAATATATATAACTGGGGTGACTGAGAATTTTCATTTATTTAAAATGTAGAGTAATAAATGACTAGAAAATGAGGTCACATCACAAAAAAAGCAATAATCTGATATTTAATTATTACAAAAGAATTAAAGTTGTTATTGTCCAGTGACTTGTAAAGTTGGCAAAACATGTCCGTATTTACAGGCAAAAGTAACACAACACATAGAAATGAATACAACAGGTCTACGTGGAGACTTAGAATTTGGATGAAAAGTCATGTCACCTATTTAAGTGAAGAATAAGAATAAAAGCCACTTACTTGAGACAACTTCACACTGTGAAGTAAAAGCTGAAAAATAAAAAGTCAACATTAGTTTATCTTTTTTTTTTATTAATTTCTGATGTTTTTGTTTGAGGGGCATGGGAATGGGTGCAGAATTTACAAATAACAGACTCCAGAGATTTAACTTCCATCAGGTGAAGGAAATCAGACATCAGTATTCCTAAAGACCTCCTTCCTAAAGACTTTAGTATGTCTATTGTCTCATTTGTATTTCCAACGTCACCACAGCTAGAATAAATTCATACATTTGCAGGAATATTCTGTCTATCTACACAAAATTAAAATAACGGCTTAAGGTTTGGATGTCAGTCCATGTTGTAGTAAAAGAACAAAGTTGGAAAAGCAGTCAATGCAATGTAAGTTAATACTGCACTTCACTTGGTCTACCGTAAGATGTCTCTGTTGTTGATGTTTAAACGGTCAGTGGTGCTGACACCCTATCGGCCAGTACCAGGTAGCCCTTTGACTGTGTTTAAGATTTTTCTAAGAGTGCAGATTGGACAAATTTTGTTTGGGCAAGTTTGTCGTGTCATTTACCCGTAGGACCATATAAACACTTAGTACCTTCTGAAATTCTGTTTTAAGGTCCTGTTTTACTGGACTTTCCCATCTGCACACCTCCTTTGTTGTCAAATTACCCATCATGTCTTTTAGCTTGAGCTCTTGAGAGTGAAGATTGGTGAGAATGTCTAGCAGTGACACACGTCTAGTGACTGGACCCTACTTCTTTACTTATCTGAGGAAGTCATTTGTAAGGAGTCTGCTTCCCTTGTGTTCATGTGGGTCATTCTCAGCACTCTGGTGTCCATCCACAGTCCTAAGAAAGCCTGATAGGTTGACTGGTGACTTCAAACTGCCCAGGTGTGGGTGTGTGGGTGGGTTTACACTGCAATGGATTGCCATCTCATTCAAGGTTAGCTTCAACTTTGAGCCCAAAGCTCTTTATGATTCTTTAATTAAAGAAAGTTTGTTAAGAGATCAATCTGGTCATCCAGCTTCTGGATTGTAATTTTTAAATCAATTTGCCAGACATACCCACCTGGTACTAAAGGTCTGAGTCCTGCTCCTACTGCCATCAGGAGGCCAATGGCGAGTCCAAAGTAAATGAGGCACAGCCACTTTTTATTTTGTGTCACTGTTATAAAAAAAAGGACAGAATGTAATTGTCTGAACATGTTTTATTCTTTTTATTTTAGAAATTAGGATTTACAATGTAAAGACACTTAATATCCATCAATCACACATCCACATAAACCAGAAATAAAAAGTAAAAGTTCACAGATCCACAATCCTGGGTTCACCTTCTGCTCCTGGACAGTGTTCTTGTGGAGTCTGGACATTTGTAATGTGTTTGTGTGGATTGTGTTTGTCTGGCTTCCTTCCCGCATCCCCAAAATGTGCAGGATCTGTGAATTGGGGAATCCGATTCTCTGGAAGACGAATTTAAAAACTAAAGTCTTCAAAAACAATCATTTAATTTTTTGATCTCTAAAACACCCCAAATGATATCTCCATTATTTTTAGAAGCCAAGGCAAAGGCTGAGCAAACACAAAACAACGTCCCAATCAAGACTGTGTCCATGTATGCACCCCATCACTCTAAAGTGAGTCTGAGAATGTTATGTTCTGTAATGTCAGTAATGTAGGTTTGTAAATAGCCAATTATATGAAATACTTTTATTGTGTGAAAGTTAATTTTTACTGATAAATATGATTTTCACACTTTGATTATATATTGATTGATAATATTGAATGACTTCTACCTTTGTTAACTGTTAGCGTTTGCCTTTAGCACTCTTAGGAAGCATTTTATTTAAAGCCTGTTGATTTGTGACCCAGTCCTGCTGCTACTTTAGCACAAGGTTAAGCACTGATGACAGAACCAGCATCATGGAGTGTAGCAGAATCCTGACTCCAAGGGTCCTGTTTATCAGTAACTTGCAAGGACATGAGAAATGAAACCAATCACATATTTCTGTAATTGATAAATGTATTTAAGATGTATTGTAGCGGGTGCCACATGTGCTATTGTCCCAATGTCAGTTTGCAGCTCCTTAGGGTGCACTTCAAGACAATGGGTTACTGATAATACACCTTTAAAGGGGAGGTCACAACACGGACAGGACGATTGGTGCTGTGGAGCAAGGAGAAGCAACGAGGTAGGGGCAAGAATACACTTGCTGGAAGAAAATTATTTTTTTTTGAATCGGCGATACAAGTGAGATGCGTCACTGAAGACGGACTTTTTTTTTGGTTTTTCACCGGGGCAATTGACTCTTTGGACCGGGAGGACAGAAATTTTTTGTTATTGGCTCAACGGCCATCGTATTCCGTGAGACTTCCACTTTACATCTTGCTCAAGAACTGTAAAGACAGTAAACCAATTTGGGAAATTGGTTTATCTTAGGCGAGAACATCTTGCCCCCTAATCTGTGAAAGGTTGTTTTTGATTCTATGTTAGGTACTTGTTTGTTTTTTCTGTCTATATGTAAATATATATGTATATATTTTTTCCTCTTTTTCATCGTGGTAATGCTTATTGTCTGATGCTAAGCTGGGGCATGTGGTGAGGGGTCAAATATAAGGACGAGCATTGGTCATCTCGAAAGAGCGATTTTCTGATCATGCAGCAACCCGGGGTTTACTTGTTCTTCCGGCATGATGGTACAGTGTTACCACCATTTGTAAGTCAGTCATCTCTTTCCATGTATAACATGGCTTTATGTACGTGTCAATAAAGGTTTTCTTCTGATCCTGGACTGGCTTTGTGATCTGACTTTGACAAAGGTTAAGGATTATTCTTTACTGGAACTCAATGTAATATGATGAACACCAAAAAGATTATTCAGCCTTAGAGTTGGTCCATCTCAATTGTGTTTTGGACAAGGTGTGAACTTCAGAAGGTCACCAAGGATGATCTGAAGGATCTAAAGACTACCTTGTGTATATAGCACATGAGAACGTAAGAGACCATGAGTAATATAATGTGGGATATATTTAATATTTTCATACTTATCTGGTAGCACTACATGGCAACACACCTTAAAGGAATACACCACCTAAAAATTCATTTTTTTTAACTCTTACTTAAACCATAAAGTTTGTAGGGGTGGCCAATAAAAAATTTTAATCTCATGGTTTTGTACAGAAATTAAATATTGAATATTCTAACTCAAGGTGCATTGGTAATCCTAAATTGTCCCTAGTGTGTGCTTGGTGTGTGGGTGTGTGTGCCCTGCGGTGGGCTGGCACCCTGGCCGGGGTTTGTTTCCTGCCTTGCGCCCTGTGTTAGATTGGCTCCAGCAGACCCCCGTGACCCTGTGTTAGGATGTATTGGGTTGGATAATGGATGGATGGATGGATATTCTAAGTCAATGGGGTAGATAAGTGACCAACACTGGACAGTGGTAAAAAAAATTCTCTTGTAACTCATGTTGAATAACCCATACTGTATATCTGATATTCGTCTGTATGGTCAAAATGTTCAAAAGTAAAAAATAATATTAATAAAGAACTATTGCTGTTACTTACTGAATTTTCAGCATCGAATGTTAACAGGAAAGACGTCACACCCACAATGCTGTGCGCTTGAATTAAAGACGGTATTCTTCACCAATGAATGAGGGACAGAGGCAGATCTTCAGTGCAAATGCACATCATTGTAGGAATGATGTCTTCTCTGTTGACATTCAATGCAGAGTTTTCAAGAAGTCACTGCTTTGATTTTTGCCATGATCTACACCTCACCACAATTTGATTAAGGAGGTCTAGTGAGAGTTCCTTGGACTTCTTGGCTTGGTTTTTGTCCAGAAATGCAGTGTGAATTGTGGGACCTTCTATACACAGGTAACATATGTGAGGTCCAGTCAATTCACTTTGTCACAGGTGGTCTCCAATCAAGTTCTTGAAACACATCAAGGAGAATGAAAGCAAACAGGATTCACTTGAGCACAATATGGAGTGCTGCAGCAAAGGATCTGAATAATTCTTTGAATGAGAGCTTTCAGTTTTTGATTTTTATTACATTTGAAAACCTTTCTGAAAACATGTCTTCACTTTGTCATTATGGGGTATTAAGTGTAGATTAATGAGCAAAATGGCAAATTTATTCACTTAAAATTAAGTTTACAGTACAATAAAGTGTAGATGGCTCTGAATACTTTCTGAACCAACGGTAACTGAGTGTCCTGAATGACCCAATCGGTAAAGGTGTCTACCTGGGTCAGCATACACTAACACATGTTTCAAATTACAAGTTGGGTGAAAATACAGTTAGGCTTTTCCTATCTTCATTGATTGAATTTTCCGTTTATAAGCAATCACACATTTTATTTAAATAATGGAGTGAAAGAATAAGCGAGAAGTGGCACCTGAAGGCTTCTGAATGTCTGACAGTTCCCTGCTTTCATCTTGACTTGCTTGAAGTTCAATACACTGTGATGTTTGTGCCATGGCTGGTCAGCATAGAAGAAACTCTTTTGAAACCTACTTGAAAAGAAAATACAGTGAGTGAAAGGGGACTTCCTTACCTTTGATCTGTCTCATGATATCTCATGAATGTCTCTTTCATTTATGAGGTACTCTAACTCCCTCTCATCCACTCATCTACTCTTTGTCTTTTATTTCCTGCCCCGGGCCTGGTTAAATCTCTGCACAAAGCCTCGTCTCGCAGGATATGAGTTCTTGATATTTTTTAGTTTAGAATTTAAAAACGGAATAAAAATCTGAAAATCTAACAATATCACATTAAAGTTCGATAAATTCTGAAAAGAATGATACCAAACATATATATGTAGGTTTTAAAATAAGCCTATTTAAAATGTGACAAAAAAGTCACATAAAATCGTTGCACTTTTAGGCTTAGGATTTTATATAGAGAGAGAGTAGATTATTTATATTTCCACATTGGTTATTGTTGTCTTTCTTTTCTCGGGTATTTTATTGTTACTTCTTTGATAGTTGAATATTGTTCTGATGTCCCTCAAAATGTGTTTTCAAATACAATGTATAGCAATAACATCAACTAAATTATAATATATTATCGTCATCATCATCATCATCATCAATTAAAGGGAATAATTAATCAATATCATTATTAATTAAAAATGATAAATATTATTACTATAATATATCTATACCAACATATTTAATTAATATGCCATTATTATATGTTATCATATACGGTGTATATAAAATTGTATAATATTATATATATTATATAACTATACCAATATATTATAATATTACTAGTAGTAGTAGCAGTATTAACTTTTTTTTTTCTATTGTATATTCTTTTTTGAAATGTGGATTGTATTTTTTTTATTACACTGTGCTTTGTATATTATGACCTTTACGAAACTGTATGTTTGGTTGTTTGGATTTAACAGTTTTTTGTTTAATTGCGTTTTTTTTTTTAATTCAATAAAATATATTAAATTGGTTACCATGATTAATTAAGATAAATGGACTCTCAAATGTTATCATTTTAATTTTTTAATATAATAATAAATAAATAATAATAATTTTTTAGATAGTCCATATTTGGTCCTAGTTAATAACAACAGATGTTTAAACTAATGAACATATTTTCCTATTCATTTTTTTTTCTTCTCTTAAAATAACTTCTTGTCTATCAAAAAATGTTTTAAGGCACTAGAAATGTAAAAGCAGAAGGGCACATTTCAAAGGGTTCTTCAGTGTCACACTGCTGTATTTGAGCTCCTGATGCTCATCATTTGGTCTTTGAATTTAACTCTACATTATCTGTAACAGTGTATTACACGATGGTCTTATAAGTGCACTTTCAAAGAGTAAGTGAACCAGAACTGAACTCAAATAAAACTCTCAGGAGTCCAAGCCAGGATGTTTGTACTCTGGGTTTCCAAAAAATTGGAGCAAATCATCAATGAAGCAGACACATCGACCTGAAGAACTGAGCTGTGTGCTGGTAAATAATATCTCACTGTGCAACATTTCAAAGAAAAAAAATCATCTCATGTTTGATATTCAAACACGAATAACATTTAAAATGTTCAGTAATGTGTTCATAAAATTTGCAACATTAAAAATGTGTTCATCTCCCACAGTCATCCCCACTTTCAGTGCAGTTCAGTTCACTTTTTGTGTCCTGCAGTCCGCCTGCATTTCTTGTGTTTAAAAAGATCATCCTGGGCATAAAAAACTTTACAAGATTATGAAAGTGACAGATTTTCCCTTTAGCAACTGCCTACATATTAATTTTGAAGTATTATACCAAAAAAAACAGTTCCAGAGTTGGGATGCCAGAGTAACCCCTGATCACGTTATCTCTTTAATTTTATGTATGAAGCTCCTCTACAAGTCTGCAGTCAAAAAATGTATAGAAGGGGCTCTACAGTTAAAGCCTCGGTAATAGAGAGGGGTATATACTCTAGACTAAAGGGGAAATTCAAACTTTACAAAGACTCAAAAGAACGAGAAACAAATCTAAAATTGGTTTTCACTTTTATTATTTTGATATTATAAATGAAATAAGAGGGGCGTTCAAGTTTCTGCACTTTTTTTAAACTCTATTTATTACGAATTTCAAAAACAAATCACTTTGCTACACAGTCACCTTGCTTTTTGCAATCCAATTTTCCCAGCGTCGTACCAACTTTTTAATGCCCCATTACTACTCCTCCCGCCTTCACCGTTTCCAACGAAAATACAAAAGTGCAGAAGCTTTTTGAGCGTCCCTCGTAGATAGAACTTTGTGTTCCCAGCCTTTTACAAAAGCTATTTACATATGTGCCTATTTATGTATGTATTTTTAAATAAATAAATATATACACACACTTTGGTCTGAACAAAGAAGAAAATTAAAAAGAAAATGTCTGCCAAATTTCAGCCTTCTACCTACACGGGAAGTTGGAGAGTTAGTGATGAGTGAGTCAGTGAGGGTTTTGCCTTTTATTAGTATAGATGTATATGTATACTGTATATGTGTGTATGTATATATATATATATATATATAGCTGTACCCGGCCACGCGTTGCTGTGGCTCGTCTGGTTAAATGGAAAAGAAAGAAAAGAGAAAGCGCACGTTTCTAATATGCTTAATTTCACAATGCTTGTGGGTATACAATATTTTTTGTTGTTCCATTGTCTGTGCAGAATGTTAGACTGAATAATATTGTTAAGTTCATAGATGTCTTTGTTTTTGGCCTCAAGAATAGCTCGTTCACTCAGCCAATCGTGATTCTTATAATTGGTTTGAATATTGGGAAATACTTTTTCAACCAATTCTTCTTTTGACATTACTAAATTGCAGAAGTTATGAGGCAATGAAATTCGTCCTGAGGTCAGATCAACCGACACCTTTCCGTTCCCAATTTCCAGATTTCTCCAACCCCGTTATTGACAGTTTGCATTATTTGATTGTAAATGCCTTTTTGCTGAAGTGTTAGCTTAGGAATATTTGATTGCACATACGACAAAAGATCACCCGTATTGTAATTTTGTTCACAACACAATTCTACATCGAACGAAGCAGCAGCAGATCGATTCGGTGATGGCATTCCCAATTGATTGAGAACTTTGTTCGCGATTTCTAAGCACAAATCTTCAATTATTACCAACGCTTAGTTGTAGATGTCTGCTGTGACATCCATGTTTATATTTGAATTTTACTTGCGTATTCAACGGAAAATATCTTCAGTCATGTGCAATTTATATTTCTCCCATAACTATGTTGGAGATGAAGGAGAGCAGGTGGTCAATATGATTGCAAACAATGCACGAATTTGATTTGGATGTGACGTGTTGCACGCGTCATTAATGTATACATCCCAGTATCGGTCGTTCTCCAATAAATTCAGAGCTTGACATGCACTTCGGAAAGTGGCATGTGTAACGCCGTTGACAATTCTCAATTGCTGGAAAGACGTTGGACCGGGCACTTTTACCAACAGCATGTGAACAAAGAAGCATTCATCTTGATTGGGATGCACGGTGTACATTCTGCCTATCGTAGTTTCTTTGAATATGCCAGGTTGTCCATTGACTCGCTCTCCTCGTTTGCGTTGTTCAAATGATTTTCTACTCGCATTCCATGTGTAATACGTAGGCACTTCCGAATACAGCAGTGTTTTCGCAAACGCGTCATTTTGACATAACGTAAAGAAAGCAGTTAATGTTGTAGCCGGTGGATTCAGGGCTATTTGTTACACATTTGCAGCTGTGAAATAAATGCATTGTCCATTTTCTAGATGTACTGCTAAGTGAACAACATCTGGACTTCGTTCATGAATGGGAAATGAAAGAATTCGCCATTCAGCTTCATTGCTGCTTATGTATCTTCCAGCCTAATACTGTGCGATTTCATCGATATGTATGACCGCATTCCTATCATTTCTTTCTGGTTGCATGCCAAAAACTGCTATGTTGCTGCCTTTATTCATGTACTTACAAATGTATTTGATCGAAACATTGAAATAGAATCGTAAAATATTTAGTATGGCGTGTGTTGCCTTTACGTCCAACAGATGGCGCTGTGTTTTTTAAAAAAAGCATGTTTTTACCTGTTACAGGTGTGACATCTATATAATAAGTATATAAAAACACGCGCGTATTTGAATGCAACGTTGTGTCAAGATTTCAAAGCAATCGGTGAAGAACTTTCGGAGATTTAAGGTTTTGAACAAACGAATATCATGGTGGATTTTACTATTTTGTGTAGGGCAGGGTTCAGTCTGTGGATCAGGAATTTCCGCACGGATGACTTGATCAATGAGAGCTGGTTTAATCCTATCCTTTAGCCACAATAGAATGTGTGCATGGGGAATACCTCGCTTTTGCCACTCTATGGTGTACATGTAGCAATTTGTACAGCCGAAAATGTTACTCTTTGTGAGCAAGTCTATCATTTTGCGAATCTTGAGATGAAATACACAACTGATAAGGTCATGGCAATCGTGAGGTTTTTGACGTGGAAGGAGAATTTCAGTGATGTCAGGCCATTTAGGATTGCAAGTAAATGTGATGAATAAGTCAGGGCGGCCATAATGACGTACGTATGTCATTGTGTCTTGTGTACGCTCGTGCATATAGCAAGATCCTCCAGTGAAGGAAGATGGTAATATCACAGCTTGACCAAGTTCTATTAAATCAGTGTCGTTTTTGTCAATAGCATCTTTTAAGTGAACGTAATTAGGTCAGGAAGCTTACGTAAAAGAGTGACAGAGACTTTACCACCGTTACAGCACAAACCAAGAGACTCACATTTCCACTTCTGAGCTTGACAATAATCACAGTGAACATCCATGGATCCAATGTGTACTGTTTTGTCAGACTCATAATGTATGTTTGGGTCGTACGCAAATCCACAATTGGCTTTTTTGAGCCAAACCTGTTGTTTTCGTATGAGCCGCTTTTCATTATTGGGATCGTATCTAGAAACAGAAGCTCTATTAACTTGTGGATTTGCCTCCGTGTATTTAACGACAGCGTCCCTATGAACTTGTGGATTGGCTTGCGATTATTTAGCGACAGCGTCCCTATTAACTTGTGGATGTGCTTGCGAGTATTTAGCCACAGCGTCCCTATGAACTTGTGGATTTGCTTATGAATATGCTAAGCACAGTCCTTCACCAGCGAATATTTACCTTATATGGGCAGGCACTCAATCACGTGGGAGGCGTGATGATGCAAGAAGCAACCGCCTCACACGGCGACCGAGCTGCCCGCTATGACCGTATATAGTATACGAAAGTAGGTTCCAGTTATGACCGTTACGCGTAGAATTTCGAAATGAAACCTGCCTAACTTTTGTAAGCTGTAAGGAATGAGCCTGCCAAATTGCAGCCTTCCACCTATACAGGAAGTTGGAGAATTAGTGATGAGTGAGTGAGTGAGTCAGTGAGGGCTTTGCCTTTTATTAGTATATATGACAAAAATATGGATCTTTGATGACTGAAAAAGTGAAAAATGACGATGTTGTAAAACAGATATTCACAGATGGAATGCCAACATTGATCGTTTTCTCCAAGAGGCTCCATGACACAAAAGGTTCTTATTGTGCCTGATGTCCCATCAGTTTGGCTAATACAGACCTTTGCATTATAAATTGTGTTTTCCTTTATTTACTTATGTTATAAATAGATCTACTCTAAGTATCCTAGTGATCCTAATTCCTGTTCATTCAGTGCCTTAACTTGATGTTAAAATGTTCTCGCCTTAATTCTCTCGTCAATCATCTTCCTCTTGATTTATCTTGTAATCTGTTTTGTTTCCATGTGTTAATGTTCATCACCATGAATCAACTAAAGTTGTCTAACTTGAAAAAAGAGAAACAGAGAGTAAGATCAAGTCCTGCAGGCAAATTTGAACCCTGGATGGGATGCCAGTCCATTGCCAGGCTCTCTGCTGCACACAATGAGCAAATTTTAAAGATGCCAATGACTGAATCATGTGTGCACATTTGGTAACATGCAAGAAGAAAGATTCTCCACAGAAAAAACACAAAGACTTGAATTGTATGCATCAGCTCCACATAGAAAGTGAGGGAGCCGGAATTTGGACCTCTCTTAGAAATCTTACTTTTCATTTACAAAAGTTTTCTCTTGTGCCGGGACAAGCAGGGAAAGAAAGCTGAAAAGCAAGATAATAGAAAAAAGGCATCTTGTTCTTCTTGCAAGTATTATAGTTGACTATCAGGAGCTGAAATCACAAAGCTCAGGATTTCATCACATGCCAGAGTACCACATTAGCTACAGTCATACATTCATTTTCAGGACACATGTAACCCATGGGCAACTAAAACTTGTTAGACGTGAAAAATTGCCGCATTGAGCAAAGAGCTTGTTTATATTACATAGGTGGCACAAGTGGCATTTTATAACCGTTAAAATTGTCACGCAGTTAATAATCTTGTGGCAAGGCTACAGTTTTACATTAACTTGCCTGAAACATTAATCTGAAAAATCTTGTTAAATTATCAGTTATTTTTCTTAATTGCTTTCTTTTCTTAATCACAGTCCTCCATACGGGACAAGTCCACTCCACTGAAACTGAAGTTCCAGGAATCTCTCTGACACGGCAATGTGTCTCATCAGCTTATGATTTCAGTCATTTGCTCTCTCAAATTATAAGTAAATAAACAAATAAATATATTATTTGCTGGTTTTACTAAAAAAAAGTCTGTGAGTCCTAAGAGTAGAAAAAGAGTAAAACTTCTGATTATTTGAACCTGTAAACAGTCACCACTGCATTAACTTAAGATCTTGTTAGCAATTTTTCACCTTTAAAAATGCTGTTTCCTTTTATCTCAGCTCATTGTCCTTTTTATCTTTTATCACAATAAACTGACAAAAAAACTGCAATGCACACCATAATCAACTCTTCCTGAGCAATAAAGGGGTTCAGAATCAAAGAAATGAGGAAGCTCATACCAGTAAACCCGTCGGATCTGCTGGGTCACCCATCTTGTTGTGTCTTCATCAGGTCAACAGAATGAAATGTGGTCTTCAGCCACCTACACAATGGAAAGGATCTTACATTTTCCTGTTAGTAATGTCCACGTAATGAGAAATGCTCAGACGCTCATGATCTGAGAGTGTAGCCGCAGAAGTATAAGGCGAGATCAAGCACGGGTAAAATGCGTGTCGAAAGAAATCTCTCAGTCCAAAAGTTTGTTTTAAAAATATTTAGTGAAAGTTAAAAGCAAATAATCCACACAAGAATAAAGAAAAAGGTAGTTACACACGTAGAATAAAAGGCAAAAAAAAAAAGAAAAATGTTTCTTCTCTAAACTTCGCTTTTCTTGAGAAACTTTAGTTATTTCTGTACTTAAAAGTTCTTTAATTCTTCTTCTTTACTTAAAGATTCTTAACTTCTTACATACTTAAAGATTCTTAATTTCTTCTTCTGTATGCTTTAAATGTACGGCTACGCACTTAAATAAGTGCTATTTTACGAGTTCACACACTCAAAAGGCCTGTTGGCACGGTTTAAAACCATATGCCTTCAACACCTTACACATGGCAAGGCTGGTCACTAACTGAAGAATAATGTTTAGTCAAAGCAGATAGAAAATGGCAAGAATATACCAATATGATTCTACTTATGGGGGTTATGGGAACCTCCCATAGGTTAGGCATTGTCATCTTAAATTCAATATTTATGAATCTTATATAACTATGAAATGGCTTTTACAGAGAGGCTTCATGGTCTGAGTCCCCAGCAGTACAGCTTGTGTTTTGAGGATCTCACAGGGGTCCCATGCTTTTGTTCTTTTTTTTTATTCATTAATTGTTTTCATTTATTGCCTAATTGTTTTAATCAATTTGTATGCATGTCTAGTAGTTACTTTCTCTTAGAATGTAATTGTCATTTTATCCTTTGTTAATTGCTTTATAATTTTACTTTGCTTCTAAATTCGATTGCATTTCCTAGTTGATAGATTCTGCCTGCTGATGTGGAGCCCCATCACCGGACCCCTCATAGTGGCACAGTGGTAGTGTTGCTGCTTTGCAGTAAGGAGATTGTGGGTTCGCTTCCCGGGGCCTCCCTGTGTGGAGAGCACTTTGAGTAGTGAGAAAAGTGCTATATAAATGTAAAGAGTTATTATTATTGTGGAATTTGTGTCTCTGTTACAACTCATTTGATAACGACCACCATGTGACTGATCTTAGAAAGAACAAGCAGCAGTGCAGTGTTACATGTGCTCTGTTTGAGATCTTAGCTCTTCCCAGGTATTTGTTAACCAGTCTGTATAAAAACAATACCAATGTTATTTAAACTGTGAGGCATGGCTGCTGGCCTGTTTCATACCGATGATACCCAACCCAGAAGAGAGGTCTGCAGTCTTGACATTTTGGGTGATTTAGTCCCTTATTCTCATCACACATCAATTACACAAAACAAAGTTTTCTTAGAAGTGCGTCAGTAATGCGGCCTCAGCTCAAGTACACTTGATAAGCTGCTTCTTCTTCTTCCTCCTCTTCTTCTTCTTTTGTCCTTTGCCTCTGATCAGAGACTTTGGCTTTGTAGCCACTGAAATGGCTTTTACTTGTCTAAGCATGTGGGTCAGGTACAGTAAAAATAATGAACTTGAGTGACACAATAATCATAATTTTATTACTAACATTAGTATTATTCAAATACAAAAATGTATGCAGGGTAAAACCTTAAAATCAGGACACCAAGAGGGGCTTAGTAGAAGTGGAGTACATAAAGAAAGTAACAAAATTTGTCCCCCAGGTGGTCACCACCCAGTAATGTCCAGTCATATCAGCCACCTTTTTTCTCCTTTATCTATAAATTAGGACCCAAATCTTTCCTCTGTTATAACTTCTAACTACTAATGTGTGTGGCACCGGCTTATTTTTTTTTTCTCAGCCATTCTTTTTCCTTACTGCTAGTAAATGAGTTGTGCAGGTCTGTTAAGTTTGAAGCGTCTGATGTTTTACTTTGCTTGTTACTACATTACACCCCCCACCCACTGATTCTTTTTATGTCTGTCCGACTCCTTTATAAAATAAACATGAAAATGACCTCCACTTCCTGTGCCAGTTCTCTGCTAATCTTGAAAGCTGCTAGAAAGCGTCCGCCGAGGTGAGCGAAGATTCAGCCGCAGCTCTCTAATGGCTTCTCACAGACCCAGTGATGGTCTGTGCTGCAGTTCTTACTTTGAACAGACTGCTTTACAACACAGGCACAGTCTCCATTCTCTTTTTGAACTTGGGTCTTCCTGGATAGAAACACAAAATGTTAAAATCAGTAGACATGACCTGAAATAAGGCTTACAGGCATCACAGCACCAGACTGGTGTAACACATGAAGAATGGCAAGATGGGAATGACATTCATCTGTTATCTCAGTCCATAGTAATAACCATATAGTAATAAGTTCCCCCCAGGGTAAGACCCACAGACTTCACTCTCCCTTCTTCTTCTGACTCATGCAGAAGTATGAAAATATAGCATATGATTCAAATTCAGAAATGTTCAGTTGGTTTTAACTCAATGTCGACTTTTGTCAAAAGGAGGGTTTAACGGTGGTAATCAACTGTAAACGGTGACAAAACCTGCTGTTACTTTTTCATTGGACTCTTTTTGCTAGAAGGAAAGTTATCTTTGTGGTTCCCTGTGCTCGTGTGAGTAGTGAGGAGACAACAACGGCAAACATTGCATCAACAGAGATCAAGGCGAATGCGTAAAGCAAACTACTCCATGGATGATGTTTTGCATATTATCGCTGAATTGGATTCTGACTTTTCAGACTCTGATTTTGATACAAGTACCAGCATCAACTGATTGTGGTGCTGAACAGGTTTGTGGAGCTGATACACCTACAGCAATGTTTGTTTGGGAGGACCCCCCACCCCACCCCCCACCACACTTACAATAATAATAATAATAATTAATTACATTTATATAGCGCTTTTCTCAGTACTCAAAGCGCTATCCACACAGGGAGGAACCAGGAAGCGAACCCACAATCTTCCACAGTCTCCTTACTGCAAAGCAGCAGCACTACCACTGCGCCACCTGTGTAAAACAAGGCCACTAACGATATTCATGAATATACAGAGACTGTGGGTGACTACATTAGCTTGTGCATGTCCATATGTGCCCCTCCCAGGACTGTGCGTATGTTCCCCAATCGAAAACCCTGGTTTAATGGGGATATAAAACAGAAAATCAGGAAGCGGCAGGAGGCCTTCAAGTCAGAAGATCAAGTGGAGTGAGTATAACAGAGCCCGGTATGAGCTGCAGAAGTCTATCAGAGCAGCAAAAAGGGCTCACTCACAAAAACTTGAAGGCTATTACCTTAACCACAACACGCACAGCATGTGGCGGGGAATTCAATCTGTCACAAACTACAGGAGAACCACAACAACTACAGATCTCTGAGATGTCACTCTTCCAGACACCCTTAACACCTTCTATGCCAAGTTCGACAGGCTGAATACAGACACACCCTTAAAGGCCCCCTGTGACCCTACGGACACTGCCTTTCAGGTGACACACACACAGGTCCTGAAAGCCCTGAAGAAGGTGAACCCCCACAAGGCTGTGGGACCTGATGGAGTTCTTCCCAGAGTTTTGAAGGACTGTGGGGAACAATTAGCTGGTGTGTATGCTGACATCTTCAACCTGTCATTATCCCAGGCAGTAGTCCCCCGTATTTTGAAATCCTCCACCATTATACCAGTCTCCAAAAGATCGGACACATCTACTCTAAACGACTTCTGGCCAGTGGCACTCACACTAGTTGCTATGAAATGTCTAGAAAAACTGATCGTCACGCACATCAACCATATGGTCCCGGACACTGTTGACTGTTGACCCTCTCCAGTTTGCTTACTGCCCCAATCAAACAGTGAATGACGCGGTAGCAACAGCCCTACATCACATTCTGCAACACCTGGAAAGTAGCAGAACGTATGACAGGATGCTTTTCCTGGACTACAGTTCTGCTTTCAATACTATCTGCTCGGGAAAACTGATCAAGAAGCTGACAGACCTTGGTGTCCCAACTCCCACCTGCAACTGGATCCTGGACTTCTTGACAGATAGACCAAAGGTGGTGAGAATGGGAGGATGGGTGTCTGCTGAGCTCACAGTCAGCACAGGATCCCCAGAGGGTTGTTGCTTCAGCCCTAAACTTTTCACCCTGTACACTTATGACTGTGTCTCCACCCAGGACAACACCATCGTCATTAAATACACTGATGATACCATCTTGGGGTTCATCAAGTGGGGGGGACGAGTCAGGGTACAGGACCCTGGTAAATAACATTCTTGTCTACGGAGAGGAGAATGACCTCATCCTCAACACAGACAAGACCAAAGAAATAATATTGGACTTCAGGAAGAATCCTCCCCCTCTACAGCCTCTTATCATCAAAGGGACTGAGGTGGAGAGGGCCGAGAGCCACAGAGTCCTGGGATTGCAGGTTACATCAGACCTGAGCTGGACTCTTAACACCACAGTCACAGTGCAAAAAGCCGGCCTGAACTATCACCCTCTCACCCAGGCCTACAGAGGACTGATAGAGAGTATTCCCACCGCAGGCATCACTGTCTGGTATGGGAACACCACACAGGCAGAGGGGAAGGCTTTGCAAAGAATCATAAAGACTGCGGAGAGGATCATAGGAACAAAACTTCCTTCCATGGACTTTATGTACACACATCGTTGTTGGAAAAGAGCAGAGGGTATTATCAGGGACTCACTCCATCCATCTCACTCTCTGCTCAGACACAAAAACTGTATGTACAATCTGAGACACAGCAGAGCGGACAGCATCATCACTCACAGAACAAGGTTTTTCAACAGCTTTTTCCCCGCCACAGTCAGACTGATGGCAAAACAAAATTACTGAACATGTCTAATAACCTCAAACTACCTCACTTCACATATTTTAACTGTGCAATTCCTACAATATATTGTATTTTTTGTGTGTAGATATTACCACCTTTCTGTATAGTGCTGGTATAATCTATATTATTGATTATATTGTTTTACTGTTTTTAATTTTTTTTTATGGTTATTATGATTCGGACAGAGCTCTGCACAAGAATTCCAATGTGCTTTGACTGTTGGTTTTATGCACAAATGGCAAATAAAAGAACCTTGTCTGTAAACCAGATCGACCGTGACTACCGCTGCTGTCCCCGCATCCCACCACGTGAAGACTGCCTGCTGTGCATTCCTGCGAACTGGCGACCACAGCTCGCAGCGACAGACATTTTATGTTGATTTAACCGTGAAATCATTATTTTGTGTGCTTTTCAGAAAACTGTTTTTGGAAAAAAAATATTCAGCCCTCAAAAAGTTAAGATGCTATCAATTCACAGTCTGAAACCACTTAATTCAGTTTTAGACTCAAAAGGGTCGGGGTTTATCCAGTTTTCAATATACTGTATGGTATGACATAGCAACTTCATATATTACGAGCTATTACGAGGGGCATTTAATATAAACAGGAATTTATGAGCTACACTTTATGAATTGAATACAATGAACTGACTTACACACTGGGTGGCACAGTGGTAGTGCTGCTGCTTCGCATTTAGGAGACCTGGGTTTGCTTCCCGGGTCCTCCCTAAGTGGAGTTTGCATGTTCTCCCTGTGTCTGCGTGGGTTTCCTCCCACAGTCCAAAGACATGCAGGTTAGGTGCATTGGCGATTCTAAATTGACCCTAGTTTGTGCTTGGGGTGTGTGTGTGTGTGTCCTGTGGTGGGTTGGCACCCTGCCCCGGGATTGGTTCCTGCCTTGCGCCCTGTGTTGGCTGGGATTGGCTCCAGCAGACCCCCGTGACCCTGTGTTCGGATTCAGCGGGTTGGATAATGGATGGATGGATGGACTTACACACTATATTTCTATATAGTCTCCTGCCATTGGAATCCACTTGTTCCAGCTCTCAGGAAGCTTCTTAATCCCAGAAGAGCAGAAGTCTTTTGTTGACCCATTCTTGCACAACATCAATAACCTCCTCATTCGACTTGAATTTCTTCCCTCCTAAAAATTCCATAACCGGCCCGAAGAGATGATAGTCCCTCTCTGAATGACTTGCACCAATCATACACTCTAGACCAAGAAAGACACTCATCTCCAAACAAATTTTTAAGTTTCAAAGAAATCTGAGATAAAATGACTCCTTCTTTTGTCAAAAATTTAATAATAATTTACTGTGGAACACTACTGTGTACCTCCTGCTCCGACATGTTGATTACAACTGACAGGAAGAGGGGAAACAGCAGCTAGCACTACTAACCACAACTTCAAACCTGCATGTGTTTGTCCAATGAGTGACATCTACCTTGCACCCTTTATAAGAACAGAGCATGAAAATTCCTGTTTATAATTGAATATCCCATCGTAATTAGAAATATTCTACGTGTTACTGTTAGGCTGTTGTTTACAGACGTGTATGTGTGTGTGTGTGTGTGTTGGTTAGCTGGTAGACCTGTTCTATGAGAAATGTAATGAATAAGAACCTCCTTGCATCCCCTGGTGTCAACCACATTGTTGAACATTAATCCTGTAGCAGCATCTTTATCATGTGATGATATCCAGAACACTATGAACATCGAATGCAAGACAGGAACAAACTAAGGATTGGCTGCTAATTCATTGTAGGACACACACACGACCACACTCACTCTTACCAGGTCTTGATTAATGAAACTTGCACCTTTTGCACAAAGAGAAGAGCTTAGTAGCCAAAATGAAAACTGTACAGTTGTGAGGATGATCAAAGTCACCTACCAGTTGAGATCGAAAAGCTGCCCATTAATCCAAGTCCAGCTCTCTTCAGGCTTTCTGTTGAGTCCAATCCAGAAAGTCAAATATGCTCTGCAATAGCCAATGAGAAACATCTGCAAGGAAAAACCAAGAAGAAATGAGGCTGACAGCAGTGAGAAATAAGTGCTTAGCTGAACCTGCATTGTAGCCTGCAGTTATTTTGCATCTCAGGAAAAAGTGTTGGTTCATAGCCGGGTGAGATATGCAAACCACACAATAGGGTAAGTGTATTGCGGCCTTCACAGTCTGAGGTTTTAAAGTGATTTGAAGGCTAAATCTAACCTTGGGTGCTGTTGTGAACACAATATTAAAAGAGAAGGAATAATACTGTAATAAGATGAAAGAGAGAAAATCCAGGAGATGGAAAAAATTACTAAAGAGGAAAGCAAGCATTTAGTCCGGGAAGCCAAATCATTGAGCAAAAATTAATGGTTGAAGATCTGAAGCAAAACAGACACACACACACAATTAACAGAAGATGTTTCCCCTAATAGAAGCAACATACAAAGCAAGCAATTTTGATACTTAAATTATTCCAAATCTCGGAAACTGACCCAGCTGCAGTGTCATGTTTTAGAGGTGGACCCAATGACATCTTATGTCACATGACCGGCAAGTGGCATATGCCTTGTAAACATGATCATGCAAACACACTAACCATGTTTAAATAAAAAAAATGTACATTTTTAAATGATCCAAAATAATCAAAAGCAAATTGGATCAAAATGAAGAAATTAATTAAAAAAGCAAAAATCCTGAAAGGTATCCTCCAGGTACAAGGAGTGAGAAAGTGCTCTTGGCTTACCTTTTCTACATTAGTAATAGAAAATTATTCAAAAATGCAGCACACTTTCACTTTGGCCGCCATTACTTACCAACATCTCCTCATCCTCTGCTACAGCCAGCTGACTTCCATGGGAGACACACTGCTGGCTGCTTCTCTCCCATGTTGTTTTATTTATAGAGAAGTAGTAGCAGTTCTCTTTGTATTTTGTCCACATATCAGAACAGCACTTGTTAGGTTTATCTATAACTAAATAGAAAAGACAAAGATGTGTGTCACCAGCATTAAAAAAATAGGTCAGCTGTGATGCTGAGACGTGTATTACACCTTAAACACAGGATGGCACTATCACAATAATGACCAAGCAACATTCACTCTGCTGGTGCCTGCAATCAAGTCAACTCTATTTCTGCAGAGGCCTCGCCATCGCTAAAACATTCACTTGGGTGGCATCACTCTTGGTTGTGCATCCTCACTCAAAACAACTGGAAATGATCTCAAGGGGGCACACATTTCTCATCAGTGACCTTTTGAGGGCTGGGATTTGCTGAGACTAAAAATGAAGAACTTCCAAATAGCAAGGTATAGATAATCTGTGATCTTCAGTATTAACGGCAAGTGGTCCCATTATTGTCAATTTAGACACCTGGATTGGAGTTCATTTTCTGCAATGCAAATTGTGACCTTCAACTGATGTCTCAACCACTCTGATGCCCAAGCTGAGCACTTTCAAGCTTCTAAAATCTTTTGATTTGGAAGTGAGTTGAAGAGAGCACAGACTACAAAACTGGAATTTGTAACTGAGACTGTGAAACAAGCTGACTTTTAACAGGCAGGTGTTAGAAATATCACAAGGACTCCATCAAAACCAAATACACACAACACTGTATTGTATTGTCCACTAACAGTAAAATTTGCTTTATAGATTTTATTTTCTTATTTATTCAAGTGATCGGACAACAAGAACTGCAGAATTCTCTATTTCTAATGATGATGTCATATAAAATAATGAATGTCACTGTTCTTACAAACCGACTGTGAACACAAATCACAGCAAAGCTTGCAAACACTTGCAAAAATTTTAGAAGCACGAGAAATTAATTCTACAGGTGAAACAACAGAGGTTAAGCTTTCACAACTATGAAATTCTGCAATGCGGAAGACAGATGTATCTCACAGGTTTAGCCAAAGGGAAAGCTAAGAAAGAAAGAAAGAAAGAAAGAAAGAAAGAAAGAAAGAAAGAAAGAAAGAAAGAAAGAAAGAAAGAAAGAAAGAAAGAAAGAAAGAAAGAAAGAAAGAAAGAAAGAAAGGGAGTTTCTTTCTCAACATTTTTGGTTAACCACCATGTTGAATTCTTGTCCTATACTAATGCCCTCTTGTTCATATTTCAAGACTATGAAAGGACAACATTTGTGTTAACCTCACACTTACACTGTAATTTTAGTTAACAGATTACTAACTGATGATGCTAAGAGTTATTCTGGAATATGTCAACTCCATATTTTGTTATTATTTAGACACATCAATTATACTCAAATGCTACAACCCAACAAAATGGCATCTGCCATTGACCAAAAGCTACCTTGCCTAAGTCTCAATTGATTACAGGAAGAAAGGATTTTGATGAGTTACAAATGTGTACCTTTGATGGTTATAATTATGATTGTTATTCCTGCTGCCACCAGAATGCAAGTGGCCATACCACCGGTTATCTGACATCTTCGTTGTTCTTCCTTAGCTGTTTGAAAACAAAAATCACATTATAAACAGGGAAAACCTCAGTTTTAACTACGCTATTCACGCAAACGGTATTCCATTTTGTATCTGCCAACTTGGACATCAGGGAGAGTGGGCTGCAATCTTAAAGATTGGTGACATCATGATGTTGCTTGTCATGATGCCTCACTTAATTGACAGTAACGAGGAGTCCATTACCAACAACAACAAGGCCTCAACCATGTGGTATAACCGAATTAAAATAAATGCAAGGAGGAAAAAAGTAAAGAACTGAGAATGTTCCAGGCCAATGATATTCTCAACAAAGAAAAATCTACAAGATTGAGGAGACATGGCAGAATGAAAACGGTAACGAGCCATAGCAAATGTCATTATCAGCCGGAATAACATTCTAATTAAGCAACTGGGTTGGGACAAAAGTCGACGTGTACCCGGCCCATCCAGAATGAATTTGTGCACATTTGGCTAAGATTCAGTAATAAATAAAAGATTCAGTTATAAATAAGCATCTCAGTGGCAGCGAATACACGGGGGTCTTCTGAGAGGGACTGGGGCCTTCATGCACCAATGCTGCTGCTGCTCTGGTCACACCCTGTTTTGAAATAAGTGGGCCTGTGAAAAGGATGGCTTTTTGTACATTAAAAAGACCCCAAACCACTAAATGACCAATGTGGCTTTGGCTTGATTTGGGTGATAACATCCATCCATGCATTTTCTTAACCCGCTTTTCCATGCCAGCATCACTGGGCAGCTGGAGCCTATGCCAGAAACTCTGAGCAGGGTGCCAGTCTATTACAGGGTCAACACAAACACACACAGATTTAGCAACACTAATCCACCTAACCTGCATGTTGGAGTGTAGAAGAATACCAGAGCACCCAAAGGAGACCCACACAGACACGGGGAGAATGTGGAAACTGCACTGAGGGAGGACCCAAGACGTGAACCTCAGTCTCCTCATTGAGAGGCAGCAGCGCTATGAATGTAACACCCAGTTGATAACGTAACACGATGAATTGTTAGACAAAAATAAAAGACGAACCTAGAACAAGAGTTGAAGAAGTAAAGGGAAATTCTTTCTTGTTAAAAGTAATTCCTTTGCTTTACTTTCTCAAAAGATACTCACATTAAAAGTACCACAGTCACTGCATGATCTGTTCTGTTGATACATTTTTATTTCATTGAAATTGTTTTTGTGTGCATTACACTTTCCTACTGAACAGCATTGCCTGAAGATGGCAAGATGACACACAACTAAGTGCTGTTTCTTATGTTGTGGACCTCGCAGCTAGTTGTGTGTGGACAGGTGGTGCTTGCTATATTTCTATGTTTATTCAAATTCTGTAAAAGCTCAATTTTAGAAATTCCCATTGGCGTAAATAAACATCTATCTATCTATCTATCTATCTATCTATCTATCTATCTATCTATCTATCTATCTATCTATCTATCTATCTATCTATCTATCTATCACCAGTTGCAAGGCAGAAAATGGCCCAGGACAGGCGTCCAGTCCATCACAGAAATTTAAAATTTTAAATATATGAACACTTTATATTTTTTTGAGGTTTTCGGTTACTAGTAAAAAAAGTATATAAAAGAATATTTTCTCATTTTAAATTTTATATACAGTCACAGTTTCTTATCTTATGTTAACTCTTACTGCATGTTTAAATATTTCAATCACCATTTACAGCACCATAACTATCATTATCATATTCTTGAGAAATAATAAACAGTAATGTTATGTTATGTAGTCCTTTACAAATTGTTAATTAAAAAGAACTTTTAAAGTGTAAAAGATTATGTTGCATTATTCAGTATGAAAGCAATAAAAAACAATAAATTGGAAAATAAAATAGTAAGCATTGAACTTTAATTTTACGAGCATTAAGTTCACGCTTGTCACAGCCATTCTTGTCTCACATATTTTCCATCCCCCTTTGCTTTTTCATAGTCGATTATTGTACTTCTCTACTCAATAATTTTCTAAGTAAATGACAAAAGAAGACTAATGTGAGCCCCTACCCGAACGCTGCTGTCTGTTCGTAGTCTTTTGTCCACCTCGAAGATTTATGTCAGCGTACACCACATTTTGCGCCATGAAGGATCGTCAGTTGTGAGCACTCAGGACGTCTGAAAGAGCAAATGAGGAAGAAAGACAAGAACCAGGCACCTCGAAGTCCAGGAAATGTGCCTGGGTGTGTAGAAGACAACCAGCATCAGAGCTGCAATGCTTCTGACTGACCTGTGAATGTATAACATATATATGATGTATTATAATATAACAATCTTTTTGTTTGTTTGTTTGTTTTTTTTTTGTTCTTGTTTGCAGAGTTTAGTTTTTTAGCCCATAAGCTTCAAATTTGGTACATTAGTCATCAGTCAGGTGTTTGGCATTTTTTCAGCCATACTTGAGTTTCATGGACGGCTCAATGTTAAAGTAAGTGGTATAAAATACTACAGAGAAAATGCCATCGTCGGGGTGTGAAGATGGCGTGATGGTCAACACACTTGTCCGTCCACTAAGACATCCTGGCTTAATTCCCACCTACTACATTTACGTGAGCCATGTTGTCTTCAGAGTTGTTTAATAAAATTTGCGGTGACAAGTGGAATCTTTTACCATTATACCTGATTAGATTATATTTTAGCCAGGGTCTCAAGGATGCTCAGGGATGTTTTTGTTTATTCAATCTTTTGTTAAACTCTTTTGTATGTTTTTGCTTTTCTTCTTTTAGGGTTTCATTAATTGAATATTGTGTTGTTTGTTATTTCTACTACATTGCATGCATGTATTTGTTTATCAAATTTTCAGCCCTGCCTCCTGTAGGTTGCACCTAAGAGGACCAGGACATGAAATGCAATCAAAACCAGAAACAAGTTGAAACCTAGAAGACAAAACTTTCCACCAAAGTTAAAGGGAAAAGAGTAAAATCAGAAACTCCAGAGAAAAATATGCACTACGCTTGATTGTGTTTATAATAATAATTCTTTGCATTTATATAGCGCTTTTCTCACTACTCAAAGCGCTCAGCAATTGCACGTTAAGGGCCTTGCTTAAGGGCCCAACAGAGCAGAGTCTCTATTGGCATTTAGGGGATTCGAACCGGCAACCGGTTTATATTCAAATCCCTGTATTTAAGGCGTCACACTGATGACTTAAGATGTGGCAATGTCTAAAACTGTCCGTTGACAACAGGGAGCAGTGTCCAAGTAACAAGAATTATAATATGGCAACCCCCCATATGTGAAACAAAATAACGTTACAGCACAGCAAAATAAATTATTGTGATATTCTAGAAACTTTATAATAGCAAACGTAACTGCATAGAAATTTTACAGAGTAATAGAATTCAATATTCCCATGAATACTTTCGCTTAGAGCTACTCACACTTCCTCGGGAAGCCTAACCCCCAAACTCTAGTTGCAGGCTTATGGCCTACAAAGGCTCAAATATGGGTCCACGACTTTAAAATCAAAAGGATTCCCAAAAAAGAGGGAAAACTGTAAAATTTTAGAACCACAAACACAAAGTTCATATAATATATAAAGATTCATTCCAAAAAGATTGCAAAAAATAAAAAAAAGACAGGTGCAAAGAAGGAGCAAAAACTAAAAGCAAACACGTGCAATAATCAAAAAAAAATCAGGGGTTAAAGTTAATCCAGAAATCAACACAAATCAACAAAACACAGGAATTAAAAACAGAGCAATGCCATAGCTGCTTCTCAGTTTATACTTCAGGTGGCACAATCAGGTGGTTCTGCCCCCTTCGGTTCTACATAAACAGGACTGGGTGAATATAATTACTATAGTATTGCCAAACAAATAATACAGAGAAAGAACAAAGCCAAAAACAGAATTAATAAAATAACACACAAAAAATATATGAAAAAAACAGAAATATATTTAAGAAACAAAAAACAAAGTTGTGCCATGGCAGAAACGTAACCTTTGCTGTACTGTTTTTGGTTTCTTTAATGGATTTGTTTGCTTTTGGGTTATGTCTTTGAAGCAATTCCTTTACTTTCCTTTTTCATTTTTCTGCCTTTTCCATTTATATTTACACATATTTTCTGAGATTTTAAATAAGTCTTTATTAGTATTAAAGGAATTATGCTTTGGTCAAAGTTTTTTGTCGAGATATGGACTGAAAAAGCCTTTGCATCATTTTTGAGGTGGTTCCTGGCTTTTTTAGTTTGAAAATGACACACACTCAAATGTGAATGAACAATTGAGTGCTTTCTAGAAGTAGTTTATTTAACAATATTTTGGTAAAAATTCACATGTTTAAGATGTTACTAACAAAAGACTGAAAGACTTGACCTTTCGAGTAAAGTGACATTTCTTCAAGGACATTTTTGCTTTTGTTTGCAGTTGTTCAGTGTTGGTATCCATAGACTTATAGTGTATCAGACACCTTCTTACATCCATTCTGCATAAAAAACATGACATTACATTTTATTTCTTTTGGCCATCATTACAAAATACATAGGTGGTAGGTAATATATCAAAATTTATATTTTATGGGTGGAGTATTCCTTTATTTTGTAAAAGTATTTTTTTTAACAAAATACCAACCTTTCTTTGTAATGTTTCATTTTTTGGGGAAAAAAAACAAAATAAAAAAAAATCTTGTTCGCTTACTTGACTGGTTGTAGATCGGAGTATTACATCCGAGGTTCGATGGGCACGGGTGGGCAAAGTCAGTCCTGGAGGGCCGCAGTGGCTGCAGGTTTGCTTAATTAGAAAACAATCCTTGCCAATAATTCAATTTTATGGCTTGTTAGTGCTTTAACTCTGCCATGTTAAGTCATTCTCTTATCTTAGATTTTTTTTCCTTTCTAAGGATATCATCCAAATGATTTTAAGTCTAAAATGTATGAGTTATTCTCAGTGCTTCACTTTTTATTCACTTACTAGCAAAATACCCGCGCTTCGCAGCGGAGAAGTAGTGTGTTAAAGAGGTTATGAAAAAGAAAAGGAAACATTTTAAAAATATCGTAACATGATTGTATATATATATATCACAGGCATTCGTAGTCTGAATCACAATCTGATTGTATGGGTGGTTACCTACCAGGTAATGCTTGTGGTTAGTTAGCAAGTCGGCTAACATCCGCCACAGTGACCTCTTTCAGTTGCGAGAAGCAGATCATAGAATGGTTGAAATAGTTTACTGTCAAATAATGCAAAGAGTACGCGACACGTGTTTCGCCCTAATTGTGGGCTCATCAGGCATACACATTCACTGCACTCCCTTACAGGAATTGAACCTCGGCGCTAGAGGCGAAGCCCCTAACGTTGCACCACGGCGTGTGTTTCATTCATTTGACAGCATGTAGATCGGGGTAATTACATTGCAGGCATTCGTAGTCTGAATCACAATTATCAATTGTGTAATGTGTTTTTTGAACAGGTTTGATTCATCGAAGTGATCACTCGTGCTGCGTTCAGTCACTTCACGTGAGCCGCTCTCTTGTGTGATGTTGCGATGTCCGCGGGTTTATTTAATGTTAGCTAAGACCCGGCAGTTAAAAGTTTCTCGCTACAGCAATTTTAACTCTGTTACAAAGTGATCCAAACTCTCGTTTATACCTCGTGTCTTCTCATTAAACTTGTATCTCACGAATATGGCATTGCAAACGGCAGCGGGAGCGTTTCTATAAAGTTAATTTAAACTTACGGTTTACACCGTGCTTTTTTATACCTCGTGTCTTCTCATTAAACTTGTATCTCGCGAATATGGTATTGCAAACGGCAGCGGGAGCGTTTCTATAAACTTAATTTAAACTTACAGTTTACACCGTGCTTTGTTTCCCTTATGAAGATGCTTGTATTAAACTTACGGTTTACACCGTGCTTTGTTTCCCTTATGAAGATGCTTGTATGCGTCACTCGCTCACTTCTTATTGTTTCGCTGCCTTGTCAATTGTGTAATGAATGTTTTCTTCAGCGCTCTTTGGGGCTCCTCCTTCTTTTCTACGTACTGAGTTCACAGTCAGTTCACGTGCTTATGTGGGAGGCGTGATGACGCGACACGCAACTCCACCTCCCACGGCCATCGAGCTGCACTCCATTACAGTATATGGACAAAAAATAGGTTCCAGTTATGACCATTACGCGTAGAATTTCGAAATGAAACCTGCCTAACCTTTGTAAATAAGCTGTAAGGAATGAGCCTGCCAAATTTCAGCCTTCCACCTACACGGGAAGTTGGAGAATTAGTGATGAGTGAGTGAGTGAGTGAGTGAGTGAGTGAGTCAGTCAGTCAGTCAGTCAGTCAGTCAGTCAGTCAGTCAGTCAGTGAGGGCTTTGCCTTTTATTAGTATAGATATAATGAAACCAAATAGTGCAAGATAAACACACAAGCTAAATGGAAACAAGCTAAATGGAGAAATGCTGCTTTCTTTTGTCATTTGAATCTTATTGCTAATAAAAAGCCATTTAAAACCAAGACTACATCTGTTTAAGACTAAAATAAGCAATAAGGGTTCAAAATCTTAATGAGCGAGACAACTAAAATGAAGCAGAAGAGATACTAGAGCTACAAGTGCTTCTTATTAAGAAAATGGGTTGGAACAAAAACCTGAAGCTACTGCGGCCCTCCAGGAACGACTTTGCTCACCCCTACCATAAGGGAAGTAAAAGTGCATACACCCAATGAGCCCCAATTCGGGGTTAATTGCATATTGTGTTCGTATTTGTATAATTTGGCAGATACCGTATAACATATCCGTGATCTTGCATCTCAGAGGACTGCGCGGATGTTTGTCGACTGGCCAACTAACCACAAGCGTTACCTTGTAGGCAAACATTAAAATAATGAGACTGCGATTCAGACCCATGAATATATATATATATATATATATATATATATATATATATATATATATATATATATATATATATATATATATATATATAAATAGAATTTATAGTTTTAAAGATTTTTGAAAATAACATAGCTAAAAATAGAATAATTACAAAGTTCATATAATAACACAAGGAATTAATGAATAACATTAACTCAATGCCTTCAGTGCAGTGCAATTAGGAGTAGACTGCAGTAGCCTGGTGATCTATCCTGGTACAATGGAAGCTCACTGACACTACCGCACACCAACTGCCAGTATGTAAGACTTGGTTCTCCTCGCATCCGAATACCTTGGTGGCTCATGTCCTTGGTTAGGATAAATGGAGTCACTGATTCACTTTTAGACACAGAGACAGCTTTCAGTTCAGCATGCAGGGACACCAGCAGGCACCATCTCAACACCATGGAAGCTGGGCCCCCTTTCTCCAAAGGGCAACTTATCAAATCTTCTGTGCTCATCATCACTGAGGTCTCCAAATAGTAGAATAGCACATTACAAATTAAACTGTTTTAAAAGGTATATTGAATCTAGGAAGGAGTGAGAGTACTGTCAAATGTAAAAGACAGATTTAACTTTCACCTGTGTGACCGTCTTCATGCTATTGGTGACTAAAAACTTGTAGCTAAGGAATAATTCAATACCCAAAAAAAGAAGTCCAGGGTTCTATATCAGTTTTTCTTAGCAAATACAAAAATCCCATTAACTATACATTTTACAGACCCATTTCTTTTTAAACACTGACACTAAGGCCTTGAAATCTTTTCCCAATAGAGATACACCAGGCTAATTCCATGGAACATTTTTTGAAAACTCTGCTTTTAATTTGCCACTTTCACGGCAGCATTTTAGCTGCAATTCTAATAGATTATATTTACATAGAAATATCATTTACTTCTTGGATTTGAAATCATTGGTAACTTCTACTATTCCCTGTTATCTTTTAATTGAGTAACATTAGGCGAGGGCCTGTTTGTCCAGCAAGTACAGTAGGACAGGTAACAAAAGTTGATTGCCACAGTGTACCAGTAGTAAATAAGATGTGCATTCTGCAAATCTCTTAATTTTGATCAACTCCCCCACAAGTAGGAACACCCCTATATGATTTGATGTTTGTGATGACTAGTTGTAGATCACCTGAATCAGTGCAGATATAATACTGTACTTCTAATATCCATGGGTGCATGCCAAGACTGTCCATAATTTGAGGGTCATTACAGTGACATTCATGTGAAGATCAACATACAACACGTCAATCAGGGCAAACAGTAGCTCAGTGATATTCTTTGGCTAACAAATAAGAGACTTATGCTCTGTTTTGATTTATGCTCTTTCTTCTTTGCCTCTGATCAGAACCTTTTAGCTTTGGCTGAAAGATGTGTTGGTGCAGACAGCAAGATACAGTTTACCCTGTGGTCTCTGTGGAACCCAAAGCCCCAGTGCAATGTCTGGAACACTGTACTGTAAATGTGCCACTGTCCTCCAAATGACATATACATTTAAGGTCCTGACTCTCTGTGGTCATTAAAGATCCCTGGGCATCCTTCATAAAGAGTGCAGTGTATCCTGATGTCCTGGATAAACTGCTCTCCATGGCCTGGTCATTCTGGACCCCTACTTATCCTCTGTCCCTGATTGGGTCTCTCTCACTACTTCACCACCTGATAACTAATGTGTTGGTGAGCATACTGGAGGTATAATGGCTACTGTCGCATCATCCTGGTGGGTGTTACACATTAGTGGTGCTTGAAGTGGTTCCCCTCTTTCTAAACACTTTGAGTAACGAGAAAAGTACTATATAAATGTAATTATTAATTATTATTTTATTATTAGTATTATTAACAGCATTGAAATGACTTTTGCCTGACTAAGCAGATGGGGTCAGTACAATAAAAGACAATAAGCATGATTCTCACAATAATCCAAATTTTATTACTAACATTAGTATTATTCAAATGCAAAAATATGCAGGGTGAAAAGTTAAAAAACAAGAAACCTAAAAGGGCTCATTGGAAGAAAACCAAATAAAGCTAGACCATTAAAAAGAAGGTGGTCACCTCCCAGTACAGCCCAGTAATGTGTAGTCAGTTCAGCTAACTTTTCTAATTTATGTACAAATGAAGGCCAAAATCTTTTCTTTTTCATCACTGCTGACCACAGATGGGTTTTAATGTGTGTGGTGCCAGCTGCCTCCTTGTAATTCTTTGATTTCTCGGCTGCTCTTTTGCTGTACTGC
Source organism: Erpetoichthys calabaricus (assembly GCF_900747795.2). Taxonomy (NCBI): domain Eukaryota; kingdom Metazoa; phylum Chordata; class Cladistia; order Polypteriformes; family Polypteridae; genus Erpetoichthys; species Erpetoichthys calabaricus. Next base: position 7,974,364 of record NC_041405.2, on the reverse strand, counting down.
TAGTAACCTAACTTGTTGGAGCTTATTAAGTTTGAAGTGCCTGGTGTTTCACCTTGATTGTTAATACAATTCAGACTCGTTTACAAAAAAATTTTGAAAAATTTTAAAACTATAGATGACTTCCATACTCCCACTAATTCTGGAACTTGTTAAAAGGCAAAGATGAGTAAAGATTCACTCGCAGTGTTCTAATGGCTTCTTACAAACACAGAGAAGGTCTGTGCTGCAGTCCTTAGTTTGAACAGACTGCTTAAACACAAAGGCACAGTCTCCACCTTCTTCTTTAACTTGGGTCTTCCTGGGTAGAAACACAAAAAATGAAAGTTAACATGAACATAGATAGATAGATAGATAGATAGATAGATAGATAGATAGATAGATAGATAGATAGATAGATAGATAGATAGATAGATAGATAGATAGATAGATAGATAGATAGATACTTTATTAATCTCCAAGGGGAAATTCACATACTCCAGCAGCAGCATACTGATAAAAAAAAAATTAATTAATAGTGATAAAAATGCAGTGCAAGTTAAATGCAAGGTGGAGAGTGCGAGGCAGGTGAAAGAGTCTATAATCATGTATAATGTTAACGTTTACCCCCCCGGGTGGAACTGAAGAGTCGCATAGTGTGGGTGAGGAATGATCTCCTCAGTCTGTCAGTGGAGCAGGACGGTGACAGCAGTCTGTCGCTGAAGCTGCTCCTCTGTCTGGAGATGATCCTGTTCAGTGGATGCAGTGGATTCTCCATGATTGACAGGAGTCTGCTCAGCACCCGTTGCTCCGCCACAGATATCAATCTGTCCAGCTCCGTGGCTACAATAGAGCCTGTCTTCCACACCAGTTTCTAAAGGCTTGAGGCATCCCTCTTCTTTATGCTGCCTCCCCAGCACACCACCACATAGAGGGCGCTCGCCACAGCGGTCTAATAGAACATCTGCAGCATCTTATTGCTGTATAAGTAAAAGCTACAGGCACCACAATACCAGACTGGCCCAAGACATACAGAATGGCAAACTGGGAATGGCATTTGTCTGTCGTCCCAGTCCATAGAAATAACCATCAAGTGTCCCCAGAATAAAGCAGGCAAACATCACACCTACATGTGAGTCAAAAAGACATTCTACCTTGATGGGAGTCATGAAGTGAGAGATGGTCGAAAGTTAGAAAAGATCGATTGACTTTAAAATGTCATCTATTCACAGTCTGAACGTCCTCCAATCCTGTCACATGGGCCAGAGCTTCTCCAGTCTCTAATGTATTGTATGACATGCCCTCTAGAATTATTAATTTGGAGTGGAGTGTTCTGTATGGGACTTGTGTTCTGTTTGGCTGCTCTATAAAGGTGTGTGTGTGTGTGTGTGTGTGTGTTGGCTAACTGGTAGTCCCTTTTCTATGAAGAACACAATAAATAAGGCCCCCTTACATCCGCATGATCTGTCACATTAGTAAACACTGGTCCTGTAGCAGGATCATTCTCTTTCAACAAGTTATGATATCCACAACATAACACTATCAACAGGAGATGCTAGATCTTTGTAGAGCACAATGACACACAAGCACACATTTTTACAAGACCAGTTTAGAAACACCAATCTAACCTGCAGAACAACTTAGTAACGCCAAATGAAGGCTCCCCAACACTGAGGATGAGAGAGGTTGTGCTACTGCCACATAAATATCGTAGTTTGTATTGGTGTTTAAGATCTGCTCATCTAAGTCGAAGCATAATGCGCCTTCCAGTCTCGTTTAAAGTGAATAATCATTAGTGGAAGTGTGAGGGTGATTGTTAAGTAGCAGACTGCTGTTGGGTCAGTAGGGGTATTGAGGATGGAAATGCTTTTAAGTGCAGTGAGACATAACTTAGTGAAAAGATCAAGTGGTGAAAGAGTAGGATCTAAGGTGTAGGCAAGCAATCTGAGATAAAAGAAGTGAGACTGCTGAGATCAGGGTGATGAAATAAAATCCTCAATCAGCAAAATAAGAAGATAAGTGAAGAATATTCTTTTAAGTGAGTCTGAGAGTTTTCAACAGACCTTAAGTTGGGTGAGCAGGAGAGGGATTGGGGTGAGGCAGCAATAATCTGAAGGGGATAACGTCAAGGAGGTTGTGAGATGAGATGTGAAAAGTCCAACTGGGAATATGACAGGCAGGATGTGAGGCAGGCCTGGCCATCGAGAGCTGGTGACGGTGGTGAACGGATGTTCAGAATACTCTTTTTGGTACTTCATAGCAAGGTGTGTGTGTGTTAAAGGCACGTGAATTTAAGCATTGTAGGTAATACACTGGAAGATAATGGTGTACAAAACTGTAAGATATCCATCCATCCATTATCCAACCCGCTATATATATTTATAAAAATTTGTGAGTGTAATTTGGTGAGGCAGTGTTGTTTATGTATATAACAGAGTATCAATATACTTTTTTCCTTTTGTTATTGTGCTTTATAACTTTTTCCATTTTGTCTTGTTGTTATATTATTTAGCGCATTAGAGGTGAAAACCTGACTAATTATAAATGGCTCCTGGATCCAGCACAGAACAGCAGCCTTAGTTTTAAATCCAGCTAAGTGTGTAGTGTCTCTATTTAGAGGTTTAGTAGATTTGTTATAAAGTCGCCTACCAGCTGAGATTGAAAAGCTGCTGATTAATCCAAGTCCAGCCCTCTTTAGGGTTTCTCTTGAGTCCAATCCAGAAAGTCAAATAATATCTGCAGTAGTCAATGAGAAAATCCTGCAAGGAGAAAATAAAAAGAAAAGAGGCCGTCAGTAGCAAGATGTGGCCTGTGATCTGGAGAACATGGAGACAGGAGAGAGAAGGAGAGAGAAGTGCTTCACCTACCCAGCATCTCAACTTGCTGGCATTCTCAGGAAGGTCCTGTGACTCAGGACAAAGTTTTAGTTCAAGTGTGAAGGTGTGATATGCAGAGCACACAGCAGAGTAAGTGTGTTGTGTCCTTCACAGTTTGAAGTTTTAAAGTCGTTTGAAGACTAAAGAAAGCTTGATGTTTTGTTATGAGCATGGTACAAAGAAAGAGAAGAAAGAAATAAAGAAAGACCAAGATGGAAAAATAAAAAGCAGCAAGTACAGTGCATCCGGAAAGTATTCACAGCGCATCACTTTTTCCACATTTTTTTTCCACATGGATTAAATTCATTTTTTTCCTCAGAATTCTACACACAACACCCCATAATGACAACGTGAAAAAAGTTTACTTGAGGTTTTTGCAAATTTATTAAAAATAAAAAAACTGAGAAATCCCATGTCCATAAGTATTCACAGCCTTTGCTCAATACTTTGTGTACCTTTGGCAGCAATTACAGCCTCAAGTCTTGTTGAATATGATGCCACAAGCTTGGCACACCTATCCTTGGCCAGTTTCGCCCATTCCTCTTTGCAGCACCTCTCAAGCTCCATCAGGTTGGATGGGAAGCGTCAGTGCACAGCCATTTTAAGATCTCTCCAGAGATGTTCAATCAGATTCAAGTCCGGGCTCTGGCTGGGCCACTCAAGGACATTCACAGAGTTGTCCTGAAGCCACTCCTTTGATATCTTGGCTGTGTGCTTAGGGTCGTTGTCCTGCTGAAAGATGAACCGTCGCCCCAGTCTGAGGTCAAGAGCGCTCTGGAGCAGGTTTTCATCCAGGATGTCCCTGTACATTGCTGCAGTCGTCTTTCCCTTGTATCCTGACTAGTCTCCCAGTTCCTGCCTCTGAAAAACATTCCCACAGCATGATGCTTCCACCACCATACTTCACTGTAGGGATGGTGCCAGGTTTCCTCCAAATGTGACGCCTGGCATTCACACCAAAGAGTTCAATCTTTGTCTCATCAGACCAGAGAATTTTCTTTCTCATGGTCTGAGAGTCCTTCAGGTGCCTTTTGGCAAACTCCAGGCGAGCTGCCATGTGCCTTTTACTAAGGAGTGGCTTCCGTCTGAGCACTCTACCATACAGGCCTGATTGGTGGATTGCTGCAGAGATGGTAGTCCTTCTGGAAGGTTCTCCTCTCTCCACAGAGGACCTCTGGAGCTCTGACAGAGTGACCATCGGGTTCTTGGTCACCTCCCTGACTAAGGCCCTTCTCCCCCGGTCGCTCAGTTTAGATGGCCATGCCAGCTCTAGGAAGAGTCCTGGTGGTTTCAAACTTCTTCCACTTACGGATGATGGAGGCCACTGTGCTCATTGGGACCTTCAAATCAGCAGAAATTTTTCTGTAACATTCCCCTGATTTGTGCATCGAGACAATCCTGTCTCGGAGGTCTACAGACAATTCCTTTGACTTCATGCTTGGTTTGTGCTCTGACATGAACTGTCAACTGTCGGACCTTATATTGACAGGTGTGTGCCTTTCCAAATCATGTCCAGTCAACTGAATTTACCACAGGTGGACTCCAATTAACCTGTAGAAACATCTCAAGGATGATCAGGGGAAAAGGATGCACCTGAGCTCAATTTCGAGCTTCACGGAAAACGCTGTGAATACTTATGTACATGTGCTTTCTCAATTTTTTTATTTTTAATAAATTTGCAAAAACCTCAAGTAAACTTTTTTCACGTTGTCATTATGGGGTGTTGTGTGTAGAATTCTGAGGAAAAAAATGAATTTAATCCATGTGGAAAAAAAATGTGGAAAAAGTGATGCGCTGTGAATACTTTCCGGATGCACTGTATATCTTTGTATATTAATGTTTTATTTTAAGCCAGCTTTTTTTATTTAATTGTATTGTTTTTTGAAGAAAACAACATTCTATACGATCATGTAAAACTTAACAAACCATAACTTCAGTGTTTCTATTAATGGTGCCTCTGGCACTGAAAGGAAAAGTTAATGAAAGCTGAATGAGGAACAGTATGGTGTAAGAGAATGAGATGTGGTCCATGATGGCTGCACATGAAGCAAAGATGGGAAGAGCAGAGCAACATGCTGCGTTGAGGAGTGATGGCAAAAGTAGTTTGGGTATCTGGAGCAAATATCAGAGGAGATCTGGATGAAGAGATGCACCAAAATGAAAGTGAAGGGGATGAGGCACAGAGGAAAGCCAAAGATGACATAGCAGGACATGGTGGCTGATGATATGAAAAGTTTGGGTCTCGCCACAAAGAGTGGAGATGAAAGATTTAGAAGGTATCTAGCTAACTGGGTAAATCTTAGAAAATGGCCATAAAACCGGTGATGGTGAAATGGATGGGTCTCGGCTTATGAACGATTTCCAGTTCTTCAGATGTTTCTAACCTGATTTTTATAATATTTTCATTTACTCTACAGAAAAATGTTACAAACATACTAGTAAAATGAGAGTGAAGTAATATTACTGTACTTTAATTCACAAAATGGAAAATTATTTAAAATAACATATGAATCAGAAGTATTGTATGGTATGTTGACCTTATACAGTGGAATCTCGGTTCATGAACTTCTCGGTACACATACAAATCGGTTTATGACCAAAAAGTTCGCCAAACTTTTGCCTCGGTTCACGACCACACACTCGGTATACGAAGAAGCCAGTTTCCCTTTCGGTTTGCACATGTTCAGTCTCTCCCTGTGAATTTCCTGTGCAGCAAGCGAGCGAGCAAGAGAGAGAGAGCGACGCGCACACGCACACAGGAGCGCATGCGAGAGAGAGGCGTACGTGCACACAGGAGCGTGCGAGAGAGAGGCGTACGTGCATAAAGCAGCGCGCGAGACAGAGGCGTACGCACACACAGGAGCGTGCGAGAGAGAGGCATACACGCACACAGGAACGCGCGAGAGAGAGGTGCACGCGCACACAGGAGAGAGAGAGAGAGAGACGCACACAGGAGCATGCGAGAGAGAGAGACAGAGACGCACTCAGAAGCGCGTGCGCGAGAGAGAGAGAGAGATGCACACAGGAGCGCGCGAGAGAGAGAGGTGCACACACGAGTGAGCGAGCGAGACGCACACAGGAGCGCGCGAGAGAGAGAGAGGCGCACGCGCACACTGGAGCGCGCACGCGAGAGAGAGGCGCACGTGCACACTGGAGCATGAGAGAGAGGCGCACGTGCACACTGGAGCGCGCGACAGAGAGAGGTGCACACACGAGTGAGCGAGCAAGATGCACACAGGAGTGCGCGAGAGAGAGGCGCACGTGCACACTGGAGCGCGCACGCGAGAGAGAGGCGCACGTGCACACTGGAGCACGAGAGAGAGGCGTACGTGCACACAGGAGCGCGCGAGAGAGAGAGGCGCACGTGCACACTGGAGCATGAGAGAGAGGCGCACGTGCTCACTGGAGCGCGCGACAGAGAGAGGTGCACACACGAGTGAGCGAGCAAGATGCACACAGGAGTGCGCGAGAGAGAGGCGCATGCGCACACTGGAGCGCTCACGCGAGAGAGAGGCGCACGTGCACACTGGAGCACGAGAGAGAGGCGCACGTGCACACTGGAGCGCGTGTGACAGAGAGAGGCGCACGTGCACACGAGAGAGAGGCGCGCGTGAGAGAGAGGCACATGTGCACACTGGAGCGCGCGCACGAGAGAGAGACAGAGAGGAGCACATGCACACAGGACCGAGAGCGCGCGAGAGAGAGGCACACACAGGAGCGAGAGCGTGCGCGAGAGAGAGGCACACACGCACACAGGAGTGCGCGAGAGAGAGGCGCACACGCACACATGAAAGAGAGAGCAAGCGAGAGAGGGAGAACTGGATGCATAAGGTAGAGAAGGCTTAAGTTTGTTTTCAGTTCTGTTTACAGCGATCGGTTCATATCATGCATTGTTGCGATGTTACTTTTCTTGGTGGTTTATTAAATTATGGATTTTTCAAATGTTCATTTTTTTCCCTGTTCTTAAAACTCATTAAAAAAAAAGTGTTTTTAGCGAGCGGTTCCTAGCACTATAGCGTGAACTATTGCAGGTTTTCTCAGTGCTATTCAATGTTTTTACATTTAGTTTACTATTACGCTGTGCATTCTATGGTGTAATTAACTATATTTGTACTTAAAAACTAAAAAAAATATATATTTACATACAGTTCGTACGGTCTGGAACAGTTTAATTGTATTTACATACAATCCTATGGGGGAAATTGCTTCAGTTCACGACCAAATCGGTTTATGACCAGAGTTTTGGAACGAATTATGGTCGTGAACTGAGGTTCCACTGTACTTACACATTCTCCATTTTGGATATGACAGAGTACCTCCTAGAGTTGGAAAAAGGAATAACGGTGCTACAAAAATCCCAGGCTAACGAACGATTATGAGACACGTGCCGTCTCTGCTGAAGGATCACTCTGGGTTTTACATCCACCTTCCAATGGTGTTGATGGGCATTTAGAACTGTGAGAATTACAATTCTACCCTTCAGCTTAATTACTATCTTCCTGTTGACTTCCTTGCCTAAGATGATCATTTTTGGATGGCTGTGAATATTACCAGTCGCATTCGGTGATGCAGGCGATCGAAATGGAAATCGTGACAAATTCCACACTGTACTGTGCTTTAGCGTTAATAACAATGTACTTATAGACATGAAAACTTTATAAGTGAAAATGTCTTTTGAAATTCTGTAGTACTAGGGTGTTGTACAGTGTTAGCCATTATGAATGTAGAGAAAAGCCAAGCAAAATGACACCTTTTATTGGCTAACTAAAAAGATTACAATATGCAAGCTTTCGAGGCAACTCAGGCCTGAAGAAGCTTGGCTTTTCTCGAAATTCTGTAGGAAATAGAAATTTGGTGGGGTTTATGTGCTTGTTTATATCTGCCGAATTGCCATACGTCTAGACCTTGGTTACCCAAGATTTCCATCCATCCAGCCATTTTCCAACCCGCTGAATCCGAACACAGGGTCACGGGGGTCGGCTGGAGCCAATCCCAGCCAACACAGGGCACAAGGCAGGAACCAATCCCGGGCAGGGTGCCAACCCACCGCAGTACCCAAGATTTGTCTATACTATAAGATGCATTAATCTTATAAAGATTACTTTTTAAAAGAATAGATTGAATTTGTCTTTTATTACTCTTAATTTCACACTGATGCTCCTCTCTCTAGTTTTGAGTCGGTTTCCAAGTTATCGATTATCTTGATAACTTTGTACTTTGCCTGGACTACCAGAGCTTGGCCATTTATAAACACTTTGTGGATTTCCTCCTGGGTCACACATGGAGTCTTTTATCTCTAGCTATCAGACTACCTGTTCACATCTTTAGGTCATCTGGTCTTTGTGTCCTCTGGTGGTCTCAGGTTTCTCAACATCCTTCAGCCCCAATGGAAACATTTTGGACATTCTGAAGTTTGTCTATATACCATGTCATAGTTATCACTGTCATTTTCAATATTTTGTGACATATGCTATATAATTAAAGCTGTACGAGTGGCAAAGTGTTTTGAGCACCAGAGTGAATGAAGTTCACAAAGCATACTGGATGATGTGATGGCAGCCATTTTTGTGCCAGTATGCTCAGCACACATTAGCCATTAAGTAGTGAAGAGCTGAGAGTGAAAAGCAAGAGGATTCAGGGTGCAGGATGGGTTTATGATTATGATGTAGAACTATTAAAAATGCAAGCTTTAGAGAAAATGGTGCCTGTTGAAAACAGAGAGCAACGATTGCTTGATGACTTTGAAATGCACAGGTAAACCAAAGAAGAAGTCATAAGTATGTCTGTGGTGTTCCTTAGACCATAAGTCAACACTCTGTGAGTCCTCAGAAGTCTACAGCTGCCTTGCTGCTCCACACTTCACTACCTTCTATCTTGCCCATCCGCCTAAACTGTTTAAGAAGCCAAGCATATCAGTCCTTGCTGGCTAAATCTTTGATGATTTTGGAGCTCATGTTATGAGGCCCCATCTACCTTGGAAGCTGTAAGAAATACAACACAGTCCAAGAGGAGACAGCTTGAGGTCTACAAACAAACAGACACATCGATGCAGGACTTCAGGTGTTGCTCACCAACTCCTCTTCTTCCTCGCACACGGCTAGATGACTGTTCTGAGAGGCGCAGTGTGAACTGCTGCTCTCCCACGTCATTTTATTTGTAGAGAAGTAGTAGCAGTTTTCCTTGTATCTTGTCCACTTCTCAGGGCAGCACACTACAGATTTGTCTGTGGAGAAAATGAAAGGTGCCATAAAAAATAAGATGAACTAATTAGTCTTAATTCAGTCTGATGCTACTGGCTTATACTGTGAAACTGGAAATAAATATGGAAAGTATTAATAGTGAGGAAGGACAAGGCCTCAGATAGAATCAGGAGGCGGGATCCTTTGATACATTCGCTTCTTTATTTTCTATCCCAGATGAAAATAATGCTTTCAAGTATTGCTTTGATTGTGATAATAAATTGTTCTTCTGAACTACTTATCAGGACACTGAAAACCAGATTATCAAGTTCTGCACCTCCTGTGTAATTCATAAAGGGAAACATTTTTTGATTTTAGTTAAAGAACAAATATATATTAATACAGACATATCTAAATATGAATTCCTCTCTCTGTGGATATAAAAGGGATGTGGAGGCATCTTAAGGGCTCTGGTGATGGCAATTACCTGCTGAACCAGGGGTTGGCGCTGTGCAATGCGTTCTCTCTCTTCCTCCCTCTGCAGAATAGAAGACTTAGCAGCCACTCCACCACTAATGTCACTTCTGTTTTCCACCCTCCTCTCCTGGAGCCACCCTTTCCTGCCAAGTCACTGCATAAGCCCAGAAGCAGCCATCTCGCTCCAGTTCAATTCTGAAGTCCTGTCTATAAATACACACTCCTGATCTTGATGGTATGCTTATTGATTTTCAACTATTTCAATTATACAAGGTCACAAAGGTGGTGCCCCAACTCTGTAACATCATTATATCTCCTCTTTTACACCATACTAATTAAACATTAAAGTGATATGAAAAGGAACTCTCTAGTCGATCAGTTAATTTTCTTTTGATCTACTACAATTCTGCAATGTTACTCCCTTTTTTGGTTTTGCAAGAATTTTTAACACTTTTGGTCTTCTTGTTTGACCAGCAAGCAAAACTTGCAGAACAAGAGCACCTGAAGTTTTTTGTGCTATCCAGAGTACCAAGAATAAAAATTCAATAAGTAAATAAGAACTTCAGAAACATGAAAAATGTTTTACACCATAATGGTTAAGTTATCTAAATATCTTATCCAGATTGTTTTAGATGTTTTCAGTGTTTCCACATTAACTACGCTCCATAACCCTTGTGAGAAGAAGCGATTTGCACGTTAAAACCTTGACTGTACTTCTTCATTGTCTCCACTAGGTATCCTCCTTTATATAATTCAGTATTTATTTTAATACATTCTGTTTTTTGTTTATGCAATGTGGTGGAAGAGTCATGTGACCACGATTATTGAGTTTGTGCTTGATGTTCGGCATAAATATGGTGATGGTTCCATTCAAAATTACCCTTCAGCTGGAAAAAATATGTATTTATATTGTAGTAAACTTCGATCAAAGTAGACCAAATGCTAGGTATTGCTTCAGTATCGGATTCCTTTTTGACTTTGGCCTTGATTTTTGGTTTGCCCTTGCACTTTCCTTCTTTTGTTCTTCCTGTTTAGACCTTTCCCAGGTATCCACTAGGAATTTATTGTCCTGTTTCTATCTCCCAGTCCATTAGTTTACGCATAATAAACCCCACAGACTCTGTCTCCTAACTAGTTACACCCAGAAACTTGGACAAACTCGGACATGTCTGACGCTGTCCTTCATACCTGCAACCCCACGATATCATGCACTGCACACTTCCTCTTGACCTTGCCTAGAAACCAAGACAACAAATATTCTACTAAAAGAGGACCACAGTCCAAACCAGAAGCAAGTTGAAACTTAGAAGATGAAATTTTTGCAGTAAAGCCTAAATGGTAACCAATAATCCAAGTCAAAGGGGAAAACAGAACAATCAAAAACCAAACATTCAGGATTAAATTAATTGTGATTTAATCCAAATCATGGCTACTGAATGGCCTGTTGCACAGGTATCTTAAGGTGTCACGCCAATGACGTAAGAGGCAGCAACGTCTGAAACTTTGTTTTGTGGTAACTGGGTTCACCATAACATGGCATTGCCCATATTCAAAGCACAACCATGCAAATCACTTTGTTTTACAAACATTATAATATATAAGTAACCACACAGAAATGCTCCTGAGTAGTATAAACCCATATACCCATGAATACAAAATTGTAGATCGTATCAACCATAAGAAAAGCAAAATGGCACAGCAGGTGAAAGTAATAGGTGTTTATCATAGTGAAAACATTTCAATTCCAAAAATAAATGTAATTCCATGATCTCTATAATCCCCAAAGCAATATCTATTTTTTTAGGCCAAGAAATAAGTATAGAAAATTAAAAACTGAAGTTGGATCACAACACCCATTTCTAGGAATGTGAGAATGTTATCTGAAAATAAACCCTTAAATCTTTTTCACAGTCTAGTAAACTGAATGGACTGAACGACTTGCTCCCATCTGTCCACATTTCTTAGGTTCCCATTGTGTTTGCTGGACTTTGAGTACACTGATGGCTGTTTGTAGGACTACAGGTTTAAAGCGAGCCATGCTGAGGAGCACATAAAAAATAAAAATCCTAACATTTGAGGCCATGACATGAAAAACTGGCAAGCCTGCTTGTGAAATGTTGAGGCCGAGGCCTGCCATTCAGAATACACCCTGCTAGAACCTGCCCTCTGATTGGCTGTCCTGTGCAGGACAAAAAAAATAACTGGGGTGATGGAAAATTTTCATTTATTTAAAAGGTAGAGTAATAAATGACTACAAAAGGAGGTTACATCACAAAAATGGAATGATCTGATATTTAATTATTATAATAGAGTTAAAGTTCTTATTGTCCAGTGACTTGACATGTTTTGCCATGTTACAATATTTACAGCCAAAAGTAACACAACTCATAGAAATGAATACAACAGGTCTACGTGGAGACTTAGAATTTGGATGAAAAGTCATGTCACCTATTTGAGTGAAGAATAAGAATAAAAGCCACTTACTTGAGACAACTTCACACTGTGAAGTAAAAGCTGAAAAATAAAAAGGCAACATTACTTTATTAATCTTTTTTTTTAATTATTATTTCTGATGTTTCTGTTTGAGGGGCATGGGAATGGGTGCAGAGTTTACAAATAACAGACTCCAGAGATTTAACTTCCATCAGGTGAAGGAAATCAGACATCAGTATTCCTAAAGACCACTTGTCCTATATGAGGAGCTTTGCTGTATTCACTTTAGTATGTCTATTGTCTCATTTGTATTTCCGACGTCACCACAGCTAGAATAAATTCATACATTTGCAGGAATATTCTGTCTGTCTACAAAAAATTAAAATAAGGGCTTAAGGTTTGGATGTCAGTCCATGTTGTAGTAAAAGAACAAACTTGGAAAAGCAGTCAATGCAATGCAACTTAATACTGCACTTCACTTGGTCTACCGTAAGATGTCTCTGTTGTTGATGTTTAAACGGTCAGTGGTGCTGACACCCTATCGGCCAGTACCAGGTAGCCCTTTGACTGTGTTTAAGATTTTTCTAGAGTGAAGATTGGACAAATTTTGTTTGGGCAAGTTTGTCGTGTCATTTACCCATAGGACCATATAAACACTTAGTACCTTCTGAAATTCTGTTTTAAGGTCCTGTCTTGCTGGACATTCCCATCTGCACACCCCCTTTGTTGTCAAATTACCCATCATGTCTTTTAGCTTGAGCTCTTGAGAGTGAAGATTGGTGAGAATGTCTAGCAGTGTCACACTTCTGGTGACTGGACCCTACTTCTTTACCTATCTGAGGAAGTCATTTGTAAGGAGTTTGCTTCCCTTGTGGTCATGTGGGTCATTCTCAGCACTCTGGTGTCCCCCCACAGTCCTAAGAAAGCCTGATAATTTGACTGGTGACTTCAAATTGCCCAGGTGTGGGTGAGTTTACACTGCAATGGACTGCCATCTCATTCAAGGTTAGCTTCAACTTTGAGCCCAAAGCTCTTTATGATTCTTTAATTAAAGAAAGTTTTTTTAAGAGATCAATCTGGTCATCCAGCTTCTGGATTAGAATTTTTAAATCAATTTGCCAGACATACCCACCTGGTACTAAAGGTCTGAGTCCTGCTACTACTGCCAACAGGAGGCCAAAGGCGAGTCCAACGTAAATGAGGCACAGCCACTTTTTATTTTGTGTCACTGTTACAAAAATAATAAGGACAGAATGTAATTTTCTGAACATTTTTTATCCTTTTTAATTTAGAAATGAAGATTTACAATGTAAAGACACTTAATATCCATCAACCACACATCTACATAAACCAGAAATAAAAAGTAAAAGTTCACAGATCCAGAATCCTGGGTTCACCTTCATCTCCTGGACAGTGTTCTTGTGGAGTTTGGACATTTTTAATGTGTTTGTGTGGATTTTCTTAAGGGTACTCTGGCTTCCTTCCCGCATCCCAAAAATGTGCAGGACCTATGAATTGGGGAATCCAATTCTCGGGAAGACGTATTTCAAAACTAAATTCTTCAAAAACACTCTATATCAATAAATCAATCATTTAATTTTTTGATTTCTAAAACACCCCAAATGATATCTCCAGTATTTTTATAAGCCAAGGAAAAGGCTGAGCAAACACAAAACAACACCCCAATCAAGACTGTGTCCATGCATGCACCCCATCACTCTGAAGCGAGTCTGAGAATGTTATGTTCTGTAATGTCAGTAAGGTAGGTTTGTAAATAGCCAGTTATATGAAATTCTTTTATGGTGTGAAAGTTAATTTTAACTGATAAATATGATTTTCACACTTTGATTATATATTGATTGATAATATTGAATGACTTCTACCTTTGTTAACTGTTAGCTTTTGCCTTTAGCACTCTTAGGAAGCATTTTATTTAAAGCCTGTTGATTTGTGACCCAGTCCTGCTGCTACTTTAGCACAAGGTTAAGCACTGATGACAGAACCAGCATCATGGAGTGTAGCAGAATCCCGACTCCAAGGGTCCTGTTTATCAGTAACTTGCAAGGACATGAGAAATGAAACCAATCACATATTTCTGTAATTGATAAATGTATTTAAGATGTGTTGTAGCGGTTGCCACATGTGCTATTGCTCCGATGTCAGTTTGCAGCTCTTTAGGTTGCACTTCAAGAAAATGGGTTACTGATAATACATCTTTAAATGGGAGGTCACAACACGGACAGGACAATTAGTGCTGAAGACTTTTAATAGGAATAGAAGGGGGGGGGGAGAGAGAGACACCATGCAATGGAGGAAGGAGAAGCAACGAGGTAGCGCCAAGAATACACTTGCTGGAAGAAGTTTTTTTTTTTTTCTCAATCGCCGATACAAGGGAGACGCGTCTCTGAAGACGGACTTTTTTTGGTTTCACTGGGGCAATCGACTCTTTGGACCGGTAGGACAGAACGTTTTTGTTATCATCTCGAAGGCCGGCGTATTCCGTGAGACTTCCACTTTACATCTTGCTCAAGAACTGTAAGGACAGTAAACCAATTTGGGAAACCGGTTTATCTTAGGTGAGAACATCTCGCCCCCTAACCTGTGAAAGGTTGTTTTTGATTCTATGTTAGATACTTGCTTGTTTTTTCTGTCTATATGTAAATATATATTTATATATGTAAATATATATATATATATATATATATATATATATTTTTTTTTTTTTTTCTTTTCCTCTTCTTCATCGTGGTAATGCTTATTGTCTGATGCTGAGCTTGGGCATGTGGTGAGGGGTCAAACATAAGGACGAGCGTTGGTCACGTTACCTCCAAAGAGCAGTTTTCTGATCATGCAGCAACCCAGGGTTTAGTTGTTCTCCTGGGGTGACAGTGCAGTGTTACCACCATTTGTAAGTCAGTCATCTCTTTCCATGTACAAAGAGGCTCTATGTACATGTCAATAAAGATATTCTTCTCATCCTGAACTGGCTTTGTGATCTGACTTTGACAAAGGTTAAGGATTCTTCTATACTGGAACTCAATGTAATATGATGAACACCAAAAAGATTATTCAGCCTTAGAGTTGGTCCATCTCAACTGTCTTTTGGACAAGGTGTGAACTTCAGAGGGTTACCAAGGATGATCTGAAGGATCTAAAGGCTACCTTGTGTATACAACACATGAGAACGTAAGAGACCCTGAGCAATGTAATGTGGGATATACAGTATTTAATATTTTCGTACTTATCTGGTGGCACTACATGGCAACAGACCTTAAAGGAATACACCACCTAAAAATTCATTTTTATTAACTGTTACTTAAACCATAAAGTTTGTAGTGGTGGCCGAAAAAATTTTTAATCTCATGGTTTTGTACAGAAATTAAATATTGAATATTCTAACTCAAGGTGCATTGGTGATCCTAAATTATCACTAGTGTGTGTGCTTGGTGTGTGTGCCCTGTGGTGGGCTGGCTCCCTGCCCGGGGTTTGTTTCCTGCCTTGCGCCCTGTGTTAGATTGGCTCCAGCAGACCCCCGTGACCCTGTGTTAGGATGTAGTGGGTTGGATAATGGATGGATGGATGGATATTCTAAGTCAATGGCGTAGATAGGTGACCAACACTGGACAGTGGTAAAAAAATTCTCTTGTAACTCATATTGAATAACCCATACTGTATATCTGATATTCATTTGTATGGTCAAAATGTTCAAAATTAAAAAAATAATATTAATAAAGAATTATTCCAGTTACTTCCTGAAATCTCGGCATCAAATGTTAACAGGAAAGACGTCACACCCACAATGCTGTGCGCTTGAATTAAAGACGGTATTCTTCACCAATGAATGAGGGATAGAGGCAGATCTTCAGTGCAAATGCACATCATTGTAAGAATGATGTCTTCTCTGTTGACATTCAATGTAGAGTTTTCAGGAAGTCACTACTTTGATCTTTGCCATGATCTACACCTCACCACAATTTGATTATGGAGGTCTACTGAGAGTTCCTTGGACTTCTTGGCTTGGTTTTTGTCCAGAAATGCAGTGTGAATTGTGGGACCTTCTATACACAGGTAACATGTGAGGTCCAGTCAATTCACTTTGTCACAGGTGGTCTCCAATCAAGTTCTCGAAACACATCAAGGAGAATGAAAGCAAACAGGATTTACCTGAGCATAATATGCAGTGCCACAGCAAAGGATCTGAATAATTCTTTGAATGAGAACTTTCAGTTTTTGATTTTTGTTACATTTGAAAACCTTTCTGAAAACATGTCTTCACTTTATCATTATGGGTATTAAGTGTAAATTAATGAGCAAAATGGCAAATCTATTCACTTGAAATTAAATTAACAATACAATAAAGTGTGGAGGGCTCTAAATACTTTCTGAATCAATGGTAACTGAGTGTCCTGAATGACCCCAATATTTAAAGATGTCTACCTGGTTGAGCATACACTAACACATGGGTGAAAACACAGTTAGGCTTTTCATATCTTCATTGATTGAATTTTCTTTTTATGAAAAATCTCATTTTATTTAAATAATGGAGAGAAAGACTAAGTAAGAAATGGTACCTGAAGGTTGCTGAATGTCTGGGTGTTCCCTGCGTTCATCTTTACTTCCATCTTCATTAATTTCTGCTGCTTGTGCCATGGCTGGTCAGCATAGAAGAAACTCTTTTGAAACCTACTTGAAAAGAAAATACAGTGAGTGAAAGGGGACTTCCTTACCTTTGATCTGTCTCATGATATCTCATGAATGTCTCTTTCAGTTACAAGGTACTCTAACTCCCTCTCATCCACTCCAAAATATAAATTCAATGTTCTTTTGCTGTGTTTCACTCACTCTGGCATGAGGAGGCACAAGAGTGACTAAAATGGGCATGAGAAAGAATGAGAGGCGTACTTGTTTATCTCTCACTTGGCTTCATCCACAGCAGGATGGGAAAAGTCAAGATGTACTTCTCTCTTTAAACCCAAGCTATTTGTCTCATCCTGTGGTGTGGTGGTGTGAGAATGAGAGGTCGTGTCTGTGTGTCTTCTGTACTCTCCTCTTTCGCACCGTCATGCAAGGTGGCATGAGAGAGCAAGACACAATGCTTTGATTTCACCAGTCTCAAACTATGCACCACTTGTAATGGATCTGTCTTGCTCTTTTTAAGTGTTGGCTAAGCCTTATTTTAGTCAAACAATGCTTTGTTCTAACCCTGTCTGTATTGAACTGAAACAAAGTGCTGTGTCTGCATCACTTGAAACTTAAAAGCATAGGGCCCTAGATAGATAGATAGATAGATAGATAGATAGATAGATAGATAGATAGATAGATAGATAGATAGATACTTTATTAATCCCAAGGGGAAATTCACATACTCCAGCAGCAGCATACTGATTCAAAAACAATATTAAATTAGAGAGTAATAAAAATGCAGGTAACAACAGACAATAACTTTGAATAATGTTAACGTTTACCCTCCCAGGTGGAATTGAAGAGTCGCATAGTTTGGGGGAGGAACGATCGCCTCAATCTGTCAGTGGAGCAGGATGGTGACAGCAGTCTGTCGCTGAAGCTGCTCCTCTGTCTAGAGATGACACTGTTTGGTGGATTCTCCATAATTGATATGAGCCTGCTGAGCTCCCGTCGTTCTGTCATGATTTACTTAATTAATCTCAGAGGGGAAATTGACTTTCTGCATGAACTTTGGAAGCCCAAGTGCAGGGTCAGCCATTGTTCAGCACCCCTGGAGCTATTTTCAGGTAGAAGGCCTTGGATTTGAATGGACAACCTTCCAGATACCAGCACAGATCCTTAGCCTGAGAGCCACCACTCATCAATAATACTGATGTATACATGTACTATACATCGTAATGTGTGAGTCTCACCTTGTTTGCAGGTGTTTGAGAGCCATTGTAAAGAGATTTCAGGATATCCTAATTTCCACAATACATAATACTTTGGAACATATACCTGGTGTCACACACGCGTGTTTAGGAGACAACTAAAGGGCCTGAGTACATGTAATTCCATACCAGACCAGGGGATGGTGAAGTGCACTAATTCTCTCTCTCGATTCCATACAGACCATTCTAGGGAAATCCTGCCCGGCTCTGGGGCAGCCAACGATATCATTTCCAGTTCCGGTCCTGATAAAATCACTTCCCATACTGGTCATGATTCAGGTCCAGTCCCGTTTTCTTCTGGGATTCTATCATCCTGCCGATTATGCCACTGTCACCAAAACAACCAAAAAACATTGAGAAGGTTTGGGGCAGCCACCCGTATAATTTTTCCCAGCTGCAAAATGGATTCAAAACAACAGACATGTTCGCACGACTGAGTCCAAAGCAGAAATGATTTACTGGAAACAAGATGGCGGTTTAAAGGCCAGTATGGGAAGTGATGTCATCAGAATCGGAACTGGAAGTGATGTCATTGGCTGCCCCAGAGCCGGGCGGGATTTCCCTAGAATGGTCTGTAAGGAATTGAGAGAGAGAATTAGTGCACTTCGCCACACCCTGGTCTGGTGTGGAATTACATGAACTCATGCCCTTTAGTTGTCTCCTAAACACGCGTATAAAAAACTCATGTTGTAATCCATGTATGCACTCTTAGTCAAGTTCTTTTTGGTGTGTTTTTGTTTAAGAAGTTCAGTATGACGGCATCAGAGTTTCCCAAGTATCACTAAACTGATCTTTGTTTCACTTTGCTCCCATGAAACAGATGATCTTCCCAAACTATTTTATATTATAACTAGCTGCCCCCTGCGGCTCTGCCTGCATAGTAGTGAAACAGGACAAACTTAAAAAATCAATAAAAAAATGTCATTTGTTTTGAGAAGAATTTATATTGATAGCTTTTGTATACAAGGGCCTCTTGATATACAATATTTTTGTAGTGAGAACGTAGCTGTGATATCTTTGACAAAAATGTAAAAAGTTGGAAAGGTATGTCTAGCCAAGTGGAAGATAGGTATGGTCCAACGTCAAACATTGCCAATTTATCTGATCGCGTTCAACTCTGACAGGAGTGCATACCCCGCATGGGGAGAAGAACACATAGCTGTGATATCTCTGTGGCAATCAGCAGCTACCCTCGAAAACACATGTAGCCCTAATCTCTCCCTCAAAAACGTGAAACGTTATGCCTTAACAATCTCTAGATGACAATGTCCGCTAAACAAACCAGTATCGCTAGCTAAGTGGGGGCACGATACACTTGAACATGTGGTTAAAGGTACAGCGACTCAATCGGAAGCTGGCGCATGATTGAGGAAGGGCCTGCCCAGCTCCCTACTCCTGATGTCACGCTTCTCCCTCCCCTCGGCCCACAGCCTGTCTCTTGGATTTGCACTAATAAATCACTAATGGAACCGAACTATGATACTTAACACAATGAGAGAAGTCACAAAATCAATCAGAATGTTCAAGCTAATTATAGAAAAAACTCAATCTAAATCTGTTAAGTAGTTCTCTCGTGAAAAGCTGACAGACATTCAGACAGATGGGCGTTAGATTTTATACATAGAGAGGTTACCTTTTCTCTATGTATACTGCAATTAGGAGATATCATTTCAATTAGATATCATTTAAAAACCTAATATTCACTTTGACATGTATGTGTGCATTTACATTTGGTCGCTTAGCAGATGCTGTTATCCAAAGTGACTTACAAAAATGAATTGAGCAAATATCAGTCTGGGAATTGTATTGTTAAAGGTCAACTACAGAAGTGATCATCACAAGTGGAGAACATTAAACCAAAGAGAACAACACAAGACTAGCTCATCTTTTCTTAATTATAAGAACCTATCAACACCATTACCAATTAGACAGATATTCACAAAATAAGAGTCTTCGAATGCTTCTTAAATACAGTGAGGGAGTTAGATGGAGGTAGGCCACTCATTCCACCAGCATGAAGAGTCGGCATTAAAACATGATGCAACACACAGTTAACACTGAACGATACTTAGTTAGGCTTCACTTCCAGTTGTGTTTTGTTTCAAAGTGTTATGGACACTGGCTGGTAACCAGGAAGATCATTTTAATTTACACCTAAACTAAAACAGAACAGGTGTTAACCGAAACACTGGTATTGCTTTCATGTGGGTCTCACCCTGAGGTGTGTGAGTGTTTTTGTTTGACTCCCTTTGTATTTTGTTTTCTTTGGTTCTCCAGCATGCTCTGTTTGTGCCTTATTTTAATTGATTACTTTGCAAATTTGAATTCTCTCTTTTTTTATTTAATTCAGTTATGTTCCTCACTTCTATTTAATTTTGTTGTGGATTGTTTATTTGGTTTGTTGATGGACTGGCAAGATTAGAAAATGGGCCTCAGGTGCTTATATTCATCTTGTTGCAATACCTAAGGACTACTTCAGGCACACACGACATCTGCTGCTTAGCAGTGGCATTTATGAGCCACAAAATAGTAAAAAGGCAAAAAGATAAGAAAATAAACCAGGATATGAATAATCAATGAGAAAAAGACAAAGACCTGGTTAAAGAACCTGCAAATTTTAGCAAACCAGATAAGGCCACATAACAACGAACATGAAAATACAAGGCACAAAACTGAAGTCAGTGTCAAAAGAATGAAGTAAAGATTCTAGCAATGATATGAATGCCTTAAACCTAACTGTTGAGACCGCATCTCCACAAATTATTGTAAGATGTAAGGAGATCAGGAGATTTCACGTCAGGCAGGCTCATAATGAGGGCCTGGGTAAGGTCTGAACAGGAAAGATTGTAACAACCAGCAAACGAAACACGAGGGCGTATAAAAAGAGAAGTCTGAAATGAAATCTAGCACTCGGCCTACTTGATGAATAAACGAACTACTCTAGAAAGTGTTTTAATAGAATTTATCCACAGAGGGATGAAGTTGCATTGCAGAGCCATTGTATTTATAATGGAACTTGTGCAGACATCATTAAAGTGCCACATGTGGTTACATACCTGTGTCTCGCAGAAACAAAAGATGGTAACATTTAAATAATATGGTTAAACTTTGTCCAAGTAACATAAAATTGCTCAAACCCCCACCCGTTAATATGTGCTGCCACCTTTATGTGAGAAGGGCAATAACAACAAGTCACACATCACTTGGCTAATAATGTGATCATCTCCACAATGTGGTGGTGCCAATGCACCCCTTCACAAAATGGCAGTGTTGAAACAAGAACGCCTTTAACAAAATGGTGGCATGATGATGTCACTGTAAAAATGTTACAATAAAGAAACAACAAAAAAAGTGTGCAAAAATAGGGAAAATATATTCACGTATGTACCAAACTGAGGATCATGACAGCATTAATGCAGAGTTGTATCCTTTGTTTTTGGTTTGGTTTTGTTATCTCTGACCGTGTCGTTTTGAGATTCCCAGGTTCTCCAGTTGTGGTTTCTGAAATAGAGTTTTGGACTTTATATCCTAGAATTGGGCTTTACTCGTTTATTCTGCATTAGTAATCTTTTCCCCTTATTTTTGAGTTTTGTAATTTTGTGTTTCTTTCTTTCCATTGAATTATCGTTGTATATTTTGGAGTTTTGAATTTGTCTTTTACTTCTTGGCTCTTTATTGCTATTTTGTGCTTTAATTTTTGTTTTTCTTTCTTGATATTCATTGACTTTATCGGGCTTTGTTTTTATTTGTAATTTTTATATTTTGAAATTTAGCAGTTTCTTGTATTTAATCATTTTTAACTGTTTATGTAATTTAAATAGTAGATTAACTGTAATTTAATTTTATTCTATAATATGGAACCAATGTAAAAAACATTTCAAACATACTCCATTACAGGCTAATTTTATATTTCAGCCCCCTTAACTTATACAGTGTTTAATTCATGGGAGTCATTCAGTGTTTGGACCTTCAGACATCTTTATGCAGATGTGTTTGTGCTCTTTGATTAACTGCGTGTTAAGCAATTCCTTCAGTTTATTATTTTTTGCATTGCACACATCGATGTAGATTTAATTTATCCAAAATATATTGGGGGTTAGACACCTATTGTGGCCAGTACCATGTAGCACCTCGCTAGATCATATGTTTGGGACTATGCTGACTGTGTTGAGGGAGGATGTTTACTTACCTGTTATCAATAGCTATTGTTCAGCATTTACTTTCTTTTGTAACTCTGTTTAGCCGTTACAGTATTATTGTTAAAGCATTCTGATCTCCTTTCATGTATAAAAATGTGACATAGAAATAAATTTTGTTGTTGTTGCCTATCATATAAGATGTGACTTACAGTTACTCCTCATCGTCTATTACTCTAACATCTGCTATGTTTCTTGTTTTCTTGTTGTTCCTTTGCTCCATGTGAGCACAGCATGTAGTGTCCCAGGCGCTAATCCCTCAAAATGCTTTGCCTCTGAATTGTGTGCCTCGGTAAGAATAAGTAGAACTTCTATTAGGAGACAACTCCAAACTTAACTTTGTAGGCAAGCATTGTCACGGTCTTAAGTGTCATTTATGGCTTTCTATGTTTCCTTTATGGTATTACTAGGGGCTTTGCTCTCCAACCACCCCGGCCTGCGCTACTTGCCAGGCACTTCATATCTCTGCCACTCGCGTTGGAGATGCGGTCACTTCTCCGATGATACAATGGGAAACAAATACAGTTGTTTTTTTTACCTCCTCTTTGCTCGATCGGCTGCTGGCTTGCTGCTGCCGTGTCGTATGATCTGCATCTCCTGCAGCTGTTCAAACATTTAAAAGCCTGTACAGCAGCTGTCCTACTCTTTGTCTTTTATTTCTGGCCCCAAGTGTGGTTAAATCTCTTGGCACAAAGTCTTGTATCGCAGGATGTGAGTTCTTGATGTTTTTTAGTTTATAATTTAAAAACTGAATATGAATCTGAAAATCTAACAACATCACATTAAAATTCAATAAATTCTGAAAAGAACGATACCCAACATATACTGTATATGTAGAATTTAAAATAAGCCGATTTAAAGCGTGACAAAAAACGTCACATAAAATCATTGCACTTTTAGGCTTAGGATTTTATATACAGAGAGCAGATTATTTATATTTTCACATTGGTTATTTGCTGTTTCTTTTTTTCTGGTATTTTATTGTTACTTCTTTGATATTTGAATATTGCCCTGATATCCCTCAAAATGTGTTTTCAAATACAATGTATAGCAATAACATCAACTAAATTATAATATAGCATTATCATCATCATCAATTAAAGTGAACAATTAATCTATATCATTATTAATTAAAAAATGATAAATATTATTACTATAATATTACAGTATAACTATACCAACATATTTTATCAATATGCCATTATTATATGATATTATATATAATAATGTATAATATTATATGTATTATATAACCATGCCAATATATTATATTATTACTAGTAGTAGTAGTAGCATTAACCTTTAATGTTCTTTTTTGAAATGTTGATTGTATTTTTTTATTGCACCGTGTTTTGTGTATTATGACCTTTATGAAACTGTGTGTTTGGTTGTTTGGATTTAACAGTTTTTTTTTAATCACTAAAATATATTAAATTAGTTACACTGATTAATTAAGATAAATGGACTCTCAAATGTTATCATTTAAATTTTTAATATAATAATAAATAAATAATAATTTTTAGATAGTCCATATTTGGTCATAGTTAACAACAACAGATGTTAAACAAATTAATATATTTTCGTATTGATTTTTTTTTTCTTCTCTTAAAATAATTTCTTGTCTAGCAAAATATATTGTAAGCACTAGAAATGTAAAAGCAGAAGGGCACATTTCAAAGAGTTCTTCAGCATCACACTGCTGTATTTGAGCTCCTGATGCTCATCATTTGGTCTTTGAATTTAAGTCTGCATTATCTATAATAACGTATTACACGATGGTCTTATAAGCGCACTTTCAAAGAGTAAGTGAACCAGAACTGAATTCAAATAAAACTCTCAGGAGTCCAAGCCAGGATGTTTGTACTCTGGGTCTCCAAAAAATCGGAGCAAATCATCAGTGAAGCAAACACATCGACCTGAAGAACTGAGCTGTGTGCTGGCAAATAATATCTCACTGTGCAACATTTCAAAGAAAAAAAATCATCTCATGTTTGATATTCAAACAAGAATAACATTTAAAATGTTCAGTAATGTGTTCATAAAATTTTCAACATTAAAAATATGTTCATCTCCCACAGTCATCCCTGCTTTCAGTGCAGTTCAGTTCACTTTTTGTGTCCTCCAGTCTGGCTGCATTTCTTTTGTTTGAAGAGATCATCATGGACATAAAAAAATTTTACAAGATTATCAAAGTGACAGATTTTCCTTTAACGACTGCCTACATATTAATGTTGAAGTATTATACTAAAAAAAAGGTTCCAGAGTTGGGATGCCAGAGTAACCCCTGATCACGTTATCTCTTCAGTTTTACATTTGAAGCTCCTCTAGAAGTCTGCAGTCAAATGTACAGAAGGGGCTCTGCAGTTAAAGCCTCGGTAATAGAGAGAGGTATATACTCGAGACTAAAGGGGAAATGCAAACTTTACAAAGACTCAAGAGAACGAGAAACAAATCTAAAATTGTTTTTTTTTACTTTATTATTTTGATATTATACATAAAATTAGAGGGATGTTAAATTTTCTGCACTTTTTTTAAACTCTGTTTGTTAAGAATTTCAAAAAACAAATCACTTTTCTACACAGTCAATTTCCTTTTTGCAACCCAGTTTTCTCAGCGTCGTACCAACTTTTTAATGCCCCATTACTACTCCTCCCACCACCACCTTTTCCAATGAAAATACAAAAGATTATGGAAACTTTTTAAGCGTCCCTCATAGATAGAACTTTGTGTTCCCAGCCTTTTACAAAAGCTCTTTACGTATGTGCCTATTTATGTATGTATTTTTTAAATAATAACAAAGAAGAAAATTAAAAAGAAAGAAAATGTCTGACTTGGCTGTTTACTTAAAATATGAAAAAGCTGTTATTTAAATAAAAGTAATCATTGATTATTTTTTATATTTGTAAAACAATTTCCTGGTTTAGAAAGTTATGTAATGAAAGCACACATACATATATAAATTTATTATTGTGACCTTTTCATATGAGAGAGCCACACAGCTTTTATGTTTCATTGTAATGACTGTATAGCTGGACAGGCATCAGACAAGTCCAGAAATGTCCCAAAATGCATGGACTCCTGGATTAACGTCCATTCCCTGATGTCATGTATTCCAACTACCTCAAACAATTGAGCAAATGTATGATAAAAATATGGATCCTTGATGACTGAAAAAGTGAAAAACGATGATAGTTATAAAACAGATATTCCATCCATTATCCAACCCGCTATATCCTAATTACAGGGTCACGGGGGTCTGCTGGAGCCAATCCCAGCCAGCACAGGGTGCAAGGCAGGAAACAAACCCCGGGCAGGGCACCAGCCCACTGCAGGGCGCACACACAAACACACCCACACACCAAGCACACACCAGGGACAATTTAGAATCGCTAATGAACCTAACCTGCATGTCTTTGGACTGTGAGAGGAAACCGGAGTACCTGGAGGAAACCCACACAGACACAGGGAGAACATGCAAACTCCACGCAGGGAGGACCCGGGAAGCAAACCCGGGTCACCTAACTGCGAGGCAGCAACACTACCCACTGCGCCACCATGCCGCCCAAACAGATATTCACAGATGGAAAGCCAAAGTTGATCGTTTTCTCCAAGGGCCCTGTGACACAAAAGGTTCTTATTGTACTTGACGTCCCTGCAGTTTGGCTAATACAGACCTTTGCATTATAAATTGTGCTTTTCCTTTATTTACTTATGTTATAATTAGATCTACTCTAAGTATCCTAATGATCCTGATTTCTTTCTGTGCTTACTCCTGTACTCATTCGGCACCTTAAGTTGATGTTAAATTGTTCTCGCCTTAATTCTCTCGTCAATGATCTTGTTCTTGATTTATCTTGTTTTGTTACCTGTGTTAGTGTTCATCACCATAAAACGACCAAATTTGTCTAACTCAAAGAAAGAGAAACAGACAGTAAGATCAAGTCCTGTGGGCAAATTTGAACCCTGGGTGGGATGCCAGTCCATTGAAAGGCCTTTTGATGCACACAATGAGCAAATTTAAAAGATGCCAATGAACCGAATCTGTGCACATTTAGTAACATGCAAGAAGAAAGGTTCTCCACAGAAAAAAATACAAGACATAGCCCCACATAAAAAGTGAGGGAGCCGGGATTTGGACCTCTCTTAGAAATCTTACTTTTCATTAGCAAACATTTTTTCTCAAGTCGGTAATAGCAGAGACAGAAAGCTGAAAAGTAAGAAATTAGGAAAAACTAGAAGCCTTTTTTCTGTAAGTATTATGGTTAACTTATCAGGACCTGAGATCACAAAGCTCAGGTTTTCACCACATGCCAGTGTACCACATTAACTACAGTCATACATTCATTTTCAGGGCACACGCAACCCATAGACAACTAAAACTTGTTAGACATGAAAAATTGCCACATTGAGCAAAGAGCTTGTTTATATTACACAGATGGCACAAGTGGCCTCTTATAACTGTTAAAATTGTCACGCAGTTAATAATCTTGTGACAAGGCTACAGTTTTACATTAACTTGCCTGAAACATTAATCTGAAAAATCTTGTTAAATTATCAGTAATTTTCCTAATTGCTTTCTTTAGATTAATAGAGAAATACAATAGTTACAGTCCTCCATACGGGCCGTCCACTCCACTAAAACTGAAGTTCCAGGAATCTCTCTGACATGGCAATGTGTCTCATCGGCTTATGATTTCAGTCGTTTGTTCTCTCAAATCATAAATAAATAAACAAATAAATATATTATTTGCAGGTTTTACTAAAAAAAGTCTGTGAGTCAGAAGAGTAGAAAAAGAGTTAAACTTCTGATTATTTGAACCTGTAACAGTCGCTACTGCATTAACTTAAGATCATTTTAGCAATTTTACACCTTTAACAATCGTGTTTCCTTTTATCTCACCTCATTGTCCTTTTTAAAAGAAACAATAAACTGTCAAAAAACTGCAATGCACACCACAATTAACTCTTCATGAACAATAAAAGGGTTCTGAATCAAGCAAATGAGGAAGCTCGTACCTGAAAGCCTGTCGGACTTGCTGGGTCACCTGTCTTGTTGTGTCTTCATCAAGCCTTGACAGAAATGAGCAACAGCAGGAAATGTGGTTTCGGCCACCTACAGAATGGAAAGGATCTGACTTTTGCCAGTCAATGATGTCCGGGTGCTGAGAAATGCTCAGACACTCATGATCTGAGATACTCGCTACTGCTGCCGTGTGTTGAGGATCTCACAGGGGCCCCATGCTTTTGTTCTCTTTTATTTTCATTATTTGTTTTCATTTATTGCCTAATTGTTTTAATCAGTTTGTATGTATATACCTAATAGCTGCTTTTTTTTAGAATGTAATTGTTGTTCATAAGTTGTTTTACCCATTAAATGCTTTATAATGATTTTACTTTGTTTCTAAATTCAACTGCATTTCCTAATTGTTAGGTTCTGCCTGTTGATGTGGAGCAGAAAATTGTATTCTTAAAATTGGTCATCTCTACGTATTAGAAAAGTATTTTAAGCACATGAGAATGGTAGACACTCTGTTTTAGTAAGCATTAAGATGTAAGAGTTTGGAATTAAAAAGACTTATGTCTGTATATTTTTTTTATTATTCTGTATGAGCTTGAAACCACTAATAGATTATTAAACCAAAAGTTAAACATGCAGGAGAAAGATGGGCCTCTCGCTTAGTGAGAGAATGGGGACTCTTGGGCTGTAAATTAGGGTAGCAAGCAAGAATAGTCCTCGTCAAACATATAAGAAGGGTTTGATACCCCCCAACTAAGAATTATTGGTGGAGTAAGTTAGAGGCAGGACTAGAGCAATGGAATGCTAGGAGTCAGATGAGGATGGTTAATAACTTGTGTGATAAGAATGTAGTGAGAAGTCAAGCAAAATGACCCCTTTTATTGGCTAACTAAAAAGATAACAAAATATGAGCTTTTGAGACAACTCAGGCCCCTTCTTCAGGCGACATGTAATACAGAAACTGTAATTCCCTGTGTTTATATACACACTAGGACAAATAACAACATTGGAAAACCTTTAAGTGAGACATCTTAAATGTAAAACATTAATAGACCTCTTCAGGCTAAGATTCATTTATCAAGAGAGGAGAACAATGGATAGTCAAGATCTTTGGATAAGGTGACTTTCCAACAATGTCTTTTGAAGATTCTGATGAGTGTTTCAATACAATGTGGGTCTGTAGACAGGTTGTCTGGGATAGTCCGAGAGATGCAAGCAATCCTCATATCTGCCCATAAGACCCATGTCTCTATTCAAACCATGTTGTAATGTGTTAAATTTTAGCATGAGTTTTACTTCCCATTTTTTTTCTATCTTGCTGTGTTCTGAAGTTGCCCGTAAGCCTTGTGACTTTAAAGTCCTTCTCCCAGTGTCCATGGCTGTTGAAGTTGGCTGCTACAGGAACATCTGTGTTGTCATGCTTGATGTGGAACCTGCGTAATAAATTGTAATAAATGTAAGAGTTGCTTTGAGTTGTGGGCTCATTGTTTCATCTGAGATGAGTCTGTATGTGCACCATACAATAAAGCTTAATTCTGCTGTCTGTTCTGAAGTCTCCGAGTTGTCTTCATTGGGGCTGAAGACTCCCGTGCTGCTAATCTGCTTCAACATTACCAGACCCCTCATTGTGCAGTTTTTGTCTTTGTTACAACTTGTTCGACAACGACCACCATGAGGCTCATCTTAGAAACGACTTGCAGCAATGCGGTGATACTTGTTGGTCAGCAAATAAAAGTTACTTGTGCTCTGTTTGAGAGAGGCTTCATTCCTGCTCTTCCCAGCTATATATTAACCAGTCTGTATAAAAAACAATAAAAATGTTATTTAAACTGTGAGGCATGGCTGCTGGCCTGCTTCATACTGATGATACCCGACCCAGAAGGGAGGTCTGCAGTCTCAACATTTTGGGTGATTTGGTCTCTTGTTCTCATCAAACATCAATTACACAAAACAAAGTCTTGCTAGAAGTGTGTCAGTAGTGCGGGCTCAGCTCAAGCAAACTCGATAAGCTGCTGCTTCCTCTTCTTCTGTTCTTTTCCTCTGATCAGAGACTTTGGCTTTGTATCCACTGAAATGCCTTTTACTTGACCAAGTGAGTGGGACAGGTACAGTAAAAATAATGAGCACAAGCAATACAATAATCATAATTTTATTACTAACATTAATATTATTCAAATACAAAAATGTATGCAGGGTAAAACTTTAAAATCAGGACACCAAGAGGAGCTTAGCAGAAGTGGAGTACAAAAAAAAAAGAACCAAAATGTGTCCCCCAGGTGGTCACCACCAAGTACAGCCCAGTAATGTCCAGTCATATCAGCCATCTTTTTCTTCTTTATGTATAAATTAGGACCCAAATCTTTCCTCTATTATAACTGCTAACTACTAATGTGTGTGGCACCAGCTGCCTCCTTCTAATTCTTTGTTTTCTTGGCCATTCTTTTTCCTTACTGCTAGTAAAAGAGTTGTGCAGGTTTGTTAAGTTTGAAGCGCCTGATATTTTACTTTTCTTGTTACTACATTACACCCCCCACCCACTGATTCTTTATATTTCCATCCGACTCCTTTACAAAATAAATGTTAAGATGACCTCCACTTCCTGTGCCAGCTCTCTGCTAATCTTGAAAGCTGCTAGAAAGCGTCCGCCGAGGTGAGCGAAGATTCAGCCGCAGCTCTCTAATGGCTTCTCACAAACCCAGTGAAGGTCTGTGCTGCAGTTCATACTTTGAATGAACTGCTTTACAACACAGGCACAGTCTCCACTCATTTCTTGAACTTGGGTCTTCCTGCGTAGAAACACAAAATAACAAAAATAAAAAAATCAGTAGACATGACCCGAAGTAAGGCTTATAGGCACCATAGCACTGGACTCGTGTAACACAAGAAGAATGGCGGGCTATTGTATCAGTCCATAGTAATAACCATCAAGTGGCCCCACTGTAAGACCTGCAGACTTCATACTTCTGCATGAGACAGACAGACATTCTGCCCTGATGGGAGAGTGAAGATGTAACATATGGTTCAAATTCAGAAATGATCAGTTGGTTTTAAGATGACATCAATTCACAGCCTGAAACGACTTAATTCAGTTTTAGACTCGAAAGGGCCGGAGCTAATCCAGTTTTTAATATACAGTATTGTATGACATAGCGCTCTTGTATTAACTGGGAGTTTCAAAATACAACTAATAACTTGAAATATTCTGTGTGTTAGGCTGTTGTTTAAAGGTGTGTGTGTTGGCTAGCTGGTAGACCTGTTCTATGAGAAATGTAATGAATAAGAACCTCCTTGCATCCCCTGTTGTCAGGCACATTGTTAAACATTAATCCTGTAGCAGCATCATTCACTTTTACCATCTTATGATATCCATAACACTATGAAGACTGAATGAATGGCAGGAACAAACCAAGGATTGGATGCTAATTCATTGTAGGACACACACCCAGCCACACTCAGTTACCAGGCCAATTCACAGTCCTTGAGTAATGAAACTTGCACAAAGAGAAGTGCTTAGTAGCCAAAATGAAAACTGAACAGTCCTGAGGATGATCAAAGTCACCTACCAGTTGAGATCGAATAGCTGCCCATTAATCCAAGTCCAGCTCTCTTTAGGCTTTCTGTTGAGTCCAATCCAGAAAGTCAAATGTGTTCTGCAATAGCCAATGAGAAACTTCTGCAAGAAAAAATGAGGAAGAAATGAGGCTGACAGCAGTGAGCTACGGTGCCTGTGCCTCAGAAAGAAGTGCTTAGCCTAACCTGTATTGTAGCCTGCAGTTATGTGGCATCTCAGGAAAAAGTGTTGGTTCATAGTCACGTGTGATATGCAAACCACACAATAGGGTAAGTGTATTGTGGCCTTCGCAGTCTGAGGTTTTAAAGTGATTTGAAGGCTAAAGCTAACCTTGAGTTCGGTTGTGAACACAATATTAAAAGAGAGGGTTTAATAATATGATGAAAGAAAGAAAATCCAGTAGATGGAAAAATTACTAAAGAGGCAAGCAAGCATTTAGTCTGGGAAAACAAATCATTGAGGAAAATTAATGGTCGAAGATCGGAAGCAAAACACACACACACACAAAATTAACAGAAGATGTTTCCCCGAATTGAAGCTACATACAAATCAATCAATTTTGATTCTTAAATTATTCCAAATCTAGGGGACTGACCCAGCTGCAGTGTCATATCTTACAGGCGGACAAAATGACATGTTATGTTACATGACTGGCAAGTGGCTTAACATCTTGTAAATGCGATCATGCAAATACACTAACAAAATGGAAGTGACGAAAAAAAAAAAAACAATAAAATGTTTAAATAAATAAATCAAGTTAAATCCATCCATCCATCCATCCATTCTCTTCTGCTTATCTGAGGTCGGGTCGCGGGGGCAGCAGCTTGAGCAGAGATGCCCAGACTTCCCTCTCCCCGGCCTCTTCTTCTAGCTCTTCCGGGAGAATCCCGAGGCGTTCCCAGGCCAGCCGAGACATATAGTCCCTCCAACGTGTCCTGGGTCTTCCCTGGGGCCTCCTCCCGGTTAGACGTGCCTAGAACACCTCACCAGGGAGGCGTCCAGGAGGCATCCTGATCAGATGCCTGAGCCACCTCATCTGACTCCTCTCAATGCGGAGGAGCAACGGCTCTACTCTGAGCCCCTCCCGAATGACTGAGCTTCTCACCCTATCTTTAAGGGAAAGCCCAGACACCCTGCAGAGGAAACTCATTTCAGCCACTTGTATTCGCGATCTCGTTCTTTCGGTCACTACCCATAGCTCATGACCATAGGTGAGGATAGGAACATAGATCAACTGGTAAATTGAGAGCTTCGCCTTGTGGCTCAGCTCCTTTTTCACCATGACAGACCGATGCAGAGCCCGTATTACTGCGGATGCCGCACCAATCCGCCTGTCAATCTCACGCTCCATTCTTCCCTCACTCGTGAACAAGACCCCGAGATACTTGAACTCCACCACTTGGGGCAGGATCTCGCTACCAACCCTGAGAGGGCACTCCACCCTTTTCCAGTTGAGGACCATGGTCTCGGATTTGGAGGTGCTGATTCTCATCCCAGCCGCTTCACACTCGGCTGCGAACCGATCCAGAGAGAGCTGAAGATCACGGCCTGATGAAGCAAACAGGACAACATCATCTGCAAAAAGCAGTGACCCAATCCTGAGTCCACCAAACCGGACCCCCTCAATGCCCTGGCTGCGCCTAGAAATTCTGTTCATAAAAGTTATGAACAGAATCAGTGACAAAGGGCAGCCCTGGCGGAGTCCAACTCTCACTGGAAAAGGGTTCGACTTACTGCCGGAAATGTGGACCAAGCTCTGGCACCGATCGTACAGGGACCGAACAGCCCTTATCAGGGGGTCCGGTACCCCATACTCTCGGAGTACCCCCCACAAGATTCCCGAGGGACACGGTTGAATGCCTTTTCCAAGTCCACAAAACACATGTAGACTGGTTGCGCAAACTCCCATGCACCCTCTGGGACCATGCTAAGGCTTTAGAGCTGGTCCACTGTTCCACGACCAGGACGAAAACCACATCTGTTTCTCCTGAATCTGAGGCTCGACTATCCAACGGACCCTCCTCTCCAGGACCCCTGAATAGACTTTTCCAGGGAGGCTGAGGAGTGTGATCCCTCTGTAGTTGGAACACACCCTCCAGTCCCATTTCTTAAAGAGGGGGACCACCACCCCGGTCTGCCAATCCAGAGGCACTGTCCCTGTGGATTGATGTCCATGCGATGTTGCAGAGGCGTGTCAACCAAGACAGTCCTACAACATCCAGAGCCTTGAGGAACTCCGGGCGTATCTCATCCACCCCCGGGGCCCTGCCACCAAGGAGTTTTTTGACCACCTCGGTGACCTCAGTCCCAGAGATGGGGGAGCCCACCTCTGAGTCCCCAGGCTCTGCTTCCTCATTGGAAGGCATGTTAGTGGGATTGAGGAGGTCTTCGAAGTACTCCCCCCACCGACCCACAACGTCTCAAGTCAAGGTCAGCAGCGCACCATCCCCACCATATACAGTGTTGACATTGCACTGCTTCCCCTTCCTGAGACGCCGGATGGTGGACCAGAATCTCCTCGAAGCCGTCCGAAAGTCCAATAACACACAGAAGTCCAATAACAAAACACCGCTCGGGTTCAGATCGGGGGGGCCATTCCTCCCAATCACGCCCTTCCAGGTCTCACTGTCATTGCCCACGTGAGCATTGAAGTCTCCCAGCAGAACGAGGGAGTCCCCAGAAGGTATGCCCTCTAGCACCCCCTCCAGGGACTCCAAAAAGGGTGGGTACTCCGAACTGCTGTTCGGTGCATACGCACAAACAACAGTTAGGACCCGTCCCCCCACCCGAAGGCGAAGGGAAGCTACCCTCTCGTCTACTGGGGTAAACCCCAATGAACAGGCTCCAAGTCGGGGGGCAATAAGTATGCCCACACCCGCTCGGCGCCTATCACCGGGGGCAACTCCAGAGTGGTAGAGAGTCCAGCCCCTCTCAAGGAGATTGGTTCCAGAGTCCAAGCTGTGCATTGAGGTGAGTCCGACTATATCTAGCCAGAACCTCTCAACCTGTCAACCTCTCAACCTCTCAATGCAAGTCAAATCAAAATGAAGAAATTAATTAAAAAAGCAAGAAACTTGAAAGGTATCCTTCAGGTACAAGGAGTAGGAAAGTGCTCTTGACTTATCTTTTCGACATTAGTAATAAATAATTATTCAAAAATGCAGCACACTTTCACATTGGCTGCTATGACTTACCAAAACCTCCTCATCCTCTGCCACAGCTATCTGACTTCCATGGGAGACACACTGCTGGCTGCTTCTCTCCCATGTTGTTTTATTTATGGAGAAGTAGTAGCAGTTCTCTTTGTATTTTGTCCACATATCAGAACAGCACTTGTTGGGTTTATCTATAACTAGATAGAAAGGACAAAGCTGTGTGTCACCAGCAGTAGTAAATAGGTCAGCTGTGATGCCGAGACGTGTATTAGACCTCCTAACCCAGGATGGCGCTATCACAATAACGACCATACAACATTCACGCTGCTGGTGTCTGCAATCAAGTCGACTTTGTTTCTGCAGAGGCCTTACCTTCGCTAAGACATTCACTTGGGTGGCACAACTCTTGGTTGTGCATTCTCACTCACTCACATAGCTGGAAATGAACTCAAGAGGGCACACATTTCTCACGAATCAACTTTGAGGGCTCATCTCAGATTTTCTGAGACTGAAAATGAAGGACTTCCAAATAGCAAGGTATAGATAATCTGTGATCTTCAGTACTAACGGTAAGAGGTCCCATTATTGTCCATTTAGACACCTGGATTGGAGTTCATTTCCTGCGATGCTAATTGAGACCTTTAACTGATGTCTCAACCACTCTGATGCCCAGGCTGAACACTTTCAAGCTTCTAAAATCTGAAGTTTTGATTTGGAAGTGAATTGAAGAGAGTACATACTACAAAACTGGCATTTGTAACTGAGACTGTGAAATGAGCTGACTTTTAACAGGCAGGTGTCAGAAATATCACAAGGACTCCATCAAAACCAAATACACACAACACTGTATTGTATTGTCCACTAACAGTAAAATTTGCTTAATAATTTTTTTTTTCTTTTTTATCCAATGATCGGACAAAAAGAACTGCAGAACTCTCTATTTCTAATGATGATGTCATATAAAATAATGAATGTCACTCTTCTTACAAACTGACTGTGAACACAAATCACAGCAAAGCTTGCAAACACTTGCAAAAAATTTAGACGCATGAGAAATTAATTCTACGGGTAAAACAACAGAGGTTAAGCTTTCACAACTATGAAATTCTGCAATAAGGAAGACAGATGTATCTCACAGGTTTAGCCAAAGGGAAAACTGGGAAAGAGAAAGAAAGAAAGAAAGACTTTCTCAACATTTTTGGTTGACCACCATGTTGAATTCTTGTCCTATACTAACACCCTTTTGGTACCTGCCATTGACCAAAAGCTACCTCGCCTAAGTCTCAATTAATTACAGGAAGAAAGGATTTTGATGAGTTACAAATGTGTACCTTTGATGGTTATAATTATGATTGTTATTCCTGCTGCTACCAGAATGCAAGTGGCCACACCACTGGTTATCGGACATCTTCGTTGTTCTTCCTTAGCTGTTTGAAAAGAAAAATCATATTATAAACAGGGAAAACCTCAGTTTTAACTATGCTAACCACACAAATGGCATTCCATTTTCTATCTGCCAACTTGGACATCAGGGAGAGTGGGCTGCAATCTTAAAGATTGGTTACACCATGACGTTGCTTGTCATGATGCCTCGCTTAATTGACAATAACGAGGAGTCCATTACCAACAACAACACGGCCTCAACCATGTGGTATAACAAATGCAAGGAGGAAAAAAGTAGAGAACTGAGAATGTTCCAGGCCAATGATATTCTCAACAAAGAAAGATCTATAAGATTGAGCAGACATGGCAGAATGAAAACGGTAACGAGCCATAGCAAAATGTCATTATCAGCCAGAATAACATTCTAATTAAGCAAATGGGTTGGCTAAGATTCAGTAATAAATAATTCAGTAATAAATAAAAGATTCAGTTATAAATAAGCATCTCAGTGGCAGCGAATACACTGGTGTCCTCTGAGAAGGACTGGGGCCTTCATGCACCAATGCTGCTGCTGCTCTGGTCACACCCTGTTTTGAAATAAGTGGGCCTGTGAAAAGGGTGGCTTTTTGTACATTAAAAAGACCCCAAACCACTAAATGACCAATGTGACTTTGGCTTGATTTGGGTGATAAGAAAATGCATGGATGGATGTTAACTCGCCAGGATTACTGGGCAGCTGGAGCCTATGCCAGCAACTCTGAGCAGGGTGACAGACTATTACAGCGTCAACACAAACACACACACAGATTTAGCAACACCAATCGACATAACCTGCATGTTGGACTGTAGGAGGGAACCAGAGCACCCAAAGTAGACCCACACAGTCACAGGGAGAACCCAAGATTTGAACCTCAGTCTCCTCATTGAGAGGCAGCAGCGCTATGAATGTAACACCCAGTTGATAACGTAACATGATGACTTGCTAGACAAAAATAAAAGACGAACCTAGAACAAGAGTTGAAGAAGTAAAGGGAAATTGTTTATTGTGAAAAGTAATTCCTTTGCTTTACTTTCTCAAAAGATACTTGCATTAAAAGTACCACAGTCACTGCATGATCTGTTCTGTTGAAGCATTTTTATTTCATTTAAATTGTTTTTGTATGCATTACACTTTCCTACTGAACAGCATTGCCTGAAGATGGCAAGATGACACACAACTAAGTGCTGTTTCTTATGTTGTGGACCTCGCAGCTAGTTGTGTGTGGACAGGTGGTGCTTGTTATATTTCTATGTTTATTCAAATTCTGTTAAAGCTCAATTTTAGAAATTCTCATTGGCGTAAATAAACATCTATCTATCTATCTATCTATCTATCTATCTATCTATCTATCTATCTATCTATCTATCTATCTATCTATCTATCTATCACCAGTTGCAAGGCAGAAAATGGCCCAGGACAGGCCTCCAGTCCATCACAGTAATTTAAAATTTTAAATATATGAAGACTTTGTATTTTTCTGTGGTTTTTAGTTACTAGTAAAAAAGTATTAAAAGTATATAAAAGAATATTTTCTCATTTTAAATTTTATATATAGTCGCAGTTATCTTATGTTAACTCTTACTGCATGTTTAAATATTTCAATCACAATTTACAGCACCATAACTATCCATCCATCCATTTTCCAACCCGCTATATTCCTAACTACAGGGTCACGGGGGTCTGCTGGAGCCAATCCCAGCCAACACAGGGCACAAGGCAGGAACCAATCCCGGGCAGGGTGCCAACCCACCGCAGGACACACACAAACACACCAAGCACACACTAGGGCCAATTTAGAATCGCCAATCCACCTAACCTGCATGTCTTTGGACTGTGGGAGGAAACCGGAGCGCCCGGAGGAAACCCACGCAGACACGGGGAGAACATGCAAACTCCACGCAGGGAGGACCCGGGAAGCGAACCCAGGTCCCCAGATCTCCCAACTGCGAGGCAGCAGCGCTACCCACTGCGCCACCGTGCCGCCCCACCATAACTATCATTATCATATTCTTGAGAAATAATAAACAGTAATGACAAAATTAACAATATGTAGTCCTTTACAAATTGTTAATTAAAAAGAACTTTTAAAGTGTAAAAGATTATGTTGCATTATTCAGTATGAAAGCAATACAAAACAATAAATTGGAAAATAAAATAGTAAGCATTGAACTTTAATTTTACGAGCATTAAGTTCACGCTTGTCACAGCCATTCTTGTCTCACATATTTTCCATCCCCCTTTGCTTTTTCATAGTTGATTATTCTACTTCTCTACTCAATAATTTGCTAAGTAACTGACAAAAGAAGACTAACGTGAGCCCCTACCCGAACGCTGCTGTCTGTTCGTAGTCTTTTGTCCACCTCGAAGATTTATGTCAGCGTACACCACATTTTGCGCCATGAAGGATCGTCAGTTGTGAGCACTCAGGACGTCTGAAAGAGCAAATGAGGAAGAAAGACAAGAACCAGGCACCTCGAAGTCCAGGAAATGTGCCTGGGTGTGTAGAAGACAACAAGCATCAGAGCTGCAATGCTTCTGACTGACCTGTGGATTTATAATATAACATGATGTACTCTAATATAACAATCTTTTTATTTTTTTTTTGTTCTTGTTGCACACTTTAGTTTTTCAGCCCGGAGGCTTCAAATTTGGTGCATTGGTCATCAGTCAGGTGTTTGGCATTTCATTTTCAGCCATACTTGAGTTTCATGGAGGGCTCAGTGTCAAAGTAAGTGGTATAAAATACCACAGTGAAAATGGCACCGTCAGGGTGTGAAGATGGCGTGATGGTCAACACACTTGTCCGTCCACTAAGACATCCTGGCTTAATTCCCACCTGCTACATTTACGTGAGCCATGTTGTCTTCAGAGTTGTTTAATACAATTTGCGGTGACAAGTGGAATCTCTTACCATTATACCTAATTGGATTATATTTTAGCCAGGGTCTCAAGGATGCTCAAGAATGCTTTTGTTTATTCAATCTTTTGTTAAACTCTTTTGTATGTTTTTGCTTTTCTTCTTTTAGGGTTTCATTAATTGAATATTGTGTTGTTTGTTATTTCTACTACATTGCATGCATGTATTTGTTTATCAGATTTTCAGCCCTGCCTCCTGTAGGTTGCACCTAAGAGGACCAGGACATGAAACACAATCAAAACCAGAAACAAGTTGAAACCTAGAAGACAGAACTTTCCACCAAAGTTAAAGGAAAAAGAGTAAAATCTGAAACACCAGAGAAAAATATTCACTACGCTTGATTGTGTTTATATGCAAATCCCTGTATTTAAAGCGTCACACTGATAACTTAAGATGTGGCAATGTCTAAAACTGTCACTTGGCAACAGGGAGCAGTGTCCAAGTATCAAGAATTATAACATGGCAACCACCCATATGTGAAACAAAATAACGTTACAGCACCGAAAAAAAAATTATTGCGATGTTCTAGAAACTTTATAATGGCAAACATAACTGCGTAGAAATGTAATAGAATTCAATATTCCCATGAATGCTTTCGCTTAGAGCTACTCACACTTCCTCAGGAAGCCTAAGCCCCAAACTCTAGTTGCAGGCTTACAGCCTACAAAGGCTCAAATATGGGTCAACGAATTTAAATTCAAAAGGATTCCCAAAAAAAGAGGGAAAACTGTAAAATCTTAGAACCACAAAAACAAGGTTAATATAATATTTAAAGATTCATTCCAAAAAGATTGCAAAAAAAAAGACAGGCACAAAGAAGGAGGAAAAACTAAAAGGAAACACATGCAATAATCAATAATAAAAAAAAAAAACGGGTTCAAGTAAATCCAGAAATCAACACAAA
Organism: Erpetoichthys calabaricus; assembly: GCF_900747795.2. NCBI lineage: Eukaryota > Metazoa > Chordata > Cladistia > Polypteriformes > Polypteridae > Erpetoichthys > Erpetoichthys calabaricus. The sequence goes on along the minus strand of NC_041405.2, from coordinate 7,935,346 downwards.
TCAACAAAACACGGGAATTAAAAACAGAGCAATGCCATAGCTGCTTCTCAGTTTATACTTCAGGTGGCACAATCAGGTGGTTCTGCCCCCTTCGGTTCTACATAAACAGGACTGGATGAATATAATTACTATAATATAAACATGTAAAATGATGAATAAATAACATAATGCGAAACAAATAATACAGAGAAAGAACAAAGCCAAAAACAGAATTAATAAAATAACACAAAAAATATTTGAAAAAACAACAAAAATATTTAATAAACAAAAAACAAAGTTGTGCCATGGCAGAAACGTAACCTTTGCTGTACTGTTTTTGGTTTCTTTAATGGATTTGTTTGCTTTTGGGTTATGACTTTGAGGCAATTCCTTTGCTTTCCTTTTCATTTTGCTGCCTTTTCCATTTATATATACAAATATTTTCTGAGACTTAAAGTAAATCTTTATTAGTATTAAAGGAATTATGCTTTGGTCAAAGTTTTTTTGTCGAGATATGGACTGAAAAAGCCTTTGCATCATTTTTGAGGTGGTTCCTGGCTTTTTAGTTTGGGACTGGGCTCTAATGAAATAAAATGACACACACTCAAATGTGAATGAACAATTGAGTGTTTTCTAGAAGTGGTTTATTTAACAATATTTTGGTAAAAATTCGTATATTTAAGATGTTACGAACAAAAGACCGAAAGACTTGACCTTTCGAGTAAAGTGACATTTCTTTACAAACCTTTTTGCTTTTAGTTTGCAGTTGTTCAGTGTTGGTATCCATAGACTTACAGTGTATCAGACACCTTCTTACATCCATTCTGCATAAAAAACATGACATTACGTTTTATTTCTTTTGGCCATCATTACAAACTACATAGGTGGTAGTTAATATATCAAAATTTATATTTTATGGGTGGAGTATTCCTTTATTTTCTATAAGTATGTTTTTTAACAAAATACCAACCTTTCTTTGTGATGTTTCATTTTTTGGGATAAATAAATAAATAAAACCTTGTTCACTTACTTGACGGGTTGTAGATTGGAGTATTACATCCGAGGTTCAATGGGCGCAGGTGGGCAAAGTCAGTCCTGGAGGGCCGCAGTGGCTGCATGTTTGCTTAATTAGAAAACAATCCTTGCCAATAATTCAATTTTATGGCTTGTTAGTGCTTTAACTCTGCCATGTTAAGTGATTCTCTTATCTTAGATTTTTTTTTTTCCTTTCTAAGGATATCATTTTTTTTTTTGTTCTTTATTTCGCCTTTTACAATTTCTTGTATTAGGAATTTGGTAGTTTTCGCATACCCCTTGGGGTCAGAGCGCAGGCTCAGCCATTGTACAGCAATTACAGGTTAAGGGCCTTGCTCAAGGGCCCAGCAGAGCAGTGGCCTTTTTGGCAGTGACGGGGATTTGAACCGGCAACCTTCGGGATACCAGCGCAGATCCTTAGCCTCAGAGCCACCACTCCGCCTATGCGGATTTGAAGTCTAAAATGTATGAGTTATTCTCAGTGCTTCACTTTTTATTCACTTATTTAATGAAACCAAATAGTGCAAGATAAACACACAAGCTAAATGGAGAAATGCTGCTTTCTTTTGTCATTTGAATCTTATTGCTAATAAAAAGCCATTAAAAACCAAGACTACATCTGTTTAAGACTAAAATAAGCAATAAGGGTTCAAAATCTTAATGAATGAGACAACTAAAATGAATCAGAAGAGATACTAGAGCTATAAGTGCTTCTTATTAAGCAACTGGGTTGAAACAAAAACCTGAAGCTACTGCGGCCCTCCAGGAACGACTTTGCCCACCTCTACCAAAAGGGGAAGTAAAAGTGCATACACCCGATGAGCCCCAATTCGGGGTGAAACGCATGTTGTGTCCTCTTTGTATTATTTGGCAGATACTGTATACAGTGATCCCTCGCTATATCGCGCTTCGCCTTTCGCGGCTTCACTCTATCGCGGATTTTATATGTAAGCATATTTAAATATATATCGCAGATTTTTTGCTGGTTCGCGGGTTTCTGCGGACAATGGGTCTTTTAATTTCTGGTACATGCTTCCTCAGTTGGTTTGCCCAGTTGATTTCATACAAGGGACGCTATTGGCAGATGGCTGAGAAGCTACCCAGCTTACTTTTGTTTCTCTCTCTCTCTCTCTTGCGCTGACTTTCTCTGATCCTGACGTAGGGGGTGTGAGCAGGGGGGCTGTTCGCACACCTAGACGATACGGACGCTCGTCTAAAAATACTGAAAGATTATCTTCACGTTGGCTACCTTCTGTGCAGCTGCTTCCTGAAGCGACATGCTGCATGGTGCTTCGCATACTTAAAAGCTCAAAGGGCACGTATTGATTTTTCACTGTTTGTTTTCCTCTGTCTCTCTCTCTCTCTGCTCCTGACGGAGGGGGTGTGAGCTGCTGCCTTCAACAGCTTTGTACCGGTGGTGCTTCGCATACTTAAAAGCCAAACAGCCCTATTGATTTGTTTGGTTTTCTCTCACTTTCTGACATTCAGTGCTCCTGACGCGCACTCCTTTGAAGAGATATGTTTGCATTCTTTTAATTGTGAGACAGAACTGTCATCTCTGTCTTGTCATGGAGCACAGTTTAAACTTTTGAAAAAGAGATAAATGTTTGTTTGCAGTGTTTGAATAACGTTCCTGTCTCTCTACAACCACCTGTGTTTCTGCGCAAATCTGTGACCCAAGCATGACAATATAAAAATAACCATATAAACATATTGTTTCTACTTCGCGGATTTTCTTATCTCACGGGTGGCTCTGGAACGCAACCCCCGTGATGGAGGAGGGATTACTGTAACATATCCGTGATCTCGCATCCGAGAGGACTGCGCGGATGTTTGTCGACTGGCCGACTAACCACAAGCATTACCTTGTAGGCAAACATTAAAATAATGAGATTGCAATTCAGACCCATGAATATATATATATAAAAAGAATTTATAGTTTTAAAGATTTTTGAAAATAACATAGCTAAAAATAGAATAATTACAAAGTTCACATTATAACACAAGGAATTAATGAATAACATCAACTCAGTACCTTCAGTGCAGTGCAATTAGGAGTAGACTGTAGTAGCCAGGTGATCTATCCTGGTACAATGGAAGCTCACTGACACCACCGCACACCAACAGCCAGTATGTAAGACTTGCTTCTCCTCGCATCCGAATACCTTGGTAAAGGTGGTTCACGTCCTTGGTCAGGATAAATGGAGTCACTGATTCACTTTTAGACACAGAGACGGCCTTCAGTTCAGGAAGCAGGGACACCAGCAGGCACCATCTCAACACCATGGAAGCTGGCCCCCTTTCTCCAAAGGGCAACTTATCAAACCTTCTGTACCGTCATCACTGAGGTCTCCAAATAGTAGAATAGCACATTAAAATAAAACTTTTTTAAAAGTTATATTGAATCTAGGAAGAAGTGATAGTACTGCCAAATGTAAAAGACAGATTTAACTTTCACCTGTGTGACGGTCTTCATGCTATTGGTGACTAAAAACTTGTAGCTAAGGAATAATTCAATACCCGAAAAAAGAAGTCCAGGGTTCTATATTAGTTTTTCTTAACCAATACAAAAATCCCATTAACTATACATTTTACAGACCCATTTCTTTTTAAACACTGACACTAAGGTCTTGAAATCTTTTCCCAATAGAGATACACCAGGCTAATTCCATGGAACATTTTTTGAAAACTCTGCTTTTTAATTTTCCTTTTTCACCGCGGCATTTTAGTTGCAATTCTAATATATTATATTTACATAGAAATATCATTTACTTCTTGGATTTGAAATCATTGGTAACTTCTACTATTCCCTGTTATCTTTTAATTGAGTAACATTAGGTGAGGGCCTGTTTGTTCAGCAAGTACAGTAGGACAGGTAACAAAAGTTGATTGCCACAGTATTCCAGTAGTAAATAAGATGTGCATTCTGCAAATCTCTTAATTTTGATCAACTCCCCCACAAGCAGGAACACCCCCTATATGATTTGATGTTTGTGATGTCTAGTTGTAGATCACCTGAATCACTGGAGATATAATTCTGTAATTCTATTACTCATGGGTGCATGCCAAGACTGCCCATAATTTGAGGGTCATTACAGTGACATTCATGTGAAGATCAACATACAACACGTCAATTAGGGAAAAAAGAGTAGCTCAGTGATATTCTTTGGCTAACAAATAAGAGACTTATGCTCCGTTTGATTTATGCTCTTTCTTCTTTGCCTCTGATCAGAACCTTTTAGCTTTGGCTGAGAGAGGTGTTGGTGCAGACAGCAAGGTACGGTTACCGTGTTGTCTCTGTGGAACCCAATGCCCCAGTGCAATGTCGGGAACACTGTACTGTAAATGTGCCACTGTCCTCCAAATGACATATACATTTAAGGTCCTGACTCTCTGTGGTCATTAAAGATCCCTGGGCATCCTTCATAAAGAGTACAGTGTATCCTGATGTCCTGGATAAACTGCCTTCCATGGCCTGGTCATTCTGGCCCCCTAATTATCCTCTGTCTCTGATTGGCTATCTCTCTTACTACTTCACCACCTGATAGCTAATGTGTTGGTGAACATACTGGAGGTATAATGGCTACTGTTGCCTTTATCCTGGCGGGTGTTACACATTAGTGGTGCTTGAAGTGGTTCCCCTCTGTCTAAACACTTCGAGTAGCAAGAAAAGTTCTATATAAATGTAATTATTGATTATTTTTTATTATTAGAATTATTAGCAGCATTGAAATTACTTTTGCCTGACTAAGCAGACGGGGTCAGTACAATAAAAGACAATGAGCACGAGTCACACAATAATCTAAATTTTATTACTAACATTAGTATTATACAAATGCAAAAATGTATGCAGGGTGAAAAGTAAAAAACAAGACACCTAAAAGGGCTCATTGGAAGAAACCCAAAGAAATGTAGACCATTAAAAGAAGGTGGTCACCTCCCAGTACAGCCCAGTAATATCCAGTCAGTTCAGTTAACTTTTCTAATTTATGTACAAATGAAGGCCAAAATCTTTTCTCTTTCATCACTGCTGACCACAGATGGGTATTAATGTATGTCATGCCAGCTGCATACCTTGTAATTCTTTGATTTCTCGGCTGCTCTTTTGCTGTACTGTTAGTAACCTAACTTGTTGGAGCTTATTAAGTTTGAAGTGCCTGATGTTTCATCTTGATTGTTAATACAATTCAGACTCGTTTACAAAAATTTTTTTTAAAAATTTAAAAACTGTAGATGACTTCCATACTCCCACTAATTCTGGAACTTGTTAAAAGGCAAAGATGAGTAAAGATTCACTCGCAGTGTTCTAATGGCTTCTTACAAACCCAATGAAGGTCTGTGCTGCAGGCCTTACTTTGAATAGACTGCCTACGCACAAAGGCACAGTCTCCACCATCTTCTTTAATTTGGGTCTTCCTGGGTAGAAACACAAAAAATTAAAGTTAACATTAACATAGATAGATACTTTATTAATCTCCAAGGGGAAATTCACATACTCCAGCAGCAGCATACTGATAAAAACAAAATTAATTAAATAGTGATAAAAATGCAGTGCAAGTTAAAAAATGCAAGGTGGAGAGTGCGGGGCAGGTGTAAGAGTCTATCATCATGTGTAGTGTTAACGTTTACCCCCCTGAGTGGAATTGAAGAGTCGTATAGTGTGGTGGAGGAACGATCTCTTCAGTCTGTCAGTGGAGCAGGACGGTGACAGCAGTCTGTCGCTGAAGCTGCTCCTCTGTCTGGAGATGATCCTGTTCAGTGGATGTAGTGGATTCTCCATGATTGACAGGAGCCTGCTCAGCGCCCGTCGCTCCGCCACAGATGTCAAACTGTCCAGCTCCGTGCCTACAATAGAGCCTGCCTTCCACACCAGTTTCTCCAGGCGTGAGGCGTCCCTCTTCTTTATGCTGCCTCCCCAGCACACCACCACATAGAGGGCGCTCGCCACAACAGTCTGATAGAACATCTGCAGTATCTTATTGCTGTATAAATAAGGCTGCAGGCACCACAATACCAGACTGGCCCAAGACATACAGAATGGCAAACTGGGAATGGCATTCGTCTGTTGTCCCAATCCATAGAAATGACCAACAAGTGTCCCCAGAATAAAGCAGTCAAAAATCACACCTACATGTGAGTCAAAAAGACATTCTACCTTGATGGGAGTCATGAAATGAGAGATGGTCGAAAGTTAGAAAAGATCAATTGGCTTTAAAATGTCATCTATTAACAGTCTGAACATCCCCCCCCAATCCAGTCACATGGGCCAGAGCTTCTCCAGTCTCTAATGTATTGTGTGACATGCCCTGTAGAATTATTAATTTGGAGTGGAGTGTTCTGTATGGGACTTGTGTTCTGTTTGGCTGCTCTATAAAGATGTATGTGTGTGTGTGTGTGTGTGTGTGTGTGTGTGTGTGTGTGTGTGTGTGTGTGTGTGTGTGTGCGTGCGTGTGTGTGTGTGTGTGTTGGCTAACTGGTAGTCCTTTTTCTATGAAGAACACAATAAATAAAGCCCCCTTACATCCGCATTATCTGTCACATTAGTAAACACTGGTCCTGTAGCAGGATCATTCTCTTTCAACAAGTTATGATATCCACAACATAACACTATCAATAGGAGATGCTAGATCTTTGTAGAGCACAATGACATACAAGCACTCATTTTTACAAGACCAGTTTAGAGACACCAATCTAACATGCAGAACAACTTAGTAATGCCAAATGAAGGCTCCCCAACACTGAGGATGAGAGAGGTTGTGCTACTGCCACATAAATATCGTAGTTTGTATTGGTGTTTAAGATCTGCTCATCTAAGTCGAAGCATAATGCGCCTTCCAGTCTCATTTAAAGTGAATAATCATTAGTGGAAGTGTGAGGGTGATTGTTAAGTAGCAGACTGCTGTTGGGTCAGTAGGGGTATTGAGGATGGAAATGCTTTTAAGTGCAGTGAGACATAACTTAGTGAAAAGATCAAGTGGTGAAAGAGTAGGATCTAAGGTGTAGGCAAGCAATCTGAGATAAAAGAAGTGAGACTGCTGAGATCAGGGTGATGAAATAAAATCATCGATCAGCAAAATAAGAAGGAAAGAGAAGAAGATTCTTTTAAGTGAGCCTGAGAGTTTTCAACAGACCTTAAGTTGGGTGAGCAGGAGAGGGATTGGGGTGAGGCAGCAATAATCTGAAGGGGATAACGTCAAGGATGATGTGAGATGAGATGTGAAAAGTCCAACTGAGAATATGACAGGCAGGATGTGAGGCAGGCCTGGCCATCGAGAGCTGGTGACGGTGGTGAACAGATGTTCAGAATACTCTTTTTGGTACTTCATGGCAAGGTGTTTGTGTTAAAGGCACGTGAATTTGAGCATTGTAGATAATACACTGGAAGATAATGGTGTACAAAACTAAGATATATTTAAGAAAGTTTTTGAGTGTAATTTGGTGAGGGAGTGTTGTTTATGTACTTTATATAACAGAGTATCAGTACACTTTTTTCCTTTTGTTATTGTGCTTTATAACTTTTTCCATTTTGTCTTGTTGTTATATTATTTAGCGCATTAGAGGGGAAAAACCTGACTAATTATAAATGGCTCCTGGATCCAGCACAGAACAGCAGCCTCAGTTTTAGATCCAGCTAAGTGTGTAGTGTCTCTGTTTAGAGGTTTGGTAGATTTGTTATAAAGTCACCTACCAGCTGAGATTGAAAAGCTGCTGATTAATCCAAGTCCAGCTCTCTTTAGGGTTTCTCTTGAGTCCAATCCAGAAAGTGAAATAAGATCTGCAGTAGTCAATGAGAAAATCCTGCAAGGAGAAAATAAAAAGAAAAGAGGCCGTCAGTAGCGAGATGTGGCCTGTGATCTAGAGAACATGCATGACAGGAGATAGAAGGAGAGAGAAGTGCTTCACCTACCCAGCATCTCAACTTGCAGGCATTCTCAGGAAGGTCCTGTGACTCAGGACAAAGTTTTAGTTCAAGTGTGAAGGTATGATATGCAGAGCACACAGCAGAGTAAGTGTGTTGTGACTGTCACAGTTTGAAGTTTTAAAGTCGTTTGCAGACTAAAGAAAGCTGATGTTTTGTTATGAGCATGGTACAAAGAAAGAGAAGAAAGAAATAAAGAAAGACCAAGATGGAAAAATAAAAGCAGCAAGTTAGCCTATTGTCTGGGAACAAGCAGGGTATGGAAACAGAAGACAATAAAGCAGACAGTACGCCATAATAAGGAGCAAATATGAGTGATCTAAGATCTAATACCAACGTTTGACGAATGAAGATAACACATAAAACATGCAAACTTCATATTTCCCCCCAGGTACTGGAACTAGGAAAAATAGTCTTAACTTACCCTTTGACGTTAGTAATGGCAAATTACTGAAAAATGCAGCACACTTTCACGTCAGCCGTCATGACTTACCAAGTCCTCCTCATCCTCTGCTGCAGCCAGCTGACTTCCATGAGAGCCACACTGCCAGTTGCTTTTCTCCCATGTTGTTTTATTCACAGAGAAGTAGTAGCAGTTCTTTCTGCGTTTAATCCACAGATCAGGACAGCATTTGTTGGGTTTATCTGCACCTGAAGAGAGAGGAGAACACTGTGTGTCACCAACAGCGGTAGACAGATCAGCCTGTGCCACCGAGAGGTGTATTAGACCTCCTAACAAAAGGATGGCACTCTCACATCGAAGGCCGTGCTAAATTCACCCTGCCGGTGTGTGCAGTCATTTTAATTTTATTACTGCAAATGACTTGTCATTGATAAGAAATCTGCTTGGGCAGCACCCCTTTTGTGGCCAGTTCTCCTTTACGTCAACTGGTTAAGACAGATAAGACTCTGTACTCTGAATCCAGCGGTCCAAGTTTACATCCAGCAACTCCATGTGAGGACACTCAACTGAGCAGGGTAGCGTCGGAGCAGATTTCTTTCCAGTGACAGGATTGATTACATAAAAGACTTCCTACAAATCCTGGGCCTCGGCCTTCTAAATCATTTAAAAGACATCATCAGATCATAAGTGACAAGTTACTTCTCAGTGGGGATACATAAAACAGGATTCAATTCAGGATAAATTATTAATGTTTACATAAAGAATGTATGCATGAAAGCCAGCGCGAGACAATGACTGCGGCCATTCTTTTCTGCCTGAGTCATTCTCATAATGATGAGAAATATGAAGCGCTTACTTGATTCAGTTTGCTGTGTGTGATCTCCTTCATAAACTTTAAAAATAAAAATGAGAGAATGAAAGTTGGGGTTGGTGACGAGCCGTTCATAATCACATTAAGTTTACAAACACACTTTTGCACTGCATCACAAACAAGTACTCGGTAAGCTTCTTCTCACAAGGGTTATGGAGTGTAGTTAATGTGAAAACACTGAAAACATCTAAAAACAATCTGGATAAGATATTTAGATAACTTAACCATTAGGATGTAAAACATTTTTCATGTTTCTGAAGTTCTTATTTACTTATTTCATTTTTATTCTTGGTACTCTGGATAGCACAAAAAACTTGTTCTGCAAGTTTTGCTTGCTGGTCGAACAGGAAGACCAAAAGTGTTAAAAATTCTTACAAAACCAAAAAAAAAGGAGTAACATTGCAGAATTGTAGTAGATCAAAAGAAAATTAACTGATCGACTAGAGAGTTCCTTTTCATATCAATTTAATGTATAATTAGTATGGTGTAAAAGAGGAGATACAATGATGTTACAGAGTTGGGGCACCACCTTTGTGACCTTGTATAATTGAAATAATTGAAACCAAGACAACAAATATTCTACTAAAAGAGGACCACAGTTCAAACCAGAAACCAGTTGAAACTTAGAAGATGAAATTTTTGCAGCAAAGCCTAAATGCTAACCAGTAATCCAAGTCAAAGGGGGAAACAGAACAATCAAAAACCAAAAATTCAGGACAGAAATTTGCACTGTGTTTTAATTGTGATTTAATCCAAATCAAGGCTACTGAATGGCCTGTTGCACAGGTATCTTAAGGTGTCACGCCAATGACGTAAGAGACAGCAACGTCTGAAACTTTGTTTTGTGGTAACCGGTTTCACCATAACATGGCATTGCCCATATTCAAAGCACAACCATGAAATACAGAATCACTTTGTTTTAGAAACATTATAATATATAAGTAACCACATAGAAATATTCCAGAGTAGTATAAGTCCATATACCCATGAATACAAAATTGTAGATCATATCACCCATAAGAAAAACAAAATGGCACAGCAGGAGAAAGTAATAGGTGTTTATCATAGTGAAAACATTTCAATTCCAAAAATAAATGTAATTTCATGATCTCTATAACCCCCAAAGCAATATCTATTTTTCAGGCCAAGAAATAAGTATAGAAAATTAAAAACTGAAGTTGGATCACAACACCCTTTTTCTAGGAATGTGAGAATGTTGTCTGAAAATAAACCCTTAAATCTTTTTCACAGTCTAGTAAACTGAATGGACTGAACGACTTGCTCCCATCTGTCCACATTTCTTTTGTTCCCATTGTGTTTGCTGATCTTTGAGTACACTGATGGCTGTTTGTAGGACTACAGGTTTAAAGCGAGCCATGCTGAGGAGCACATAAAAAAATAAAAATCCTAACATTTGAGGCCATGACATGAAAAACTGGCAAGCCTGCTGTGAAATGTTGAGGCTGAGGCCTGCCATTCAGAATACACCCTGCTAGAACCTGCCCTCTGATTGGCTGCCCTGTGCTGGACAAAAAAAATAACTGGGGTGACGGAAAATTTGCATTTATTTAAAAGGTAGAGCAATAAATGACTACAAAAGGAGGTTACATCACAAAAATGGAATGATCTGATATTTAATTATTATAATAGAGTTAAAGTTCTTATTGTCCAGTGACTTGACATGTATTGCCAAAAATAACACAACTCATAGAAATGAATGCAACAGCTCTACACAGAGACTTAGAATTTGGATGAAAAGTCATGCGACCTATTTGAGTGAAGACTAAGTATAAAAGCCACTTACCTGAGACAACTTCACACTGCGAAAAAGCTGTAAAAGCTGAAAAATAAAAAGGCAACATTAGTTTATTAATAATTTTTTTTAATTTCTCTTGGTTTTTTTTTTGAGGGGTATGGGAATGGCTGCAGAGTTTACAAATAACGGATTCCACAGATTTAACTTCCATCAGGTGAAGGAAATCGGACATCAGTATTTCTAAAGACCACTCGTCCTATATGATGAGTTTTGCTGTATTCACTTTAATATGTCGATTGTCTCATTTGTATTTCTGACGTCACCACAGCTAGAATACATTCACACATTTGCAGGAATATTCTGTACAAAATTAAAATAAGGGCTTAAGGTTTGGATGTCAGTCCATGTTGTAGTAAAAGAACAAACTTGGAAAAGCAGTCAATGCAATGCAACTTAATACTGCACTTCACTTGGTCTACCATAAGATGTCTCTGTTGTTGATGTTTAAACGGTCAGTGGTGTCAGTACCAGGCAGCCCTCTGACTGTTTAAGAGTGCAGATTGGACAAATATTTTGTCAAAAATAAAGTTTTGTTCAGGCAAGTTTATGTTGCGTCCTTTAACCATAGGACCATATAAACACTTGGCTACTGAAATTCTGTTTTAAGGTCCTGTCTTACTGGACTTACCCATCTGCGCACCCCCTTTGTTGTCAAATTACCCATCATGTCTTTTAGCTTGAGCTCTTGAGAGTGAAGATTGGTGAGAATGTCTAGCAGTGTCACACTTCTGGTGACTGGACCCTACTTCTTTACTTATCCGAGGAAGTCATTTGTAAAGAGTTTGCTTCCCTTGTGTTCATGTGGGTGATTCTCAGCACTCTGATGTCCACCCACAGTCCTAGATCGATCTATCTATCTATCTATCTATCTATCTATCTATCTATCTATCTATCTATCTATCTATCTATCTATCTATCTATCTATCTATCTATCTATCTATCTATCTAAATTGCCCAGGTGTGGGTTGGTTTACACTGCAATGGACTGCCATCCCATTCAAGGTTAGCTTCAACTTTGAGCCCAAAGCTCTTTATGATTCTTTAATTAAAGAAAGTTTGTTAAGAGATCAACCTGGTCATCCAGCTTCTGGATTGGAGTTTTTTAATCAATTTGCCACACATACCCACCTGGTACTAAAAGTCTGAGTCCTGAGCCTACTGCCAACAGGAGGCCAAAGGCGAGTCCAAAGTAAATGAGGCACAGCCACTTTTTATTTTGTGTCACTGTTACAAAAAATAATAAGTACAGAATGTAATTGTCTGAACATTTTTTTATTCTTTTTATTTTAGAAATGAAGATTTACAATGTAAAGACACTTAATATCCATCAATAACACATCCACATAAACCAGAAATAAAAAGTAAAAGTTCACAGATCCAGAATCCTGGGTTCACCTTCATCTCCTGGACAGTATTCTTGTGCAGTTTAGACATTTTTAATGTGTTTGTGTGGATTTTCTTAAGGGTACTCTGGCTTTCTTCCCGCATATCCAAAATGTGCAGGACCTATGAATTGGGGATTCCGATTCTCGGGAAGACGTATTTCAAAACTAAAGTCTTCAAAAACACTCTATCAAAAAATCAATCATTTAATTTTTTGATCTCTAAAACACCTCAAATGATATCTCCATTATTTTTAGAAGCCAAGGCAAAGGCTGAGCAAACACAAAACAACGTCCCAATCAAGACCGTATGCATCCCATCACTCTGAAGCGAGTCTGAGAATGTTATGTTCTGTAGTGTCAGTAAGGTAGGTTTGTAAATAGCCAATTGTATAAAATACTTTTATGGTGTGAAAGTTAAATTTAACTGATAAATAGGCTTTTCACACTTTGATCATATATTGATTGATAATATTGAATGACTTCTACCTACTGTGGCAGGTGGCCGGGTGTGGTCATCAGCCGCCTGCCTATTTAAAGGGCCGCCTCCCTTCAATCAAGGCTGGAGTCAGGTGAGGAGGTGGACGAGGTCGGAGAGGAGGCGGCAAGGTGAGGCCTGGTGTGTGAGAGAGACAAAGAGAGAAGAGGCTGTGTGAGAAGCCTGGACTTTAGGGGAGACTGTTGGGGTTTGTGTTGTGGTGCACTTTGGATTATTGTATCATATTAGTGTAAATAATAATAGTGTCTGTGTCCGGGTCGCCCTATTCCACACTACCTAGGTGGAGTGGTGGCTCTGAGGCTAGGGATCTGCACTGGCAATTAGAAGGTTGCTAGTTCGAATCCCGTAAATGCCAAAAAAGGGACTCTGCTCTGTTGGGCCCTTGAGCAAGGCCCTTAACTTGCAATTGCTGAGCACTTTGAGTAGTGAGAAAAGCGTTATATAAGTGCAATTAATTAATTGTTAACTGTTAGCTTTTGCCTTTAGCACTCTTAGGAAGCATTTTATTTAAAGCCTGTTGATCTGTGACCCAATCCTGCTGCTACTTTAGCTCAAGGTTAAGCACTGATAAGAGAACCAACATAATCGAGTGTAGCAGAATCCTGACTCCAAGGGCCCTGTTTATCAGTAACTTGCAAGGACATGAGAAATGAAACCAATCACACACTTCTGTAATTGATAAATATATTTAAGATGTGTTATAGCGGGTGCCACATGTGCTATTGTCTCGTTGCCAGTTTGCAGCTCCTTAGGGTGCACTTCAAGAAAATGGGTTACTAATAATACACCTTTAATGGGGAGGTCACAACATGGACAGGACAATTAGTGCTGAAGACTTTTAATAGGAATAGAAGGGGCGGGGGGAGAGAGAGAGAGAGACTGTGCAATGGAGGAAGGAGAAGCAACAAGGTAGCACCAAGAATGTACTTGCTGGAAGAAGTTTTTTTTTTCTCAATTGGCGATACAAGGGAGACGCATTACTGAAAACTGACTGTTTTTGGTTTCACCGGGGCAATCGACTCTTTGGACCGGTAGGACAGAACGTTTTTCTTTTTCTTTTTTCTCGACGGCCAGCATATTCCATGAGGCTTCCACTTTACATCTTGCTCAAAAACTGTAGGGACAGTAAATCAATTTGGGAAACCGGTTTATCTTAGGCGAGAACATCTTATTCCTAATCTGTGAAAGGTTGTATTTGATTCTATGTTAGGTACTTGCTTGTTTTTTCTGTCTATATGTAAATATATATGAATATATTTTTTCCTCTTCTTCATCGTGGTAATGCTTATTGTCTGATGCTGAGCTGGGGCATGTGGTGAAGGGTCAAATATAAGGACGAGCGTTGGTCACGTTACCTCGAAAGAGCAGTTTTCTGATCGTGCAGCAACACAAGGTTTAGCTGTTCTCCTGGGGAAATGGTACAGTGTTACCATCATTTGTAAGTCAGTCATCTCTTTCCATGTACAAAGTGGCTCTATGTACGTGTCAATGAAGGTATTCTTCTCATCCTGGACTGGCTTTGTGATCTGACTTTGACAAAGGTTAAGGATTCTTCTATACTGGAACTCAATGTAATATGATGAACACCAAAAAGATTATTCAGCCTTAGAGTTGGTCCATCTCAACTGTCTTTTGGACAAGGTGTGAACTTCAGAGGGTCACCAAGGATGATCTGAAGGATCTAAAGGCTACCTTGTGTATACACCACATGAGAACGTAAGAGACTCTGAGCAAGATAATGTGGGATATATTTAATATTTTCATACTTATCTGGTAGCACTACATGGCAACACACCTTAAAGGAATACACCACCTAAAAATTAATTTTTTAACTGTTACTTTATGGTTTGAGTTTTTAGTGGTGGCCGATAAAAATTTTTAATCTCATGATTTTGTACAGAAATTAAATATTGAATATTCCAACTCAAGGTGCATTGGTGATCCTAAATTGTCACTAGTGTGTGCTTGGTGTGTGTGCCCTATGGTGGGCTGGTGCCCTGCCCGGGGTTTGTTTCCTGCCTTGCGCCCTGTGTTGGATTGGCTCCGGCAGACCCCCGTGACACTGTGTTGGGATGTAGCGGGTTGGATAATGGATGAATGAATGGAAAATTAAATGACTGATTTTTTGATATAGAGTGTTTTTAAAGACTTTAGTTTTAAAATACGTCTGGATATTCTAACTCAATGGGGTAGATAGGTAACCAAAACTGGACAGGGGTAAAAAAAATTCTCTTGTAACTCATGTTGAATAACCCATACTGTATATCCGATATTCATTTGTATGGTCAAAATGTTCAAAATTAAAAAATATTAATAAAGAATTATTCCAGTTACTTCCTGAAATCTCGGCATCAAATGTTAACAGGAAAGACATCACACCCAAAATGCTGTGCGCTTGAATTAAAGACAATATTCTTCAGCAATGAATAAGGGATAGAGGCAGATCTTGTAAGAATGATGTCTTCTCTGTTGACATTCAGTGTAGAGTTTTCAGGAAGTCACTGCTTTGATCTTTGCCATGATCTACACCTCACCACAATTTGATTATGGAGGTCTAGTGAGAGCTCCTTGGACTTCTTGGCTTAGTTTTTATCCAGAAATGCAGTGTGAATTGTGGGACATTCTATATGTGAGGTCCAGTCAATACACTTTGCCACAGGTGCACTCCAATCAAGTTCTCGAAACACCTCAAGGAGAATGAAAGCAAACAGGATTCACCTGAGCATAATATGCAGTGCCGCAGCAAAGGATCTGAAAAATTCTTTGAATGAGAACTTTCAGTTTTTGATTTTTATTCAGTTTGAAAACCTTTCTGAAAACATGTCTTCACTTTGTCATTATGGGGTATTAAGTGTAAATTAATGAGCAAAATGGCAAATGTATTCACTTAAAATTAAATTAACAATACAATAAAGTGTAGATGGCTCTGAATACTTTCTGAATCAACGGTAACTGAGTGTCCTGAATGACCACAATCTGTAAAGATGCCTACCTGGTTGAGCATACACTAACACATGGGTGAAAACACAGTTAGGCTTTTCATATCTTCATTGATTGAATTTTCTTTTTATGAAAAATCTCATTTTATTTAAATAATGGAGAGAAAGACTAAACAAGAAGTGGTACCTGAAGGCTGCTGAATGTCTGGGTGTTCCGTGCGTTCATCTTGACTTCCATCTTCAATAATTTCTGCTGCTTGTGCCATGGCTGGTCAGCATAGAAGAAACTCTTTTGAAACCTACTTGAAAAGAAAATACAGTGAGTGAAAGGGGACTTTCTTACTATTGATCCGTCTCATGAAATTTCATGAATGTCTCTTGCATTTACTAGGTACTGTAACTCCCTCTCATCCACTCCAAAAAATAAATCCAATGTTCTCTTGCTGAGTTTAATTCACTCTGGCATGAGGAGGCACAAGAGTGACTAAGATGGGCAAGGGAAAGAATGAGAGGCGTACATGTTTATCTCTCACTCGGCTTCATCCACAGCAGGTTGAGAAAAGTCAAGATGTACTTCTCTCTTTAAACCCAAGCTATTTGTCTCATCCTCTGGTGTGGTGGTGTGAGAATGAGAGGTCGTGTCTGTGTGTCTTCTGTACTCTCCCCTTTTGCACCATCATGCAAGGTGGCATGAGAGAGCAAGACACAATGCTTTGATCTCACCAGTCTCAAACTATGCACCACATGTAAGGGCTCTGTCTTGCTCTTTTTAAGTGTTGGCTAAGCCTTATTTTACTCAAACAATGCTTTGTTCTAACCCTGCCTGTACTGAACTGAAACAAAGTGCTGTGTCCGCATCAGTTGAAACTTAAAAGCATGGAGCCGGAGCTGCCCACAAAATAACACTGCTGTACACAGGTATTTTGCATTTACAATACAATACAATACAGTTTATTTTTGTATAGCCCAAAATCACACAGGAAGTGCTGCAATGGGCTTTAACAGGCCCTGCCTCTTGACAGCCCCCCAGCCTTGACTCTCTAAGAAGACAAGAAAAAACTCCCAAAAAAATTTGATTTACTTAATTAATCTCAGGTGGGAAATTGTCTTTTTTGCATGAACTTTTGAGGCCCAAGTGCAGGGTCAGCCATTGTTCAGCACCCCTGGAACTATTTTCAGGTAGAAGGCCTTGGCTTTGATTGGACAACCTTCAAGATACCAGTAGAGATCCTTATCCTGAGAGCCACCACTCATCAATAATACTGATGTATACATGTACTATACATCTTAATGGGTGAAAGCCGCACCTTGTTTGCAGGTGTTTGAGAGCCATTGTAAAGAGATTTCAGGATATCCTAATTTCCACAATACATAATACTTTGGAACATATACCTGTTGTCACACACGTGTGTTTAGGAGACAACTAAAAGGCCTGAGTACATGTATTTCCATGCCAGACCAGGGAGTGGTGAAGTGCACTAATTCTCTTTCTCGATTCCTTACAGACCATTCTAGGAAAATCCCACCCGGCTCTGGGGCAGCCAACAACATCACTTCCTGTTCCGGTCCTGATGACATCACTTCCCATACTGGTCATGATTCAGGTCCAGTCCCGTTTTCTTCTGGGATTCTATCATCCTGCCGACTACCCCACTGTCACAAAAACAACCAAAAGACATTGAGAAGGTTTAGGGCAGCCACCCGTATAATTTTTCCTGGCTGCAAAATTGATTCAAAAGCACAGACATGTTCACATGACTGAGTCCAAAACAGAACTGATTTACTGGAAACAAGATGGCGGTTTAAAAGCCAGTATGGGAAATGATGTCATCAGGATCAGAACAGGAAGTGATGTCATTGGCTGCCCCAGAGCCGAGTGGGATTTCCCTAGAATGGTCTGTAAGGAATCGAGAGAGAGAATTAGTGCACTTCGCCACCCCCTGGTCTGGTGTGGAATTACATGAACTCAGGCCCTTTAGCTGTCTCCTAAACACGCATGTGTGACACTGGACAAAATAAGTTTTACTGTACGTATAAAAAACTCATTTTGTAATCCATGTATGCACTCTTAGTCAAGTTGTTTTGGTGTGTTTTTGTTTAAGAAGTGCAGTATGATGGCATCAGAGTTTCCCAAGTATCACTAAACTCATCTTTGTTTCACTTTGCTCCCATGAAACAGATGATCTTGCCAAACTATTTTATATTATAACTAGCTGCCCCCTGTGGCTCTGCCTGTGTAGTAGTGAAACAGGACAAACTTAAAAAATCAATGAAAGCATGTCATTTGTTTTGAGAAGAATTTATATTGATAGCTTTTGTATACAAGGGCCTCTTGATATACAATATTTTTGTAGTGAGAACATAGCTGTGATGTAAAAAGTTGGGAAAGTTTGTCTAGCCAAGCGGAAGATAGGTACGGTCCAACGTCAAACATTGCCACTTTATCTGATCTTGTTCAGCTCTGAAAGGAGTGCATACCCCACGTGGGGAGAAGAGCACGTGGCTGTGATATCTCTGTGGCAATCTGCAGCTACCCTCCAAAACATATGTAGCTGTGATCTCTCCCTCAAAAACATGAAACGTTACTCCTTAATAATCTCTAGATGATAATGTCCGCTTAACAAACCGGTATCGCTAGCTAAGTGGAGGCATGGTACACTTGAACACGTGGTGAGGAAGGGCCTGCCCAGCTCCCTACTCCTGACGTCACGCTTCTCCCTTCCCTCGGCCCGCAGCCTGTCTCTTGGATTCACATTAAAAAATCGCTGCTGGAACTGAACTATAATACTTAACACGATGAGAGAAGTCACAAAATCAACCAGAATGTTCAAGCAAATTATAGAAAAAAATCCAATCTAAATCTGTTAAGTAGTTCTCTCGTGAAAAGCTGACAGACATTCAGACAGACGGGCATTAGATTTTATACATAGAGAGGTTACCTTTTCTCTATGTATACTGCAATTAGGAGATATCATTTAAAAACCTAATATTCACTTCGACATGTATGTGCGCATTTACATTTGGTCGCTTAGCAGATGCTGTTATCTAAAGTGACTTACAAAAATTAATTGAGCAAATATCAGTCTGGGAATTGTATTGTTAAAGGTCAGTTACAGAAGTGATCATCACAAGTGGAGAACTTTAAACCAAAGAGAACAACAAAAGACTAGCTCATCTTTTCTTAATTATAAGAACCTATTAACACCATTACCAATTAGACAGATATTCACAAAATAAGAGTCTTCAAATACTTCTTAAATACAGTGAGGGAGTTAGATGGAGGTAGGATGCTCGTTCCACCAGCATGAAGAGTCGTCATTAAAATGTGACACAACACACAGTTGATGTTGAACGATAGTTAGTTAGGCTTCACTTTCAATCGTGTTTTGTTTAAGAGTGTTATGAACACCATGTTGTCATAGCAGTCGAGAGGGCTGAGACTGAATTATATTTGGTTATCTGTCAAAGGCTGGCAACCAGGAATATCATTTTAATTTACACCTAAACTAAAACAGAACAGGTGTTAACCGAAACACTGGTATTGCTTTCATGTGGGTCTCACCCTGAGGTGTGTGAGTGTTTTTGTTTGACTCCCTTTGTATTTTGTTTTCTTTGGTTCTCCAGCATGCTCTGTTTGAGCCTTATTTTAATTGATTAATTTGCAAATTTGAATTCTCTCTTTTTTTATTTAATTCAGTTATGGTCGTCACTTCTATTTAATTTTGTTGTGGATTGTTTATTTTGTTTGATGATGGACTAGCATGATTAGAAAATGGGCCTCAGGAGCTTATATTCATCTTGTTGCAATACCTAAGGACTACTTCAGGCACACACGACATCTGCTGCTTAGCAGTGGCATTTATGAGCCACAAAATAGTAAAAAGGCAAAAATATAAGAAAATAAACCAGGATATGAATAATCAATGAGAAAAAGACAAAGACCTGGTTAAAGAACCTGCAAAGTTTAGCAAACCAGATAAGGCCATATAACAACGGACATGAAAATACAAGACACAAAACTGAAGTCAGTGTCAAAAGAATGAAGTAAAGATTCTAGCAATGATATGAATGCCTTAAACCTAACTGTTGAGACCGCATCTCCACAAATTATTGTAAGATGTAAGGAGATCAGGAGATTTCACGTCAGGCAGGCTCATAATGAGGGCCTGGGTAAGGTCTGAACAGGAAAGATTGTAACAACCAGCAAACGAAACACGAGGGCGAATAAAAAGAGAAGTCTGAAATGAACTCTAGCACTCGGCCTATTTAATGAATAAACAAACTACTCTAGAAAGTGTTTTAATAGAATTTATCCACAGAGGGATGAAGTTGCATTGCAGAGCCAGTGTATTTATAATGGAACTTGTGAAGACATCATTAAAGTGCCACATGTGGTTACATACCTGTGTCTCGCAGAAACAAAAGATGGTAACATTTAAATAATATGGTTAAACTTAAGTAACATAAAATTGCTCAAATCCCCACCCATTAATATGTGCTGCCATCTTTATGTCAGGAGGGCAATAACAACAAGTCACACATCACTTGGATAATAACGTGATCATCTCCACAATGTGGTGGTGCCAATGCACCCCTTCACAAAATGGCAGTGTTGAAACAAGAACGCCTTTAACAAAATGGTGGCATGATGATGTCACTGTAAAAATGTTACAATAAAGAAACAACAAAAAAAGTGTGCAAAAATAGGGAAAATATATTCACGTATGTGCCAAACTGAGGATCATGACAGCATTAATGCAGAGTTGTATCCTTTGTTTTTGGTTTGGTTTTGTTATCTCTGACCGTGTCATTTTGAGATTCCCAGGTTTTCCAGTTGTGGTTTTTGAAATAGAGTTTTGGACTTTATATCCTAGAATTGGGCTTTACTCGTTTATTCTGCATTAGTAATCTTTTCCCCTTATTTTTGAGTTTTGTAATTTTGTGTTTCTTTTCTTTCCATTGAATTATCTTTGTATATTTTGGAGTTTTGAATTTGTCTTTTACTTCTTGGCTCTTTATTGCTATTTTGTGCTTTAATTTTTGTTTTTCTTTCTTGATATTCATTGATTTTATCGGGCTTTGTTTTTATTTGTAATTTTTATATTTTGAAATTTAGCAGTTTCTTGTATTTAATCATTTTTAACTGTTTATTTAATTTAAATAGTAGATTAACTGTAATTTAATTTTATTCTATAATATGGAACCAATGAAAAAAACATTTCAAACATACTCCATTACAGGGTAATTTTATATTTCAGCCCCCCTTAACTTATACAGTGTTTAATTCATGGGAGTCATTCAGTGTTTGGACCTTCAGACATCTTTATGCAGACGTGTTTGTGCTCTTTGATTAACTGCGTGTTAAGCAATTCCTTCAGTTTATTATTTTTTGCATTGCACACATCGATGTAGATTTAATTTATCCAAAATATATTGGGGGTTAGACTCCTATTGTGGCCAGTACCATGTAGCACCTCGCTAGTTCATATGTTTGGGACTATGCTGACTGTGCTGAGGGAGGATGTTTACTTACCTGTTATCAATAGCTATTGTTCAGCATTTACTTTCTTTTGTAACTCTGTTTAGCCGTTACAGTATTATTGTTAAAGCATTCTGATCTCCTTTCATGTATAAAAATGTGACATAGAAATAAATTTTGTTGTTGTTGCCTATCATGTAGGATGTGACTTACAGTTACTCCTCATCGTCTATTACTCTAACATTTGCTATGTTTCTTGTTTTCTTGTTGTTCCTTTGCTCAATGTGAACACAGCATGTAGTGTCCCAGGCGCTAATCCCTCAAAATGCTTTGCCTTTGAATTGTGTGCCTCTGTAAGAATAAGTAGAACTTCTATTAGGAGACAACTCCAAACTTAACTTTGTAGGCAAGCATTGTCACGGTCTTAAGTGTCATTTATGGCTTTCTATGTTTCCTTTATGGTATTACTAGGGGCTTTGCTCACCAACCACCCCGGCCTGCGCTACTTGCCAGCCACTTCATGTCTCTGCCGCTCGCGTTGGAGATGCGGTCACTTCTCCGATGATACAATGGGAAACAAATACAGTTGGTTTTTTACCTCCTCTTTGCTCGATGAGCTGCTGGCTTGCTGCTGCCGTGTCGTGTGATCTGCATCTCCTGCAGCTGTTCAAACATTTAAAAGCCTGTACAGCAGCTGTCCTACTCTTTGTCTTTTATTTCTGGCCCCAAGTGTGGTTAAATCTCTTGGCACAAAGTCTTGTATCGCAGGATATGAGTTCTTGATGTTTTTTAGTTTAGAATTTAAAAACTGAATATGAATCTGAAAATCTAACAACATCACATTAAAATTCAATAAATCCTGAAAAAGAATGATACCCAACATATACTGTATATGTAGGATTTAAAATAAGCCGATTTAAAGCGTGACAAAAAACGTCACATAAAATCGTTGCACTTTTAGGCTTAGGATTTTTTATAGAGAGAGCAGATTATTTATATTTTCACATTGGTTATTTGCTGTTTCTTTTTTTCTGGTATTTTATTGTTACTTCTTTGATATTTGAATATTGCTCTGATATCCCTCAAAATGTGTTTTCAAATACAATGTATAGCAATAACATCAACTAAATTATAATATAGCATTATCATCATCATCAATTAAAGTGAACAATTAATCTATATCATTATTAATTAAAAAATGATAAATATTATTACTATAATATTACAATATAACTATACCAACATATTTTATCAATATGCCATTATTATATGATATTATATATAATAATGTATATTATATGTATTATATAACCATGCCAATATATTATATTATTACTAGTAGTAGTAGTAGCATTAACCTTTAATGTTCTTTTTTGAAATGTTGATTGTATTTTTTTATTGCATTGTGTTTTGTGTATTATGACCTTTATGAAACTGTGTGTTTGGTTGTTTGGATTTAACAGGTTTTTTTTAATCACTAAAATATATTAAATTAGTTACACTGATTAATTAAGATAAATGGACTCTCAAATGTTATCATTTAAATTTTTAATATAATAATAAATAAATAATAATTTTTAGATAGTCCATATTTGGTCATAGTTAATAACAACAGATGTTAAACAAATTAATATATTTTCGTATTGATTTTTTTTTTCTTCTCTTAAAATAATTTCTTGTCTAGCAAAAAATATTGTAAGCACTAGAAATGTAAAAGCAGAAGGGCACATTTCAAAGGGTTCTTCAGCATCACACTGCTGTATTTGAGCTCCTGATGCTCATCATTTGGTCTTTGAATTTAACTCTACATTATCTATAATAGCGTATTACACGATGGTCTTATAAGCGCACTTTCAAAGAGTAAGTGAACCAGAACTGAATTCAAATAAAACTCTCAGGAGTCCAAGCCAGGATGTTTGTACTCTGGGTCTCCAAAAAATCGGAGCAAATCATCAGTGAAGCAAACACATCGACCTGAAGAACTGAGCTGTGTGCTGGCAAATAATATCTCACTGTGCAACATTTCAAAGTAAAAAAATCATCTCATGTTTGATATTCAAACAAGAATAACATTTAAAATGTTCAATAATGTGTTCATAAAATTTGCAACATTAAAAATATGTTCATCTCCCACAGTCATCCCTGGTTTCAGTGCAGTTCAGTTCACTTTTTGTGTCCTCCAGTCCGGCTGCATTTCTTTTGTTTGAAGAGATCATCATGGACATAAAAAAACTTTACAAGATTATCAAAGTGACAGATTTTTCCTTTAACGACTGCCTACATATTAATGTTGAAGTATTATACTAAAAAAAAGGTTCCAGAGTTGGGATGCCAGAGTAACCCCTGATCACGTTATCTCTTCAATTTTACATTTGAAGCTCCTCTAGAAGTCTGCAGTCAAATGTACAGAAGGGGCTCTGCAGTTAAAGCCTCGGTAATAGAGAGGGGTATATACTCGAGACTAAAGGGGAAATGCAAACTTTACAAAGACTCAAGAGAAAGAGAAACAAATCTAAAATTTTTTTTTTTTACTTTATTATTTTGATATTATAAATAAAATAAGAGGGATGTTAAAGTTTCTGCACTTTTTTTAAACTCTGTTTGTTAAGAATTTCAAAAACAAATCACTTTTCTACACAGTCAATTTCCTTTTTGCAACCCAGTTTTCTCAGCGTCATACCAACTTTTTAATGCCTCATTACTACTCCTCCCGCCATCAGCGTTTCCAATGAAAACACAAAAGTGCGGAAACTTTTTGAGCGTCCCTCATAGATAGAACTTTGTGTTCCCAGCCTTTTACAAAAGCTCTTTACATATGTGCCTATTTATGTATGTATTTTTTTAAATAATAAATATATACACACACTTTGGTCTGAACAAAGAAGAAAATTAAAAAGAAAGAAAATGTCTGACTTGGCTGTTTACTTAAAATATAAAAAAGCTGTTCTTTAAATAAAAATAATCATTGATTATTTTTTATATTTGTAAAACAATTTCCTGGTTTAGAAAGTTATGTAATGAAAGCACACATACATATATAAATTTATTATTGTGACCTTTTCATATGAACAATAGTTACAGTCCTCCATACGGGCCGTCCACTCCACTAAAACTGAAGTTCCAGGAATCTCTCTGACATGGCAATGTGTCTCATCGGCTTATGATTTCAGTCGTTTGCTCTCTCAAATCTATACATATTAATAAAAGGCAAAGCCCTCACTGACTGACTGACTGACTGACTCATCACTAATTCTCGAACTTCCCGTGTAGGTGGAGGGCTGAAATTTGGCAGGCTCATTTCTTACAGCTTACTTACAAAAGTTAGGCAGGTTTCATTTCAAAATTCTACGCGTAATGGTCATAACTGGAACCTGTTTTTTGTCCATATACTCTAATGGAGGAGGCGGAGTCACGTATCGCGTCATCACGCCTCCTACGTAATCACGTGAACAAAAAACAAGGAAAAGATTTACAGCACGAGTCAAACGCGGGAACGAAGGTAAATGACGTTAATTTTTGAGTGTCTTTTAATACTGTGTAAGCATACATATTAACACATGTGCAATTAAACGTGTGCATTTACGGGGTGATTTCTCAGGCTTAAAAGCTCGCCTTTTATTAAAAAGGTAAATGCAAACTGTTTTCATTCTGAAGGGCACAAACCACGTTAGATTTCAGACGTTAAACGCGCAAAAATGTCGGTACACCAGATAAACAAGCGCAACATATTATCAGTTGTATTGTATGCTTACAATACATATAGAAATGTGTTAATTGTTAACTAATATTATGGGATGGTGTTTTTCAACTCGCGCCTTGATTTAAACGATTGCATTTCTTGGTGGGTTTGCATAGCTTATTGTCAAAATCTTTACACCTCTTTTTAAGACTTAATTTAAAAAGGTTTTCTTTTCTTCTTAATTAAAATTTAAAAGCAATACTTCACCGCTGCGAAGCCCCTCTAGCGCTGACGTCCGAGGTTCGATTACCGTAAGCGAGTGCAGTGAGTGTGTACGCCTGATGAGCCTAGAATAAGTGGGAAAGACGTGTCGCGTACTTTTTGCATTATTTGACAGTAAACTATTTTCAACCATTCTATGATCTGCTTCTCACAACTGAAGGCACCGTGGCTGATGTTACCTCACTTGCTGGCCAACCATAAGCGTTACCTGGTAGGTAACCAGCCACTCACTTCACTCCCTTACAGGAATCGAACCTCGGAGGTTTTCTTTTCTTCTTAATTAAAATTTAAAAGCAATACTTCACTGCTGCGAAGCCCCTCTAGCGCTGACGTCCGAGGTTCGATTACCGTAAGCGAGTGCAGTGAGTGTGTACGCCTGATGAGCCAAGAATAAGGGGGAAAGACGTGTCGTGTACTCTTTGCATTATTTGACAGTAAACAATTTTCAACCATTCTATGATCTGCTTCTCACAACTGAAGGCACCGTGGCTGATGTTACCTCACTTGCTGGCCAACCATAAACGTTACCTGGTAGGTAACCAGCCACTCACTTCACTCCCTTACGGGAATCGAACCTCGGACGTCAGCGCTACAGGCGAAGTCCCTAAAATTGCGCCACGGCGTGTGGTTCGTTTATTTGACAACATGTAGATCGGGGTAATTACAATCACGGCATTCGTAGTCTGATTCACAATCTGATTGAATGGGTGGTTACCTACCAGGTAATGCTTATAGTTGGCCAACAAGTCAGCTCAAAGTGCTCACTCGAGTGAAGGCAGCTTCACAAAAAAACAGATCCTTAACAAACTGTTATTAGTATATTTTCCCTCAATTTAAAAAGGTTTTCTTTTCTTCTTAATAAAAATTTAAAAGCGGTACTTCGCCGGTGCGAAGCGCGTGGATTTGACCGAGTGACACATACAGACATATTCATGAGTGCAGGTACTTCGGAAAGAAAGCACCGTGTAAACCTAAAGTTTAAATTAAGTTCATAGACCTACAAAAGGTTGCCATTCATTTGAGGCAAGATTGCTTTTCTTCTGTACAACTATACGTTGCATTCTCAAGAGTGTGCTTGCACGGCTTCGGATATTGATATATATATATATATGTATGTATGTATGTCTATATATAAATATGTAAGCTTATAAGTACTGCCTTACTTCTCTTTAAGAAAGGAAGATGTAATGATACTTGATTTAAACGATTCCATGTCTTCCTGGGTTTGCTTAGCTTATTGTCAATATCTTTACACCTTTTTTTAAGACTTATTGACTGAAACGGGCTTTCACGAAAAAAGTTAGGGCTTTGCTACAGGATACACCCTCCACAAGTTAAGCAAGTAAAAATAAAATATATATTTCTGTTTTATTTAAACCTTTTAAGTTCGTATGCATAGCCCCATTTGGCTGTTTTATTTTTTTTTTCTTTCTTCAGTAATATTTAATCTCCTTAAAGAAAAAGAACATATCCATTTTACTTTTTTTGTTTCACTTTAGTAATATTTTAGTGTAAAAGGATAACCAGTATTTAAACCTTTTATGTTACTTTATAAAGTTATTTTACACAATGTTGAAAAATTAATAAGAAAGCTACATATTTTGGCAGCTGCTGCTTTAATTTTCAATGAAATAAAAAAACCTCTCCAAGAGAAAATGTCAATGAAGAAGAAACAGTTTGCACTATCTAAAAATGAGAAACCCTCATTTATAAAAGTTTGCTGCAGATGACTTAACTGAAAATAAATTAATAGTTCCTATGTGTATAATACATATTTATCTATTTTACTTATGCCTTTATTCCAGCAACTTGCAACATCTGAGGTTCAATTTCTTACATTACTTTTGTTTTTTGCAGCACAGGCAGGTGAAGTGACTTCCTCAGGGTCACACAGTGGTGTCAGTACCAGGATTTGAACTGACAAGCTCCGGGTTTGCTGAAATATTACTGAAGAAAGAAAAAAAACGAAAACGGGCAAATAGGTCTATGCATACAAATGTCCATCCATCCATTATCCAACCCGCTATATCCTAAATACAGGAGCCAATAAGTAGATATGTATATATACAGTATATATATATATATATATATATATTATATATATATATTATATATATGTGAATGTATGTATGTATATATGTATGTCTATATTTATATCTATATATATATATATATATATGTATATATTTGTATGTATATGTGTATATGTAGATATGTATATATATGTATATATGTTTATGTATATATCTGGTTACATAACCTCTTTAACACATACTTCTCCGCTGCGAAGCGCGGGTATTTTGCTATATATATATATATATATGTGTGTAGATATGTATGTATGTATGTGTGTATGTATGTGTATATATATGATATATGTATATGTTGTAGATATGTGTATATGTATGTGTATATGTAGATATGTATATAAGTATATATGTTTATGTATATATATGGTTACATAACCTCTTTAACACACTACTTCTCCGCTGCGAAGCGCGGGTATTTTGCTAGTCATAAATAAATAAACAAATAAATATATTATTTGCAGGTTTTACTAAAAAATGTCTGTGAGTCAGAAGAGTAGAAAAAGAGTTAAACTTCTGATTATTTGAACCTGTAACAGCCACTACTGCATTAACTTAAGATCATTTTAGCAATTTTACACCTTTAACAATCGTTTTTCCTTTTATCTCACCTCATTGTCCTTTTTAAAAGAAACAATAAACTGTCAAAAAACTGCAATGCACACCACAATTAACTCTTCATGAGCAATAAAGGGGTTCTGAATCAAGCAAATGAGGAAGCTCGTACCTGAAAGCCCGTCGGACCTGCTGGGTCACCTGTCTTGTTGTGTCTTCATCAAGTCTTGACAGAAATGAACAACAGCAGGAAATGTGGTTTCGGCCATGTACAGAATGGAAAGGATCTGACTTTTGCCAGTCAATGATGTCCGGGTGATGAGAAATGCTCAGACACTCATGATCTGAGATACTCGCTACTGCTGCCATGTGTTGAGGATCTCACAGGGGCCCCATGCTTTTGTTCTCTTTTATTTTCATTATTTGTTTTCATTTATTGCCTAATTGTTTTAATCAGTTTGTATGTATATACCTAATAGCTGCTTTTTCTTAGAATGTAATTGTTGTTCATAAGTTGTTTTACCCATTAAATGCTTTATAATGATTTTAATTTGTTTCTAAATTCAACTGCATTTCCTAATTGTTAGGTTCTGCCTGTTGATGTGGAGCAGAAAATTGTATTCTTAAAATTGGTCATCTCTACGTATTAGAAAAGTATTTTAAGCACATGAGAATGGTAGACACCCTGTTTTAGTAAGCATTAAGATGTAAGAGTTAGAATTAAAAAGACTTATGTCTGCATATTTTTTTTATTATTCTGTATGAGCTTGAAACCACTAATAGATTATTAAACCAAAAGTTAAACATGCAGGAGAAAGATGGGCCTCTCGCTTAGTGAGAGAATGGGAACTCTTGGGCTGTAAATTAGGGTAGCAAGCAAGAATAGTCCTCGTCAAACATATAAGAAGGGTTTGATACCCCCCAACTAAGAATTATTGGTGGAATAAGTTAGAGGCAGGACTAGAGCAGTGGAATGCTAGGAGTCAGATGAGGATGGATACTAACTTGTGTGATAAGAATGTAGTGAGAAGTCAAGCAAAATGACCCCTTTTATTGGCTAACTAAAAAGATTACAAAATATGAGCTTTTGAGACAACTCAGGCCCCTTCTTCAGGCGACATGTAATACAGAAACTGTAATTCCCTGTGTTTATATACACACTAGGACAAATAACAACATTGGAAAACCTTTAAGTGAGACATCTTAAATGTAAAACATTAATAGACCTCTTCAGGCTAAGATTCATTTATCAAGAGAGGAGAACAATGGATAGTCAAGATCTTTGGATAAGGTGACTGTTCAACAATGTCTTTTGAAGATTCTGATGAGTGTTTCAATACAATGTGGGTCTGTAGACAGGTTGTCTAGGACAGTCCGAGAGATGCAAACAATCCTCATATCTGCCCATAAGACCCATGTCTCTATTCAAACCATGTTGTAATGTGTTAAATTTTAACATGAGTTTTACTTCCCATTTTTTTCTATCTTGCTGTGTTCTGAAGTTGCCCCGTAAGCCTTGTGACTTTAAAGTCCTTCTCCCAGTGTCCATGGCTGTTGAAGTTGGCTGCTACAGGAACATCTGTGTTGTCATGCTTGATGTGGAACCTGCGTAATAAATTGTAATAAATGTAAGAGTTGCTTTGAGTTGTGGGCTCATTGTTTCATCTGAGATGAGTCTCTATGTGCACCATACAATAAAGCTTAATTCTGCTGTCTGTTCTGAAGTCTCCGAGTTGTCTTCATTGGGGCTGAAGACTCCCGTGCTGCTAATCTGCTCCAACATCACCAGACCCCTCATTGTGCAGTTTTTCTCTTTGTTACAACTTGTTTGACAACGACCACCATGAGGCTGATCTTAGAAACGACTAGCAGCAATGCGGTGATACTTGTTGGTCAGCAAATAAAAGTTACTTGTGCTCTGTTTGAGAGAGGCTTCATTCCTGCTCTTCCCAGCTATATATTAACCAGTCTGTATAAAACACAATAAAAATGTTATTTAAACTGTGAGGCATGGCTGCTGGCCTGCTTCATACTGGTGATACCCGACCCAGAAGGGAGGTCTGCAGTCTCAACATTTTGGGTGATTTGGTCCCTTATTCTCATCAAACATCAATTACACAAAACAAAGTCTTGCTAGAAGTGTGTTAGTAGTGCGGCCTCAGCTCAAGCAAACTCGATAAGCTGCTGCTTCCTCTTCTTCTGTCCTTTGCCTCTGATCAGAGACTTTGGCTTTGTAGCCACTGAAATGCCTTTTACTTGACCAAGTGAGTGGGACAGGTACAGTAAAAATAATGAGCACAAACAATACAATAATCATAATTTTATTACTAACATTAATATTATTCAAATACAAAAATGTATGCAGGGTAAAACTTTAAAATCAGGACACCAAGAGGAGCTTAGCAGAAGTGGAGTACAAAAAAAAAGAACCAAAATATGTCCCCCAGGTGGTCACCACCAAGTACAGCCCAGTAATGGCCAGTCATATCAGCCATCTTTTTCTTCTTTATGTATAAATTAGGACCCAAATCTTTCCTCTATTATAACTGCTAACTACTAATGTGTGTGGCACCAGCTGCCTCCTTCTAATTCTTTGTTTTCTTGGCCATTCTTTTTCCTTACTGCTAGTAAAAGAGTTGTGCAGGTCTGTTAAGTTTGAAGCGCCTGATATTTTACTTTTCTTGTTACTACATTACACCCCCCACCCACTGATTCTTTTTATTTCCATCCGACTCCTTTACAAAATAAATATTAAGATGACCTCCACTTCCTGTGCGAGCTCTCTGCTAATCTTGAAAGCTGCTAGAAAGCGTCCGCCGAGGTGAGCGAAGATTCAGCCGCAGCTCTCTAATGGCTTCTCACAAACCCAGTGAAGGTCTGTGCTGCAGTTCTTACTTTGAATGAACTGCTTTACAACACAGGCACAGTCTCCACTCATTTCTTGAACTTGGGTCTTCCTGCGTAGAAACACAAAATAACAAAAATAAAAAAATCAGTAGACATGACCCGAAGTAAGGCTTATAGGCACCATAGCACTGGACTCGTGTAACACATGAAGAATGGCGGGCTATTATATCAGTCCATAGTAATAACCATCAAGTGGTCCTACTGTAAGACCTGCAGACTTCATACTTCTGCATGAGACAGACAGACATTCTGCCCTGACGGGACAGTGAAGATGTAACATATGGTTCAAATTCAGAAACGATCAGTTGGTTTTAAGATGACATCAATTCACAGCCTGAAACGACTTAATTCAGTTAGAAAGGGCCGGAGCTTATCCAGTTTTTAATATACAGTATTGTATGACATAGCGCTCTTGTATTAACTGGGAGTTTCAAAATACAACTAATAACTTGAAATATTCTGTGTGTTAGGCTGTTGTTTAAAGGTGTGTGTGTTGGCTAGCTGGTAGACCTGTTCTATGAGAAATGTAATGAATAAGAACCTCCTTGCATCCCCTGTTGTCAGGCACATTGTTAAACATTGATCCTGTAGCAGCATCATTCACTTTTACCACCTTATGATATCCATAACACTATGAAGACTGAATGCATGGCAGGAACAAACCAAGGATTGGATGCTAATTCATTGTAGGACCCGCACCCAGCCACACTCAGTTACCAGGCCAATTCACAGTCCTTGAGTAATGAAACTTGCACAAAGAGAAGTGCTTAGTAGCCAAAATGAAAACTGAACAGTCCTGAGGATGATCAAAGTCACCTACCAGTTGAGATCGAATAGCTGCCCATTAATCCAAGTCCAGCTCTCTTCAGGCTTTCTGTTGAGTCCAATCCAGAAAGTCAAATGTGTTCTGCAATAGTCAAAGAGAAACTTCTGCAAGAAAAAATGAGAAAGAAATAAGGCTGACAGCAGTGAGCTACGGTGCCTGTGCCTCAGAAAGAAGTGCTTAGCCTAACCTGTATTGTAGCCTGCAGTTATGTGGCATCTCAGGAAAAAGCGTTGGTTCATAGTTAGGTGTGATATGCAAACCACACAATAGGGTAAGTGAATTGTGGCCTTCGCAGTCTGAGGTTTTAAAGTGATTTCAAGACTAAAGCTAACCTTGAGTTCGGTTGTGAACACAATATTAAAAGAGAGGGTTTAATAATATGATGAAAGAAAGAAAATCCAGTAGATGGAAAAATTACTAAAGAGGCAAGCAAGCATTTAGTCTGGGAAAACAAATCATTGAGCAAGAATTAATGGTCGAAGATCAGAAGCAAAACACACACACACACAAAATTAACAGAAGATGTTTCCCCGAATTGAAGCTACATACATATCAATCAATTTGATTCTTAAATTATTCCAAATCTAGGGGACTGACCCAGCTGCAGTGTCATATCTTACAGGCGGACAAAATGACATGTTATGTCACATGACTGGCAAGTGGCTTAACATCTTGTAAATGCGATCATGCAAATACACTAACAAAATGGAAGTGACGAAAAAAAAAAACAATAAGATGTTTAAATAAATAAAGCAAGTTAAATCCATCCATCCATCCATCCATCCATTCTCTTCTGCTTATCTGAGGTCAGGTCGCGGGGGCAGCAGCTTGAGCAGAGATGCCCAGACTTCCCTCTCCCCGGCCTCTTCTTCTAGCTCTTCCGGGAGAATCCCGAGGCGTTCCCAGGCCAGCCGAGACATATAGTCCCTCCATCGTGTCCTGCGTCTTCCCCGGGGCCTCCTCCCGGTTAGACGTGCCCAGAACACCTCACCAGGGAGGCGTCCAGGAGGCATCCTGATCAGATGCCCGAGCCACCTCATCTGACTCCTCTCGATGCGGAGGAGCAACGGCTCTACTCTGAGCCCCTCCCGAATGACTGACCTTCTCACCCTATCTTTAAGGGAAAGCCCAGACACCCTGCGGAGGAAACACATTTCAGCCACTTGTATTCGCGATCTCGTTCTTTCGGTCACTACCCATAGCTCATGACCATAGGTGAGGGTAGGAACATAGATCGACTGGTAAATTGAGAGCTTCGCCTTATGGCTCAGCTCCTTTTTCACCATGACAGACCGATGCAGAGCCCGTATTACTGAGGATGCCGCACCGATCCGCCTGTCGATCTCATGCGCCATTCTTCCCTCACTCGTGAACAAGACCCCGAGATACTTGAACTCCTCCACTTGGGGCAGGATCTCGCTACCAACCCTAAGAGGGCACTCCACCCTTTTCTGGTTGAGCACCATGGTCTCGGAGTACCCCCCACAAGATTCCCCGAGGGACACGGTTGAATGCCTTTTCCAAGTCCACAAAACACATGTAGACTGGTTGGGCAAACTCCCATGCACCCTCCGGGACCGTGCAAAGGCTTTAGAGCTGGTCCACTGTTCCGCGACCAGGACGAAAACTACACTGTTCCTCCTGAATCTGAGGCTCGACTATCCAACGGACCCTCCTCTCCAGGACCCCTGAATAGACTTTTCCAGGGAGGCTGAGGAGTGTGATCCCTCTGTAGTTGGAACACACCCTCCGATCCCCTTTCTTAAAGCGGGGGACCACCACCCCGGTCTGCCAATCCAGAGGCACTGTCCCTGTGGATTGATGTCCATTCGATGTTGCAGAGGCGTGTCAACCAAGACAGTCCTACAACATCCAGAGCCTTGAGGAACTCCGGACATATCTCATCCACCTCCGGGGCCCTGCCACCAAGGAGTTTTTTGACCACCTCGGTGACCTCAGTCCCAGAGATGGGGGAGCCCACCTCTGAGTCCCCAGGCTCTGCTTCCTCATTGGAAGGCATGTTAGTGGGATTGAGGAGGTCTTCAAAGTACTCCCCCCACCGACCCACAACGTCTCAAGTCGAGGTCAGCAGCGCACCATCCCCACCATATACAGTGTTGACATTGCACTGCTTCCCCTTCCCGAGACGCCGGATGGTGGACTAGAATCTCCTCGAAGCCGTCCAAAAGTCGTTCTCCATGGCCTCCCCAAACTCCTCCCATGCCCGAGTTTTTGCCTCAGCAACCACCAAAGCCACATTCCGCTTGGCCTGCCGGTACCTATCAGCTGCCTCCAGAGTCCCACAGGACAAAAGGGACCGGTAGGACTCCTTCTTCAGCTTGACAGCATCCCTCACCGTCGGTGTCCATCAACGGGTTCGGGGATTGCCGCCATGACAGGCACCGACCACCTTATGGCCACAGCTCCGGTCAGCCGCCTCAACAATAGAGGCACGGAACATGGCCCATTCAGACTCAATGTCCCCCACATCCCTCGGGATGTGGTAGAAGTTCTGCCGGAGGCGGGAGTTGAAGCTACTTCTGACAGGGGGCTCTGCCAGACGTTCCCAACAGACCCTCACAACACGTTTGGGCCTACCAGGCCTGACCGGCATCCTCCCCCACCATCGAAGCCAACTCACCACCAGGTGACAGCTCCGCCCCTCTCTTCACCCGACTGTCCATGACATGTGGCCGCAAGTCCGACGACACGACCACAAAGTCGATCATCGAACTGAGGCCTAGGGTGTCCTGGTGCCAAGTGCACATATGAACACCCCTATGCTTGAACATGGTGTTCGTTATGGACAATCCATGACGAGCACAGAAGTCCAATAACAAAACACCGCTCGGGTTCAGATCGGGGGGGCCATTCCTCCCAATCACGCCCTTCCAGGTCTCACTGTCATTGCACACATGAGCATTGAAGTCTCCCAGCAGAACGAGGGAGTCCTCAGAAGGTATGCCCTCTAGCACCCCCTCCAGGGACTCCAAAAAGGGTGGGTACTCCGAACTGCTGTTCAGTGTATACGCACAAACAACAGTTAGGACCTGTCCCCCCACCCGAAGGTGAAGGGAAGCTACCCTCTCGTCTACCAGGGTAAACCCCAATGAACAGGCTCCAAGTCGGGGGGCAATAAGTATGCCCACACCCGCTCGGCGCCTCTCACCGGGGGCAACTCCAGAGTGGTAGAGAGTCCAGCCCCTCTCAAGGAGATTGGTTCCAGAGTCCAAGCTGTGCGTTGAGGTGAGTCCGACTATATCTAGCCGGAACCTCTCAACCTGTCAACCTCTCAACCTCTCAATGCAAGTCAAATCAAAATGAAGAAATTAATTAAAAAAGCAAGAATCTTGAAAGGTATCCTTCAGGTACAAGGAGTAGGAAAGTGCTCTTGACTTATCTTTTCTACATTAGTAATAAATAATTATTCAAAAATGCAGCACACTTTCACATTGGCTGCTATGACTTACCAAAACCTCCTCATCCTCTGCCACAGCTATCTGACTTCCATGGGAGACACACTGCTGGCTGCTTCTCTCCCATGTTGTTTTATTTATGGAGAAGTAGTAGCAGTTCTCTTTGTATTTTGTCCACATATCAGAACAGCACTTATTGGGTTTATCTATAACTAGATAGAAAGGACAAAGCTGTGTGTCACCAGCAGTAGTAAATAGGTCAGCTGTGATGCCGAGATGTGTATTAGACCTCCTAACCCAGGATGGCGCTATCACAATAACGACCATACAACATTCACGCTGCTGGTGTCTGCAATCAAGTCGACTTTGTTTCTGCAGAGGCCTTACCTTCGCTAAGACATTCACTTGGGTGGCACCACTCTTGGTTGTGCATTCTCACTCACTCACATAGCTGGAAATGAACTCAAGACGGCACACATTTCTCACGAATCAACTTTGAGGGCTCATCTCAGATTTTCTGAGACTGAAAATGAAGGACTTCCAAATAGCAAGGTATAGATAATCTGTGATCTTCAGTACTAACGGTAAGAGGTCCCATTATTGTCAATTTAGACACCTGGATTGGAGTTCATTTCCTGCGATGCTAACTTAGACCTTTAACTGATGTCTCGACCACTCTGATGCCCAGGCTGAACACTTTCAAGCTTCTAAAATCTGAACTTTTGATTTGGAAGTGAATTGAAGAGAGTACATACTACAAAACTGGAATTTGCAACTGAGACTGTGAAATGAGCTGACTTTTAACAGGCAGGTGTCAGAAATATCACAAGGACTCCATCAAAACCAAATACACACAACACTGTATTGTATTGTCCACTAACAATAAAATTTGCGTAATAAATTTTTTTTTTCTTATTTATCCAATGATCGAACAAAAAGAACAGCAGAATTCTCTATTTCTAATGATGATGTAATATAAAATAATGAATGTCACTGTTCTTACAAACCGACTGTGAACACAAATCACAGCAAAGCTTGCAAACACTTGCAAAAAATTTAGACGCATGAGAAATTAATTCTACGGGTGAAACAACAGAGGTTAAGCTTTCACAACTATGAAATTCTGCAATGAGGAAGACAGATGTATCTCACAGGTTTAGCCAAAGGGAAAACTGGGAAAAAGAAAGAAAGAAAGAAAGAAAGAAAGAAAGAAAGAAAGAAAGAAAGAAAGAAAGAAAGAAAGAAAGAAAGAAAGAAAGAAAGAAAGAAAGGGAGTTTCTTTCTCAACATTTTTGGTTAACCACCATGTTGAATTCTTGTCCTATACTAACACCCTTTTGTTCATATTTCAAGACTATGAAAGGACAACATTTGTGTTAACCTCACACTTACACCATAATATTAGTTAACAGATTACTAACTGATGATGAGAACAGTTATTCTAGAATATGTCAGCTCCATATTTTCTTCTTATTTAAACACATCAATTATAC
Source organism: Erpetoichthys calabaricus (assembly GCF_900747795.2). Taxonomy (NCBI): domain Eukaryota; kingdom Metazoa; phylum Chordata; class Cladistia; order Polypteriformes; family Polypteridae; genus Erpetoichthys; species Erpetoichthys calabaricus. The sequence continues at coordinate 7,898,779 of NC_041405.2, read as the reverse complement.
TCAAATGCTACAACCCAACAAAATGGTACCTGCCATTGACCAAAAGCTACCTCGCCTAAGTCTCAATTAATTACAGGAAGAAAGGATTTTGATGAGTTACAAATGTGTACCTTTGATGGTTAGAATTATGATTGTTATTCCTGCTGCCACCAGAATGCAAGTGGCCACACCACCGGTTATCGGACATCTTCGTTGTTCTTCCTTAGCTGTTTGAAAAGAAAAATCATATTATAAACAGGGAAAACCTCAGTTTTAACTACGCTAACCACACAAACGGCATTCCATTTTCTATCTGCCAACTTGGACATCAGGGAGAGTGGGCTGCAATCTTAAAGATTGGTTACACCATGACGTTGCTTGTCATGATGCCTCGGTTAATTGACAATAACGAGGAGTCCATTACCAACAACAACACGGCCTCAACCATGTGGTATAACCGAATTAAAACAAATGCAAGGAGGAAAAAAGTAAAGAACTGAGAATGTTCCAGGCCAATGATATTCTCAGGAAAGAAAAATCCACAAGATTGAGCAGACATGGCAGAATGAAAACGGTAACGAGCCATAGCAAATGTCATTATCAGCCGGAATAACATTCTAATTAAGCAAATGGGTTGGCTAAGATTCAGTAATAAATAATTCAGTAATAAATAAAAGATTCAGTTATAAATAAGCATCTCAGTGGCAGCGAATACACGGGGGTCCTCTGAGAGGGACCGGGGGCTTCATGCACCAATGCTGCTGCTGCTCTGGTCACACCCTGTTTTGAAATAAGTGGGCCTGTGAAAAGGGTGGCTTTTTGTACATTAAAAAGACCCCAAACCACTAAATGACCAATGTGGCTTTGGCCTGATTTGGGTGATAAGAAAATGCATGGATGGATGTTAACCCGCTTATATATGCCAGGATTACTGGGCAGCTGGATCCTATGCCAGCAACTCTGAGCAGGGTGACAGACTATTACAGCGTCAACACAAACACACACACAGATTTAGCAACACCAATCGACATAACCTGCATGTTGGACCGTAGGAGGGAACCAGAGCACCCAAAGTAGACCCACACAGTCACTGGGAGAACCCAAGATTTGAACCTCAGTCTCCTCATTGAGAGGCAGCAGCGCTATGAATGTAACACCCAGTTGATAACGTAACACGATGAATTGCTAGACAAAAATAAAAGACGAACCTAGAACAAGAGTTGAAGAAGTAAAGGGAAATTCTTTATTGTGAAAAGTAATACCTTTGCTTTACTTTCTCAAAAGATACTCGCATTAAAAGTACCACAGTCACTGCATGATCTGTTCTGTTGATACATTTTTATTTCATTTAAATTGTTTTTGTATGCATTACACTTTCCTACTGAACAGCATTGCCTGAAGATGGCAAGATGACACACAACTAAGTGCTGTTTCTTATGTTGTGGACCTCGCAGCTAGTTGTGTGTGGACAGGTGGTGCTTGTTATATTTCTATGTTTATTCAAATTCTGTTAAAGCTCAATTTTAGAAATTCCCATTGGCGTAAATAAACATCTATCTATCTATCTATCTATCTATCTATCTATCTATCTATCTATCTATCTATCTATCTATCTATCTATCTATCTCTATCTATCTATCTATCTATCTATCACCAGTTGCAAGGCAGAAAATGGCCCAGGACAGGCCTCCAGTCCATCACAGTAATTTAAAATTTTAAATATATGAAGACTTTGTATTTTTCTGTGGTTTTTAGTTACTAGTAAAAAAGTATTAAAAGTATATAAAATAATATTTTCTCATCCATCCATTTTCCAACCCGCTCTATCTGAACTGGGTCACGGGGGTCTGCTGGAGCCAATCCCAGCCAACACAGGGCACAAGGCAGGAAACAATCCTGGGCAGGGTGCCAACCCACCGCAGGACACACACAAACACACCCACACACCAAGCACACTAGGGCCAATTTAGAATCGCCAATCCACCTAACCTGCATGTCTTTGGACTGTGGGAGGAAACCAGAGCCCCTGGAGGAAACCCACGCAGACACGGGGAGAACATGCAAACTCCACGCAGGGAGGACCCGGGAATCGAACCCAGGTCCCCAGATCTCCCAACTGCGAGGCAGCAGCGCTACCCACTGCGCCACCGTGCCGCCCATATTTTCTCATTTTAAATTTTTTATACAGTCGCAGTTATCTTATGTTAACTCTTACTGCATGTTTAAATATTTCAATCACAATTTACAGCACCATAACTATCATTATCATATTCTTGAGAAATAATAAACAGTAATGACAAAATTAACAATATGTAGTCCTTTACAAATTGTTAATTAAAAAGAACTTTTAAAGTGTAAAAGATTATGTTGCATTATTCAGTATGAAAGCAATACAAAACAATAAATTGGAAATTAAAATAGTAAGCATTGAACTTTAATTTTACGAGCATTAAGTTCACGCTTGTCACAGCCATTCTTGTCTCACATATTTTCCATCCCCCTTTGCTTTTTCATAGTTGATTATTCTACTTCTCTACTCAATAATTTGCTAAGTAACTGACAAAAGAAGACTAATGTGAGCCCCTACCCGAATGCTGCTGTCTGTTCATAGTCTTTTGTCCACCTCGAAGATTTATATCAGCGTACACCACATTTTGCGCCATGAAGGATCGTCAGTTGTGAGCACTCAGGACGTCTGAAAGAGCAAATGAGGAAGAAAGACAAGAACCAGGCACCTCGAAGTCCAGGAAATGTGCCTGGGTGTGTAGAAGACAACAAGCATCAGAGCTGTAATGCTTCTGACTGACCTGTGGATTTATAATATAACATGATGTACTCTAATATAACAATCTTTTTTTTTTTTTTTTTTGTTCTTATTGCACACTTTAGTTTTTCAGCCCAGAGGCTTCAAATTTGGTACATTGGTCATCAGTCAGGTGTTTGGCATTTCATTTTCAGCCATACTTGAGTTTCATGGAGGGCTCAGTGTCAAAGTAAAATACTACACAGAAAATGGCACCGTCAGGGTGTGAAGATGGCGTGATGGCTTAATTCCCACCTGCTACATTTACGTGAGCCATGTTGTCTTTAGAGTTGTTTAATAAAATTTGCGGTGACAAGTGGAATCTCTTACCATTATACCTGATTGGATTATATTTTAGCCAGGGTCTCAAGGATGCTCAGGGATGTTTTTGTTTATTCAATCTTTTGTTAAACTCTTTTGTATGTTTTTGCTTTTCTTCTTTTAGGGTTTCATTAATTGAATATTGTGTTGTTTGTTATTTCTTCTACATTGCATGCATGTATTTGTTTATCAAGTTTTCAGCCCTGCCTCCTGTAGGTTGCACCTAAGAGGACCAGGACATGAAACGCAATCAAAACCAGAAGCAAGTTGAAACCTAGAAGACAAAACTTTCCACCAAAGTTAAAGGGAAAAGAGTAAAATCAGAAACTCCAGAGAAAAATATGCACTACACTTGATTGTGTTTATATCCAAATTCCTGTATTTAGGGCGTCACACTGATGACTTAAGATGTGTCAATGTCTAAAACTGTCCGTTGGCAACAGGGAGCAGTGTCCAAGTATCAAGAATTATAACATGGCAACCCCCCCATATGTGAAACAAAATAACGTTACAGCACCGCAAATTAAATTATTGTGATGTTCTAGAAACTTTATAATGGCAAACGTAACAGCATAGAAATGTTACAGAGTAATAGAATTCAATATTCCCATGAATACTTTCGCTTAAAGCTACTCACACTTCCTCAGGAAGCCTAATCCCCAAACTCTAGTTGCAGGCTTATGGCCTACAAAGGCTCAAATATGGGTCCACGACTTTAAAATCAAAAGGATTCCCAAAAAAAGAGGGAAAACTATAAAATTTTAGAACCACAAACACAAAGTTCATATAATATTTAAAGATTCAGTCCAAAAAGATTGCAAAAAATAAAAAAAAAGACAGGTGCAAAGAAGGAGCAAAAACTAAAAGCAAACACGTGCAAGAATCAAAAAAAATCAGGGGTTAAAGTAAATCCAGAAATCAACACAAATCAACAAAACACAGGAATTAAAAACAGAGCAATGCCATAGCTGCTTCTCAGTTTATACTTCAGGTGGCACAATCAGGTGGTTCTGCCCCCTTCGGTTCTACATAAACAGGACTGGATGAATATAATTACTATAATATAAACATGTAAAAATAATGAATAAATAACGTAATGCCAAACAAATAATACAGAGAAAGAACAAAGCCAAAAACAGAATTAATAAAATAACACAGAAAAAATAAATGAAAAAACCACAAAAATATTTAATAAACAAAAAACAAAGTTGTGCCATGGCAGAAACGTAACTTTTGCTGTACTGTTTTTGGCTTCTTTAATGGATTTGTTTGCTTTTGGGTTATGCCTTTGAGGCAATTCCTTTACTTTCCTTTTTCATTTTTCTGCCTTTTCCATTTATATATACACATATTTTCTGAGACTTTAAATAAGTCTTTATTAGTATTAAAGGAATTATGCTTTGGTCAAAGTTTTTTTGTCGAGATATGGACTGAAAAAGCCTTTGCATCATTTTTGAGGTGGTTCCTGGCTTTTTTAGTTTGAAAATGACACACACTCAAATGTGAATGAACAATTGAGTGTTTTCTAGAAGTGGTTTATTTAACAATATTTTGGTAAAAATCCACATGTTTAAGATGTTACGAACAAAAGACTGAAAGACTTGACCTTTCGAGTAAAGTGACATTTTTTCACGGACATTTTTGCTTTTGTTTGCAGTTGTTCAGTGTTGGTATCCATAGACTTACAGTGTATCAGACACCTTCTTACATCCATTCTGCATAAAAAACATGACATTACGTTTTATTTCTTTTGGCCATTGTTACAAACTACATAGGTGGTAGGTAATATATCAAAATTTATATTTTATGGGTGGAGTATTCCTTTATTTTGTATAAGTATTTTTTTAACAAAATACCAACCTTTCTTTGTAATGTTTCATTTTTTGGGGAAAAAAAAACAAAATATTAAAAACCTTGTTCGCTTACTTGACGGGTTGTAGATCGGAGTATTACATCTTAGGTTCGATGGGCACGGGTGGGCAAAGTCAGTCCTGGAGGGCCGCAGTGGCTGCATGTTTGCTTAATCAGAAAACAATCCTTGCCAATAATCCAGTTTTATGGCTTGTTAGTGCTTTAACTCTGCCATGTTAAGTCATTCTCTTATCTTAGATTTTTTTTCCTTTCTAAGGATATCATCCAAATGATTTGAAGTCTAAATAAAATGTATGAGTTGTTCTCAGTGCTTCACTTTTATTTACTTATTTAATTAAACCAAATAGTGCAAGATAAACACACAAGCTAAATGGAGAAATGCTGCTTTCTTTTGTCATTTGAATCTTATTGCTAATAAAAAGCATTAAAAACCAAGACTCCATCTGGTTAAGACTAAAATAAGCAATAAGGGTTCAAAATCTTAATAAATGAGACAACTAAAATGAAGCAGAAGAGATACTAGAGCTTTAAGTGCTTCTTATTAACACTAGAATTACCAGAGCCTATGAAAAAACTCGTAGATCCGGCTCACCTTAAATCGCTTCTTAAATCCATTCACACCTCTCCGCCAGCATCCTTTGTCCTCTAAATGTGCTGATAAGAGACAAGCTGCCAGCAGCCGGCTATTCCATCCCCAAAGGAACAAAGGATGCTGGCGGAGTGGTGTGAATGGATTTAAGAAGCGATTTAAGGTGGGCCGGATCTATGAGTTTTTTGTAGGCTCTGGTAATTCTAGTGTTAAGCAACTGGGTTGGAACAAAAACCTGAAGCTACTGCAGCCCTCCAGCAACCACTTTGCCCACCTCTACCATAAGGGGACGTAAAAGTGCATACACCCGATGAGCCCCAATTCGGGGTGAAATGCATGTTGTGTTCTCTTTGTATTATTTGGCAGATACCGTATAACATATCCATGATCTCGCATCCTAGAGGACGTGGCGGATGTTTGTCAACTGGCCAACTAACCACAAGCGTTACCTTGTAGGCAAACATTAAAATAATGAGACTGCGATTCAGACCCATGAATATATATATATAAAAAGAATTTATAGTTTTAAAGATTTTTGAAAATAACATAGCTAAAAATAGAATAATTACAAAGTTCATATAATAACACAAGGAATTAATGAATAACATCAACTCAATACCTTCAGTGCAGTGCAATTCAGGAGTAGACTGCAGTAGCCTGGTGATCTATCAGCAACAATGGAAGCTCACTGACACTACTGCACACCAACAGCCAGTATGTAAGACTTGCTTCTCCTCGCATCCGACTACCTTGGTAAAGGTGGCTCACGTCCTTGGTCAGGATAAATGGAGTCACTGATTCACTTTTAGACACAGAGACAGCCTTCAGTTCAGGAAGCAGGGACACCAGCAGGCACCATCTCAACACCATGGAAGCTGGGCCCCCTTTCTCCAAAGGGCAACTTATCAAATCTTCTGTGCTCATCATCACTGAGGTCTCCAAATAGTAGAATAGCAGATTACAAATTAAGCTGTTTTAAAAGGTATATTGAATCTAGGAAGGAGTGAGAGTACTGTCAAATGTAAAAGACAGATTAAACTTTCACCTGTGTGACCGTCTTCATGCTATTGGTGACTAAAAACTTGTAGCTAAGGAATAATTCAATACCCAAAAAAAGAAGTCCTGGGTTCTATATCAGTTTTTCTTAGCAAATACAAAAATCCCATTAACTATACATTTTACAGACCCATTTCTTTTTAAACACTGACACTAAGGCCTTGAAATCTTTTCCCAATAGAGATACACCAGGCTAATTCCATGGAACATTTTTTGAAAACTCTGCTTTTTAATTTGCCACTTTCACGGCAGCATTTTAGCTGCAATTCTAATAGATTATATTTACATAGAAATATCATTTACTTCTTGGATTTGAAATCATTGGTAACTTCTACTATTCCCTGTTATCTTTTAATTGAGTAACATTAGGCGAGGGCCTGTTTGTTCAGCAAGTACAGTAGGACAGGTAACAAAAGTTGATTGCCACAGTGTACCAGTAGTAAATAAGATGTGCATTCTGCAAATCTCTTAATTTTGATCAACTCCCCCACAAGTAGGAACACCCCCTATATGATTTGATGTTTGTGATGACTAGTTGTAGATCACCTGAATCAGTGCAGATATAATTCTGTACTTCTAATACTCATGGGTGAATGCCAAGACTGCCCATAATTTGAGGGTCATTACAGTGACATTCATGTGAAGATCAACATACAACACATCAATCAGGGCAAACAGTAGCTCAGTGATATTCTTTGGCTAACAAATAAGAGACTTATGCTCTGTTTTGATTTATGCTCTTTCTTCTTTGCCTCTAATCAGAACCTTTTAGCTTTGGCTGAAAGAGGTGTTGGTGCGGACAGCAAGATACGGTTTACCCTGTGGTCTCTGTGGAACCCAAAGCCCCAGTGCAATGTCGGGAACACTGTACTGTAAATGTGCCACTGTCCTCCAAATGACATATACATTTAAGGTCCTGACTCTCTGTGGCCATTAAAGATCCCTGGGCATCCTTCATAAAGAGTGCAGTGTATCCTGATGTCCTGGATAAACTGCCCTCCATGACCTGGTCATTGTGGACCCCTAATTATCCTCTGTCCCTGATTGGGTCTCTCTCACTACTTCACCACCTGATAACTAATGTGTTGGTGAGCATACTGGAGGTATAATGGCTACTGTCGCCTTCATCCTGGCGGGTGTTACACATTAGTGGTGCTTGAAGTGGTTCCCCTCTGTCTAAACACTTTGAGTACTGAGAAAAGTACTATATAAATGTAATTATTAATTATTTTTTATTAGTAGTATTATTAGCTGCATTTATATTACTTTTGCCTGACTAAGCAGATGGGGTCAGTACAATAAAAGACAATGAGCACGAGTCACACAATAATCCAAATTTTATTACTAACATTAGTATTATTCAAATGCAAAATGTATGCAGGGTGAAAAGTAAAAAACAAGACACCTAAAAGGGCTCATTGGAAGAAAACCAAAGAAATGTAGACCATTAAAAGAAGGTGGCCACCTCCCAGTACAGCCCAGTAATATCCAGTCAGTTCAGCTAACTTTTCTCATTTATGTACAAATGAAGGCCAAAATCTTTTCTCTTTCATCACTGCTGACCACAGATGGGTATTAATGTGTGTGGTGCCAGCTGCCTCCTTGTAATTCTTTGATTTCTCGGCTGCTCTTTTGCTGTACTGCAAGTAACCTAACTTGTTGGAGCTTATTAAGTTTGAAGTGCCTGGTGTTTCACCTTGATTGTTAATACAATTCAGACTCGTTTACAAAAAATTTTTAAAAAATTTAAAAACTGTAGATGACTTCCATACTCCCACTAATTCTGGAACTTGTTAAAAGGCAAAGATGAGTAAAGATTCACTCGCAGTGTTGTAATGGCTTCTTACAAACCCAATGAAGGTCTGTGCTGCAGGCCTTACTTTGAACAGACTGCCTACGCACAAAGGCACAGTCTCCACCATCTTCTTTAATTTGGGTCTTCCTGGGTAGAAACACAAAACATTAAAGTTAACATGAACATAGATAGATAGATAGATAGAAATGAAGGTTAACGTGAACTGAGATATTTATTTATTTACATTTATATTTATATATATTTTTTTTTTTTTTTTTTTGCCCTATTAACCTCAACAATTTAGGTACGATTGCAAGCCTTAAGCAATTCTCCTTTGGCCATGCTCTCCCTCTCAGGGGTGGGGTTTGATTAGTCCTCACAGGTGGTGCAGTGGTAGTGCTACTGCTTTGCAGTAAGGAGACTGTCGAAAATTGTGGGTTTGGTTCCTCCCTGTGTGGATAGTGCTTTGAGTACTGAGAAAAGCGCTATATAAATGTATTGAATTATTATTTTTTATTATTCAATCCTATTTTTTGTATAAATTGATCTATTTGTATGGAATGAGTGCAATAAAATTAATAAATAAAATTTAAAAAAAATGAAAGTTTACGTGAACATAGATAGATAGATAGATAGATAGATAGATAGATAGATAGATAGATAGATAGATAGATAGATAGATAGATAGATACTTTATTAATCTCCAAAGCAAAATTCACATACTCCAGCAGCAGCATACTGATAAAAACAATTAATTAATTGTTATTAATTAAATAGTGATAAAAATGCAGTGCAAGTAAAAAATGTAAGGTGGAGAGTGTGAGGCAGGTGTAAGAGTCTATAATCTTGTGTAGTGTTAACGTTTACCCCCCCAGGGTCGTGTGGGGGAGGAACGATCTCCTCAGTCTGTCAGTGAAGCAGGACATTGACAGCAGTCTGTCGCTGAAGCTGCTCCTCTGTCTGGAGATGATCCTGTTCAGTGGATTCTCCATGATTGACAGGAGTCTGCTCAGCGCCATCGCTCTGCCACGGATGTCAAACTGTCCAGCTCCATGTCTACAATAGAGCCTGCCTTCCTCACCAGTTTCTCCAGGCGTGAGGCGTCCCTCTTCTTTATGCTGCCTCCCCAGCACACCACCACATAGAGGGCGCTCGCCACAACTGTCTAATAGAACATCTGCAGCATGTTATTGCTGTATATGTAAGGCTACAGGCACCACAATACCAGACTGGCCCAAGACATACAGAATGGCAAACTTGGAATGGCATTCGTCTGTTGTCCCAGTCCATAGAAATAACCATCAAGTGTCCCCAGAATAAAGCAGTCAAACATCATACCTACATGTGAGTCAAAAAGACATTCTACCTTGATGGGAGTCATGAAGTGAGAGATGGTCCAAAGTTAGAAAAGATCAATTGACTTTAAAATGTCATCCATTCACAGTCTGAACCTCCCCCCAATCCTGTGACATGGGCCAGAGTTTCTCCAATCTCTAATGTATTGTATGACATGCACTGTATAATTATTAATTTGGAATGTTCTGTGTGGAACTTTTGTTCTGTTAGGCTGCTCTATAAAGGTGTGTGTTGGTTGACTGGTAGTCCTTTTTCTATGAAGAACACAATAAATAAGGCCTCCTTCCATCTGCATTATCTGTCGCATTATTAAACACTGGTCCTGTAGCAGGATCATTCTCTTTCAACAAGTTATGATATCCACAACATAACACTATCAATAAGTGATGCTAGATCAATGTAGAGAACAATGGCACACACTCACTCTTACAAGGCCAGTGTAGAGAAACCAATCTAACCTGCAGAACAACTTAGTAACGCCAAATGAAGGCTCCCCAGCACTGAGGATGAGAGAGGTTGTGCTACTGCCACATAAATATCATAGTTTGTATTGATGTTTAAGATCTGCTCATCACACTCAAAGCACAAGTCTCATTTAAAGTGAATAATCATTAGTGGAAGGGTGAGGGTGATTGTTAAGTAGCAGACTGCAGGTGGGTCGGTAGGAGTATTGAGGATGGAAATGCTTTTAAGTGCAGTGAGACGTCAGTTAGTGAAGAGATGGAATGGTGAAAGAATAGGATCTAAGGTGTAGGCGAGCAATCTGAGATAAAAGAAGTGAGACTGCTGAGATCAGGGTGATGAAATAAAATCCTCGATCAGCAAAATAAGAAGGAAAGAGAAGAAGATTCTTTTAAGTGAGCCTGAGAGTTTTCAACAGACCTTAAGTTGGGTGAGCAGGAGAGGGATTGGGGTGAGGCAGCAATAATCTGAAGGGGATAACGTCAAGGAGGTTGTGAGATGGAATGTGAAAAGTCCAACTGGGAATACGACAGGCAGGATGTGAGGCAGGCCTGGCCATCGAGAGCTGGTGATGGTGGTAAAACGGATGTTCAGAATACTCTTATTGGTAGAGCATGGCAAGGTGTGTGTGTGTTAAAGAAATGTGAATTTAAGCATTGTAGGTAATACACTGGAAGATAATGGTGTACAAAACTGTAAGATATATTTAGGAAAGTTTTTGAGTGTAATTTGGTGAGGGAGTGTTGTTTATGTATATAACAGAGTATCAATACATTTTTTCTTTTTGTTACTGCTTTATAACTTTTTTCATTTTGTCTTGTTGTTATATTATTTAGAGCATTAGAGGGGAAAACCTGACTAATTATAAATGGTTCCTGGACCCAGCACAGAACAGCAGCCTCAGTTTTAGATCCAGCTAAGTGTTTAGTGTCTCTGTCCAGAGGTTTGGTGGATTTGTTATAAAGTCACCTACCAGCTGAGATTGAAAAACTGCTGATTAATCCAAGTCCATCTCTCTTTAGGGTTTCTCTTGAGTCCAATCCAGAAAGTGAAATAAGATCTGCAGTAGTCAATGAGAAAATCCTGCAAGGAGAAAATAAAAAGAAAAGAGGCCGTCAGTAGCGAGATGTGACCTGTGATCTGGAGAACATGGACGACAGGAGAGAGAAGGAGAGAGAAGTGCTTCACCTACCCAGCTTCTCAACTTGCAGGCATTCTCAGGAAAGTCCTGTGACTCAGGACAAAGTTTTAGTTCAAGTGTGAAGGTGTGATATGCAGAGCACACAGCAGAGTATGTGTGTCGTGACCTTCACAGTTTGAAGTTTTAAAGTCATTTGAAGACTAAAGCAAGCTTGATGAAAGAAGAAAGAAATAAAGAAAGACCGAAATGGAAAAATAGAAGCAGCAAGTAAGCCTATTGTCTGGGAACAGGTAGGGTATGCAAACAGAAGACAATAAAGCAGACAGTAAGCCAATAATAAGGAGCAAATATTAGTGATCTAAGATCTAATACCAACGTTTGACAAATGTCAAACTGGATATCTCCCCCCAGGTACTGGAACTAGGAAAAATATTCTTAACTTACCCTTTGACATTAGCAATGGCAAATTCCTGAAAAATGCAGCACACTTTCACGTCAGCCACCATGACTTACCAACTCCTCCTCATCCTCTGCCGTAGCCAGCTGACTTCCATGAGAGTCACACTGCCAGTTGCTTCTCTCCCATGTTGTTTTATTCACAGAGAAGTAGTAGCAGTTCTTTCTGCGTTTAATCCACAGATCAGGACAGCTTTTGTTGGGTTTTTCTGCAACTGAAGAGAGAGGAGAACGTTGTGTGTCACCAACAGCGGTAGACAGATCAGCCTGTGCCACCAAGAGGTGTATTAGACCTCCTAACAAAAGGATGGCACTCTCACATCGAAGGTCGTGTTAAATTCACCCTGCCGGTGTGTGCAGTCAGTTTGTCATTGATAAGAAATTTGCTTTGGCAGCACCCATTTTTTGGCCAACTCTCCTTTACGTCAACTGGTTAAGACAGATAAGACTCTGTACTCTGAATCCAGTGGTCCAAGTTTACATCCAGCAACTCCATGTGAGGACACTCAACTGAGCAGGGTGGCGTCTGAGCAAATTTCTTTCCAGTGACAGGATTGATTAGATAAAAGACTTCCTACAAATCCTGGGCCTCGGCCTTCTAAATCCTTTAAAAGACATCATCAGATCATAAGTGACAAGTTACTTCTCAGTGGGGATACATAAAACAGGATTCAATTCAGGATAAATTATTAATGTTTACATACAGAATGTATGCATGAAGGCCAGCGCGACACAATGACAGCGGCCATTCTTTTCTGCCAGAGAAGTATGAAGGGCTTACTTGATTCAGTTTGTTGTGTGTGATCTCCTTCATAAACTGTAAAAATAAAAATGAAAGAATGAAAGTTGGGGTTGGTGACGAGCCGTTCATATTTACATTAAGTTTACAAACACACTTCTGCACTGCATCACAAACAAGTACTTAGTAAGCACTAACGAAAGAAGAAATATGAATTTCTATTTAAATCTCAAGGGTGCATTTTCAGTTGTAACTTTAGGTGAGTAGTTACTTCTTCCAGAATGTTCAGGACACATGAGGCTTTTTTCTTTAATAACCGGCATGACTTTTGTAGAGTCTGTTTTACCAGAAAGGCGTCCACTGTCATCCACTCCAGTCTGCATTCCGTGAGCGGAAAAAACATTGGAACTTTAGTCTTTCTGACAAACTGGAGTCTTCCTGCCTGGTGTTTGGTATTTTCAAGTCATAGTTATTTCTTCACAATCATTGCATATATTAATTTTCCACATACAATTGTGTTTTACAAATTTGAAAAATACTTTGTCTGTTCTAGCATTATACAATGGAGCTCTCTGGAAGCCTGTATCCATACCTGATTAAAAAAATACAAAACAAAACTTAAAACTCAACTAAAACGTCAACTTTGAAGTGAAGTTTTCAATTTAATAAAGCACACCTTCCGTGTTTATTTGGCATTCTTGTGAGAATGGAAGGAAACTAGAAATAATAATTTTACTGCAGATTATTGATTCTATTTTCTTGTGGTAAGGATACTTTACTTTACATTTGTGTACTTGTAACTGCCGTGAAGTTATGACATCACAACAGCGAAGCGCCCCCCGTTACAATCTGTGTGCTTATTTCTCGTAGGCCACAACGTGAGACGCAAAGAGTACATTTGAGTTTCATTGTACTTTCTACATATAACAATAGATCTGAACTGAACTGATTACACACTGCATTGTATTTTTAATAAATCCTTAGATTTTTTGAAAGAGCCAGGCCACTTTTGCCATGTCGTGTCTTGTACATGCACGATCCAAAAAAGGCCGAGTATGTGACAGAGCAGATTGAAGCGCACCAAACCATTTTTTTTTGTTTTCTTTTTAATATACATAGCAATAAAAGAACTGAGCACAATGTTTTTGAGTGGGTTAATTCATGGACCCTGATGCAAATCAGTCTGTAAATACATGCAGAACATGGCACTGTGAGTCACAAATGACATCCGATTCCTCCATTGTTAAAACATCTGGACCGAACTTACTAAACCTCAACCTGATTAAACTTAACATAAATTAATGTTTCTAAATTGACTCTTGCATGTGTGTGTTTGCCCTGTGATGGACTGCTGCCTTTTCCTGAGATTGTTCCAGCCTTGTGCTCGATGCTTGCTGGCTTAGGCTCCAGCTGGGCCGTGACGTTGCCCTGGATAAGCAGGTTAGGAAGGCTGATGTATGCAGGGCCTTCAATTGGGGCAGTACACACAGATACGTCAATGGTACGACACCGGCTTTCTCCTGTTCAAGCACTGGATGTACGCCTGTAATGTCTGATCAGTCTTTGTCATTTCATTGCCTGCAATGCAAGCTCAATATTCCCTCACTGAAGCACATGCATGTTTATCAACCCAGCCGGAGTAGCCAGAATTTTCCCTATAGTGTAATTTTTCCCACCCCCCTGTTATTGTGTAAAGAGCAGACAGAGTAAGGGTATCGCCAAGTAGGGCAAACAAGGAAACTGACGATGATATGAGGCTCACAGCTGATCTGTTTTTAAAATGGCCGAATCTCACAAAGGTTTGCTTTTTGGTTTTTCCTTCTTAAAACAAAATGGAAATGCAATATGTGTGTAATCTCCAAATGCAGATCAATAACATTTTTGGCATTTTTGGACGAATTTAGTAAGTTTGGAGACGTAGAGAGCTCTATTGTAAGCTGCAAGAACAAAGTATATTAAAAATGTATGTAAAAAAAAAATACTTCACTTTAGAACACTATATTATGTGACAAATGAACATATACTATGATTATGAAGAAATAACTTTGACTTGAAAAATAATTTAATTTTTTTTTTTATTTATTTATTTTTTTGCTTATTCTTGGTCTGAGTCTCAATGTATTACAGGAAGAAATGATTTTTAAAAGTTACAATACGTACCTTTGATGGCCATAATTACGATTGTTATCCCGGATGCCACTAGGAAGCAAGCAGCCACACCACAAGTTATCCAGCATCTCCGTTTTTCTTCCTTAGCTGTTTGAAAACAGAAATCACATTACAAGCAGAGAAAACTGCAGACATTCAGGGGATCAGCAGAAGAAGATTTGTGTTGTAAATGAATTGGAGAAAGGCCTAACAAGGCAATGCTTCTCCATTGTTTCTCCAGTAACCCTCTAGCATTACTGTGGTGGCAATTGACGTAACACTAACATACTGGAAGTCCGAAAGATTTAGACTTCTGAAACACACCTGCAAGTGCAGCACGAGCTGCTCCTTCATGCTTTTGTTTTTTTCTCTTCTATGCTCCTAAGTGGTGTTGACTTGAAGTTACTGTATCTCTCTGCTCATTAATAGAAAATCATCACAACAGGTGACTTTCAGCAATGCTAATTTGACAATTCACTAAACAGCAATAACCCCAACAGAGTCAACCTGCGGACCTCCAGAGCTTCACTCCTTTGAGGAGGTTGTTGTTGTACTTCAGCGATGTTATGCGATACGCCCAGTTACACTGTGGTTAGGGCTGTGGGAGGAGTTATCTGACTCAAGTCCAGTAAACCATGTGACAAAAATGTACAATCCAATTGGCTGTCCAGTAGAGCTCCTGAATCTCAGAGATCTGTGAACCCCCTATGGCCTAAAGTTGGTTCTCTAATCAAAGGTCTCACACACTGTGCATGATCTGCGTATACAAATGGGGCGGCTTTGATGACAAAATATAAACCGGATCAGGAGAAGTGCTAAGCTACTAAGTCTCTTTGCTTAAAGAAGGTGTCCACAGCAAGATACGCCTGTACACGTGGAGTGCTGTAGAGCAGTTATATTAAGGCAAAATTACACAACAATACAAAATCCTAACCCTTAATTGGTTCTTTTAGTCTTAAGCAGCCATTCTCTGTTTTAAATTTCTCTTTGCTTCCTTAACCACCTGCCAATTAACAATGAGATGTAAATAATAAAGGAACCATCAGGGTACCCACCCCATACTACTTGTTTTAGCTACGCCTAATTAATTTTTACAAAGACTTTTCAGTATTGAGAATATGTAAATACACAATGTATAAGATACAAGAGTGTTTTATCAATTTGATTAAGTTAAAACAGTAGAAACCAGAGTAGTTTTCTGCCATTAAAATTAGAATGCAACTGGTTTGAGAGATTTCACTTCTAAAATTTTGACAAACTTACAGTTTTTAAATACTGCTATGCTGTGCTGGCAGAATTTTTCTCCGCTACTAATTTTTCAGAAACTGCAACCTTGAACTGAATATTAAGTGCTAGTAGTTTGCAAAATTGATGGATGGATGTTGAATAAAGCAGAATTGCTAAATTAAAATAATATGAAATGGAGCACTAAGTCTAAATTAGCATCCTTTACTGAGGCGTAAATGCATTGCAATGAAATATTGAAGTTAATACAATAATCAGTGGGAAAAATGATCATTAAATATATTAAAAAAATAATCTGTATTTGTACTTGACGTCGATGTTTCCTGAATATTCCTTTATATATCTTTCCATATTGGTATGGTGAAGTGGTGCACTACCCTTGAAGTACAAGACATGAAAGAGGTGTGGAGTGCAGTGCTGGTGGACCACAGGAGGACAGTGAGCCTCAGCTAAACAGACTTGAAAGGAGAAGGAGATCTGATCAACCTGTATAAAAACCTGCATGACGGCCATTACAGCTGCTACTGGGACCCTTTTTATGTTTCTAACAACAAATGTGTCTCTGAAGTTCACTAAAACAGCGACCACATCTACCTTTGTACAAGTTAAACAGACCTGAGCAGAAATTCAGATTGCAGCCACAAATAGATTTTCATTTGAGCATCCTGTTACTTTCAGTCAAACAAACAGGTCCAAGCATTCAGGTCTTCAGGTAGACGGGCAGTCTGAGAGTGAGTGGCCACTGTGATGGAGCGGAGGTCCATCCCAGGGTGGGCTTGTAGCAACTTTGGCTTAAGCCCCCTGTAATCCTGCACTGGATTAATGAGTTCAAATAATGGAGGGACAGGAAAACAGTGATCAAGGGTGAGTTTAATAAACTGTGATATCTTAATGGAATGGACATCACTGGAAAAGCTGTCTTGGGGTGGAAATTTAAAATACAGCGGGTCTGTAATACATAAGGCTGAACAAAAACAACAAAACTTTGTTATCCTATGAAGACATTTCTGTTTAAAACTTAATTTTCTACGTAGCGCTTCTACCCTAAGAAACGGAATTCAGTTCTCTTGTTCTTCATCACCTGGCACATACCTCCTTTTAAGCCATTTATGTCTTTCTCCTTAGTAACCATTTTATTTTTCTGAGGTTTTGGGTTACTAGCAAAACAACTTATTAAACGTATATAAAATAATATTTTCTTATTTTAATTTTTATATACAGTCACAGTTTCTTATCTTATGTTGAACCCTTACTGTGTGTTTAAATATTTCAGTCACAATTTACAGCACCATAACTATCATTATCATACTCTTGAGAAATAATAAACAGTAATGATAAAATTAACATTATGTAGTCCTTTACAAATTGTTAATTGAAAAAAACCTTTAAAGTGTAAAAGATTATGTTGCATTATGCAGTATGAAAGCAATACAAAACAATAAAATGGAAAATACATTAAAATCGTAAGCATGGAACTTTAATTTTATGAGCATTAAGTTCACGCTTGTCACAGCCATTCTTGTCTAACATATTTTCCATCCCCCCTTCCTTTTTCATAGTTGATTATTCTACTTCTCTACTCAATAATTGACAAGAGAAGACTAATATGAACCCTCACCTGAATGCTGCTGTCTGTTCGTAGTCTTTTGTCCACCTGGAAGATTTATGTCAGCGTATACCACATTTTGCGCCATGAAGGATTGTCAGTTGTGAGCACTCAGGACGTCTGAAAGAGCAAATGAGGAAGAAAGACAAGAACCAGGCACCTCGAAGTCCAGGAAATGTGCCTGGGTGTGCAGAATACAACCAACATCAGAGCTGCAATGCTTCTGACTTACTTGTGGATTTATAATATAATATGATGGATTCTAATATAACAATCTTGTTTTTTTTGTTTTTTGTTCTTTGTTCTTGTTGCACAGTTTAGTTTTTCAGCCCAGAGGCTTCAAATTTGGTACATTGGTCATCAGTCAGGTGTTTGGCATTTCATTTTCAGCCATACTTGCGTTTCATGGAGGGTTAAGTGTTAAAGTAAGCGGTTAAAAATACTACAGAGGAAATGGCACCGTCGGGGTGTGAAGATGGCGTGATGGTCAACACACTTCCTGTCTTAATTCCCACCTGTTACATTCACGTGAGCCATGTTGTCTTCAGAGTTATTTAATAAAATTTGGGGTGACAAGTGTAATCTCTTACCATTACACCTGATTGGGTTATATTTTAGCAAGGGTCTCTGATTGGGTTATATTTTAGCCAGGGTCTCACCCTTACCTCAAGTAAGTTTTTGTTTTTTCAATCTTTAGTTAAACTTTTTTGTATGTAGTGGTATTCATTATTTTTTGCTTTTCTTCTTATGGGTTTTATTCTTTGACTGTTGTGTCATTTGTTATTTCTACTACATTGCATGCATGTATTTGTTTATCAGGTGTTCAGCCCTGTCTCCTGCAGGTTGCACCCAAGAGGACCAGGACATGAAACGCAATCAAAACCAAAAGCACGCTGAAACCTAGAAGACAAAACTTTCCACCAAAGTTAAAGGGAAAACAGTAAAATCAGAAACTCCAGAGAAAAATATGCACTACGCTTAACTTTATATCCAAGTTATTGTATTTAGGGTGTCACACTGATGACATAAGATGCGTCAAGGTCTAAAACTGTCCCTTGGCAACTGGGAGCAGTGTCCAAGTAACAAGAATTATTACATGGCAACACCTATATATAAAACAAAATAACGTAACAACACCGCAAAATAAATGATTGCAATGTTCTAGAAACATTATAATGACAAACATAACTGCATAGAAATGTTACAGAGGAATAGAATTCCATATTC